>NC_031976.2:19330248-19655873 GCF_001858045.2 Oreochromis niloticus | reverse complement strand
AAACAGAGGTGCAAGATGTTTTTATTTGACTGGCCATAGGGCACTGATGGCTGCCACATTGTTTGCTAGATAGCAAACTTTTAATGGAAGGTCTTATTATACTGAGGCCCCTTCACCTAGCTTACTGGAACTGAATGAAAGGGCTCTGCAGAGACCACAGCCTTTAATAACCCCCCCCCCCGAAACTTTCCTTAGTCATAGGAAGCAGCTAATTGCAGTGCATTTTTTTAATAGTAAAATGAGTTTTTTAACATTATTACTAGAAACCCTTTTATGTGTGTTATTGCCACATAAAAAATTCGGTGATAAATGCCAACAAAAGCATGTGAGAAAATTAGTGTACTTCATGCATGCTATAGCTTGCACAGCAGAATGAGATCAGCCGCCGTTTTTATGGGAAATAATGGCCTTGACCTACATAATGTTGAAAGCCTAAAACTGACTTAAAGGAGGCAATAGCTATCATCCACTGAGTCACAAGACTTCTGAGCGATCATTTTCCAATGGCATTTAAACACTATGCTATGCAACATCATCATTAAACGTGTACCGTGCTTCTAGTGGCCTCTGTAGAAACTGGCCAAACTCGACATACACAATTTAGAGTTTGTGCTGCAATTCTGCAGTTTGCTTCTGAGTGAAGGGAGACTGCCTTGTCAACAAGTGTGGTGTATAACTGTACACATCATCACCAAAAGTAGCTGATGGAGCAGCTATCCTAGCAGGAGTAGATTATGGAAGTAGATGAGGACAGGGCGAGGTGTATAGCTGTCATACAGCACTCAGATTACCTTGGCAGTGTGATGTATGCCTTCGCTGCTAGCTAACAAGGGATTATAAAGCTCCACATAATCCTGCATGGGCGGGCTGGCTCAGGACTCTCACTGTTACTGCATTAGCATTAAGCATTAATAGTGCCCTAGCATTAGTGTTAGCAGCTAATAGTGTTCCAGAATACATTAAGAGCTAATAATGTGATGCTGTAAGATTAGCATTTAGTTATTATAATGCCATAGAATGCATTATGAGTGTCTGTGCGTGAGTGTTAGAGGGCTCGATATGTGTGTGTGTGTGTGTGTGTGTCTGTTCGGGGCGTGCTGTCGGTGTGTAGCTGCCTCCTTGTGGAAGTATGTGCCATTGTGTGTAGGAGTATAAATTAGCTGGTGATGGAAAATGTATGGAGAGACAATAGAAGGTTATGGAAGACACTGAGTGAGGGAAGATGCAGGCTGTACCAGGAGAGGGGTTTAACAGAGTGTGTAGCATCATGCATTAGTTACAGCGGGCACCGATGCAGCAGTCACACACACACGAAGACACAAGGTCACCTCACAATAGATATGTCATTTTCTCATGTGTCATGGGAAGGTGAAATAACACAAAGTTGAGGAAAGTCAGCTACTCGAACGGTGGCCTTGTCTCTATTTGATCTGTACTGGAGTCCTGATTTGTTCCACACACCTGTGAAGTTGCACTACTTCTGTTTCAGCTATAATTTAAAGGGACTATTTTCTTGTCAGTGTTAAAAACTTGAATTAAAGTCCCATTTTATGCTGATAATAGATACTGAGCATAAGGTCTGATTATTACAATACAACCCAAATAATAATAAAAATAATAAAAATAATAATAATGATACTGCAGCATTGTGTATCTGATATCCCTGTGTTGGTGTTGTTCCCGGATTAAAATTGCAACTGATCAGTTATGTTGTTGTGATGTCATAGCTTTGGAATGTGGAGGAAAAAAAAATGCCTTTGTTTATATAAAACTCTCTTCTGGAGCAAATTGCAAGTATTTCAAGTTTTTTCTTTATTACAGCTATATTACAAATATATTATTGTTAGGCTTTATGTTAGCCAAATTTAGGTTACTCATGCTGTTTTGCTAGTGATAATTATTAATAGCATTAGCTAACTTTTTGACTAATGCTAACTGAATGCTCAGATACAACTGGTTCGTTCGAATACTGATTTTGGACCAACATTGTTATGATAATGTATGAGTGTGGTACAAAACCTTGCCCCATGATAGGCTTGAGCCCCTCGACCGTGAGCTGGATAGGCCAATAAAATGGATGGTTGGAAGCTGAAAGCAAATTACAGCAACATATTTTCATATTAACATTAGATTAGAATGCCAACTTATCAGCCTTGTGATTCTGTCCACTTTTCTCCAGACTCGCCTCCTTTCCTTCATAGTTTCATGAGACTCTCAACTCTTGGGTTTTCATAAAGCAGGGTGAAGCAATTTTTGGCTAAATTAAAATTTTTAACTAGCACAATGAGCGTCATCTGGTACAAATTTAAGTCAATTTGTTGACTAATGCAAACTTCACTTCACAATGCAACCTTAGAGTGGTATATTTAAAAACTTAGCACCTGACTCACATCACCAACTTTCATGTCTGTGCAAAAAGCAATCTTATCACCATTTTTTTTCTTATTTCTATTCAGTGGTGGAAACAGGCTTCCATAAATCTGTGAATTCCTTCGAAGGCCACATTTTTTTCCTCCGTAATTCCTCTCCAAAATTGACAAAGATCATTTTCAGCCTCAAAAGAGCCATCTGATGGATTTTAGATTTCAAAGGTTTTTGCTTGTTATGAAACAAATAGTAGCCTAATGACACCACACTAAATGGGAACTTGGTACATCTTTCTCAGACCGTCCAACAAACAAAGAATTAAAAAAAAAACAAAAAAACAAAAATTGAAGCGCTTTCCTCCTCAAGGCTGATCCTTTGCATCACTGCTTTTTGCATCAAAAAGGGTTAGCAACTTTTGTATAAAAGTGACAGAAACATCATTGTTGGTTGAAAGTTCTGCTGAATACTCAATCAATACAACTCTTTCATAGAGTCACAAAACATTTTTGTTTCTGAAAGTGATAATTTTCACAAATTTTCACAAATAAAAATGTGTTTTTTAACTTCACCATTCGTGCATAGTAAATATGATAGGCAGTGTAATAAATAAACAGATAAATAGTAATAAGACAGAATTAAAGAAGCTTTTGGTTAATTAACCCTAAAAATGTTCATAGGTTAGAGAACAGGTTGGAGTACAGACTGTGGAAAGGGAAAATAAGAAGAGAAAAGGAGGAAATAAAAAAAGAAACAGAGAATAGACCATAAGGGGGTATGCAGACAAAATGCAGAGGGGGGGGGAAAGACAAACATTTCACAGAAAGAGGTATAATCATGCAGCTATTCAGCAGAGTCATTATCGGGCTGGAGGCTGTTTGGTTCTTTACAGAATAACAGCAGGGGTTCAGAGGAGCTTCTAAACCACCCACAGATACACACCGAGAAAGGTCCTACCAGCTACAGAACTATCTTTAGCTGCAATTTTTTAAGTGGTGTACCACTCAATTGGAGATTTTCTGCCAATGACCCAGGGAAGTAGATTTTCGGATTTATGAACTTGGCGATTAAGCTGCATTTTGCTATGGAGGCGTTGAGCTGCTGTTGAAGAGGTGGGCTTGATGCTAAAGTCTTAAACGATTAAAGGAGAAACAAGCAGAGAAGAAGAGAGACACAGAAAGAGGCTGATTTGTGATTGGTTAATTTTTGGTATCAGATGTTCATGGATAGCATATGTTAATTACTGCTGTTAATGATGCCATAGATTATCATGCTAGATGACACAGGATGGCTTACAGCTGAGAGTGTGTGCGTGTCTCACGGTCACCTCCAAAGGTGCCTGGAATCACCAGGCTATTAAAAGTGTGTGCAAGTATGTGTGTGTATGTGAGTGAATGAAAAATCCAGCGTAATTGCCCTGTCTATCCATATCCGCCCACAGCGCCATGTGGGACCCCGGCTAAAGTGGCTGCAACGGCTTCAGAAATAGCTGTCTAAATGGCTGGAGGGAGTTGTAAAATACCCCATTGTCTCAATGGTCACATAGCTTGGTCTTAAGGGACCCATTTACTCACTCACTCCAACAAATAGAGGGCACAGAAATTCTTTATTTGTGCACATTTGCTGGATTTCTAGAGAAGTGCATTGTGGAGAGTTCTAGTTTGAGTTTTTGGAGAGATGTGATTTGAGTTCCTGCTTTGCACAGTAGACCTTTTATATAATCCTCAAAAATCCCGAATGTCTGCTCTGTCCGACTAGAAATGTACAATTTGGTTGTGTCTACCTTGTTAAAATGGATACTGTGACATTTTCAATCCATCAGTCACAGGGTGCACTGTGGAACTTGTTTCCACATTTACAGCTCACCAGATAACTTGATCTGATTATTAATTAAAAAAGAAAAGAAAAGAAAACTGATTGTTCATTCGAGTGTGACACAATCGCCTTACTCAGCTGTAACTTTTAGAAACCTACAACCATGGTCAAGCAAGTGAAAGCTGATAAAAGTAGCATGTTGAAGTCTCCTTTCTTACAGGAAATAATTCTCTGTGCTCTTTCACTCAGTCATTTACGAATACATTTTTGGAAATTATAGCTACTAGATTCATTTTTTAAGGATGTGTTCAGTCTTTAGGAATTCTAGACCAGTTTATCCCAGATTTACCACTTTTTACAATTTGAGGGAAAATCTGATTTGTGATCTCTTTGGACTACCGAAGGTTAAAACCAATCATTTGAGATGAGATGCAATCTCTCATCTCGTCCTGATAAAACGTGTTTGACTTTTAGAAGAAAAATTACGATTTTGATTACACCTGGACTTTAGCAATATCCAAGAAGTGAGATAGATTTATGAAAGGCTGTATTCAATGTATGTGTGCGTGGAGAGCTTATAGTTCGAGAGGATGGGACTGACCAAATTTACTACAACCGTGTGCAATGAACTTGTAATCTTGGTGCCTTTGAAATGGTTGCCTCAAAGATGGGAGACCAGATTTGCGACTGCTTGTGGTCAGTTGCAAAGATCAAGATCAAGAAGTCCATCGTTATATTCAAGGCAAAATACAGTGGTTACACTGAGCAATTAAATAATTAGATTTAATAACTAAACTAAAACGACTCAAATAAAACACTATGTAGCTGAAAAGCTTTACAGCAGATAATCACAGTTAGTAATCAGTGAGTGATTCAGCAGCCTGATGGCCTGTGGATAAAAACTGCATTTTTTATCAAAAAATAACTTTTGGTGTATAATAAAACAGCAATAAGCAAAGTCACTCTGCTAGCAATCTGATATTGAATGGGGTCAAGTTGTAAACTACATGCAATCTGTGATAATACAGGAATAAATATAAATACTGATAATCATCAGAAATGATAAATCTGTTGCTATTTTCATAAACATTTACTATTTACATTCAAGGTCCAACCAGAACATCATAGATTTGAAACAGAAATACAGAAATTCCTTTACAAATAGTGACGTAGGACAGAGAATACACAGGAATATAACTAGAACACAACCAGTCAGTAATCAGTTTAATCAGTTTCCCTATTTCAGACACACATTACAGACAAGTTAGACTCATCAGCGCAGACTAACAGACTGAATGAAACGAGATGGCAATCTGTGTGCATTTAAAAAGAAGCAAGAGCCTGACTGATTTTAGTTCAGGAGGAGCTATAATCACGGTGCCAGTCTTGTTGGTGTTTAAGGTAATTGCTGCCAATTTGTAACCTGAGTTAAAAAAATGGATTGACAGCCTCCCCAGCTGATGAGACTTAAAACACATATACAGCTGAATGTCATCTGCATAGAAATGATAAGAACGGTCATTAATAGATTGAATAATGCCAGCTAATGGAAGCGTGTAGAAAGAAAATAATAATGGACCCAAAACTGAACCTTGTGGAACCCCATAAGTTAAAAAGGGAATGTTAGAAGTGAACTTGTTTGTTCTGTCAGAGAAGGTCCTATCAGATAAGTACGAAAACCAGTCTAACACAGAGTCAGAGATACCAGCCAAAACCTGAAGCCTGTTAAGTAGGATTTTATGGCCAATGGTAGAGATCAAGTAAAATGATTACACAACAATTCCCTGCATCAGAATTCATTAATAGATCATTATAGACCTTGAAAAGAGCAGTCTCAATGGAGCCCTGCTTTTGAAAACCACACTGAAAAGGGTCAGTCTGTAGCCTGCATAGTAAAGAACTGATTTTCTACATTTTTTTTTCTAATTTTACCAACAAATGGCAATTAGTAAGCTTGTAATTACCAATACAGCTGGCATCAAGTTTTCTGTATTCTGGGTTTTTTAAAAGAGCTGTTGCCTCAGCATGTTGGAAATCTAATCTTAACCACTTAGCAGCTGATGGTTTTCTCAAGTAATGATAAACATTCTAGTCCTTGATGCTAACGTTAATGTGCTATCTGTGACAGATATTTCAGGTAAAATTTCACCTCCAAACAAAATTAACAGTATGTTTCCTTTCAGGGAGTTATTTGCAGGTTTCTCAGATGTTATGGCGAGGTTGTCAGCCAGCCAGTAAGTTCTGTGCAGATGGCTTAACTGCTGTTCATCAACAGTTACTTACACCCAGATTCCCTATCAAACCAAAAATTGCCATCATTGCATGCCTGTACACAGATTAAACAAAGAGAGATATCTCATTACCTCGCTAACTTTGGAAGAAACCCCGCTTGTTGGTTCCTGCTGCTTCCAGGTTTTATGATAATTGCTTGGTTATTTTAATTCCTCACAATATTTCCCTATTTAACCCACAGATATGAGGGAAGGATCAAATCTCTCATGTAACCCTTGAGATTTATTTTTGCCTAGTTGTTTAAAATGCTCTCTTAAGTTGTCCTTTCTTACCAAGATATTCAGAGGTAGTGAGACTCACCAGTTTTAGATTTACTATTCTATTCTTTTTTCTGGAGAAATAATGAACTGGCATTATTAAGCACACACACACACAAACACACTGCACAGAAACACCGTTATTACACCTCTATGAGAAGGTTTGTGTGCTTAATATTTGCATAAGCACAGAACTATGTGGGTCTTTTCCTATACTGTGGATCATTATGCATTTTGCAGAACATCAGCACACACTCACCCTGTATCAGGAGTAATTAATCAAATCCTGTCACCAATCTGTAATCATTTACATCTCTGCTACTTACTATATGTCTGTCTGGCAGTTTGAAGCTGTATAAAAAAGTGTGTCGGTGTGCGTGTGTGTGAGTCAATTGCACCATCTGGAGTGTATAAGTGTGTGCAGGAGCATGTTGCAACACAGAAGGGGTCCTTTGAAAACACAGAGACACTTTCTAACATCCGCCTCAAGCTGCAACTCACACATGCACACTTGTGTGCTGGCACACACACACACACACACACACACACACACACACACACACACACACACGCACAGGTGTATGTGTGTGTGTTCATTAATAATTGTAATCACAGCCTACATCTCACACTGGTGTTTTTGTCCGTGTTAGATATTTGGAGATGTGCGTACATGCATTTGTGTGGCTCTGTCTGTAAAGTGTGCTGCTGAGGAACGAATCCCCCATTTCAGAACCACAAATGTCATTAGAAATCCTCAAAACAATCCCAAACATTTGCTTTGTTTTATAACAGGTGAGGGACAGACAGGAAATGCGGGGAGTGAGTTATTGCTTTGCCTCCTGTCACATGACCTGAGATCTGAAAGTGCAAGTGATAACATGGGCTTACAGTCATCACAAGAAATGCCACCAGTGCTAGACCAGTGAAATTAAAATTAGGCATCAATAAAAAAATGTCTTAAAGTGAAACAGTGCTCTGTTCCTAAAGGATCTGATATCTCCTGCTGCATCAGTGCTGTAAATTATTGCAATCCTCAGGCCACAGTTGTCTTTGGATGCTAGCTTGACCACCAACTGTTGACTAGCTCGTTTCTGTGTCCCACTAACAAGGGCCAGAGCTTTGGAAGTTAAGAAATGTGTTTTAGCTGTGTGCGTAAGCACATGGTGGATAATCCTGTGCTCGTTGGCAAGCAGCTGACAGGAGAGCAGTATCAAGATATCCCTAGCTCAGCTTTTATGGCTCTGAGATCAGTTACGATCTCTGCATTAATGCAAAGAAGCACATATGTGTGTGAAAACAGAGCTTGAAGTAGCAAGTAAGCTGGCAAATTACACTGCCTATCATATCAGCAGATAATTTGTCCTTGTGTACTCATCTTGGTCAAGCAGCTTTTATTAAATCCTTTGGCACTTTAGCAAGCAAAGAGCCTTCTCAGAGATAGTCAAGATAATGAGGATGATCAACTTCCGCTATACCTGGTTTGAAAAATCACACAAGTTCATAATGTGCAGGTTCCATTTTTAATCCAGATCTGATTTTGTTATTTATATTTCATTTTAATAAACTTCAATTTAATCGAGTTGCTGCACACTTGATTTTTGAACTTCATAAAAAGTAGGACAGGCATGCCACAAATAAGCAAACAAAAATAAACAATATTGATCCAGGAATGCAAAAAGATAAAGATGCCCAAGCTACAGCAGAAGCACCTTAAATCTACATTCTTGCAGATAATTAAAAGATGGACGTACAGTCCATCTTTTAATATATGGTTTAGGAAGCTAAAATGACATAAATATAGTTAAGAAAATCAGTGCTGATGGCAGATATGTTCCCATGTTTAAGGATCTAACATCAGAAAAGCATGCCATACCTTGGTCAGGTCGACTTTATTGTTGTGTCAGGAATTTAGAACCACTCAACACTGATGTGTGTTCGTGTACAAAATTCACATTCACAGGAGTTGCACAGACACACCCGTGCTCACACAGATCTAAAGTCTTGAAAGTGATGCCAGCATGCCTTTAATTTACTGAAGTCCCAAGGCAACACAGAGCTTAGCATATAGAACGATGCAGTCTGAGGCAGCACACACACTCCAGGACAATAACCTTGATCACGGAAACTCTTCAGAATTCATCACTGCTTGGAAGTGTGATTTATGTTTGAAAGAACATCTTTCAGAAGATACAGAGAAACACCGGGAGATGCTGCAGTCACAGCCTGGAGGCAGGGGTTCCCTTCCCTTTGAGAGCACACTCAGTAATTTCTATAATCCAGGGACTTCTTCAGGAGCAGTTTTCAAAGAATGAGTTGCAGGTGGGATGTATCAAACAGATGCCTGTACCGTATGTGTCTGAAGACGCTTCAAAATGATGACAAGTGAGAGGACTGATGGGAATGTGAGACACACAGAAGGACAGTCCAGTACAAATCCATGTTTTTAGTATATGAATAGTACTTGTGTCTGCTTATGAAGGGTGCTGTTTCATCACCTACATGAAAATTAGATGCACACACACTCACACACTCACAGAGCAGAGTGGTTTTAGTGTGTCTGCAGTTGTGTGCATTTGCATGTATATGCTAATGTGTCACTGTGTGTGCGATTTTCACACTATTGTTTACTTGTTAATCCCGCCAATCCATTCACCAACCCTCCTTATAGCTCCACATGGGGTAAGTGTGTGGGTGCGTGTCCACAATGTGCACATGTAGTCAAGAGCAGACGGTCTATGCATGTCTCACCATTGTGTCTGACCCCCTGTGGTCCCTCAGCTATATCAAAGGCTTTGCTCAAGCAACGTATTCATTTTAAAATAAATGAAAATCACATTAGACAAATAATAAACCAGCTATTTATTTGATTATTCTACAGTCATGAAGCAACGGAGTCAACACATCTTTTACTGTATCATTGTTTGTACTTTTTGTTATTGTTGTGTGTGTGTGTTTTAATAAATAAACATACCTAAACATATAATAACTAATTTAAAAGTCCTTTTGCAAATTAAGAAATTGAACACTGACCTTCCAAAGGGCTTTTCTGTGCCTTTAGGATTTGCAGTGGTCATGCTTCCAAGTTTGAAGTCACGGCACTTCAAGGAAAATCGACTAGTTTTCTGATATTTTTCTTCCACAACGAATGAGCAGCTCAGTTTAAACAGTAACACCTCAATCTGTGTATTTCAGAGACGTACTAATTAACAAGATCCCAGATATTAATTACACTCTCAGTTACTGTTTTAACAAAGCGTTCCCTCTATGGCTGCCATTAATTGGCTTGTCATTGTTAGTGTTTGTGGTTTCAGATTGAATTTTTTTCTTTTATTATTTAAAATTTCTAATAATTTGGAGAGGGTTTTAAAGAACATGTTCTTTGTTTAAAGAAATGTGTGTAATGTAATAAAACTGGCTGAAAAACATCCAAATCTCTAAAATGTTTGTCAAGTAATAGCTTTTTATTTATTATCTACAATGTTTGATACAGAAATTACTTAATGACCAAAGTGACAATGTAATGATGTTGGATTTAGTTTCAATTTTTCCTCCAAGAGTTTAAACATAATTATTTACACACTTTTACACTGTGTCTCAATTTAGATACTTCTACTAGTACACTTCCACGTTTACACTTTGTACACTGTGTACTTACCTGCGTAGTCATTAATTTTACATTTGTTATGGCCAGACCACAACATAAGGGTGATCCATCCTCGCCAGACCCCAAGCAGCCACATTACACAATTGGTAAAGTTTGACAATGATTTATTCACAATATGGTAATTTTTTTTCGGTTATTTGACACTAAAAAAGGAGCTGCTTATAGCTTCAGGGTGGAGCTAACACCAAAACAACAAACAAAAAGGAGCCCATCTTGAGGATTTACCAAACTTACCTAATAAAAAGAATTAAACCAAATGACAGCAACTTGACTCCCTAACTATGAAAAACCGGAGAAAAGTATAATCAAACAAAAAGGCAGTCCACCCCTACATGCTCACGTATAAGGCGAACAGCATTGGGCATGTTGCAAAAGGTCTGCTGGTTGGGATGAGCCGAGGACGAATGAATAGGAGTCCATGGCGGTGTCATCATATAGGTCATCTCCAGCTAGTTAGCCAATTCGTATGGTCCGTCCTCTGGATCCACCAATCACGAAGAGGCACCTGCACACTGAGATTTGCGTATTTGACAACATTACGACAACAGTCGTTACACCACTATTATTAAAATTCTCAAATTGAAACACAGAATGCTACTGCTGCTCGCAGGATATGGCATATAGCTGTTAGCTGCTTGTCAGTGTGAAAGCACTTACACACTTTAGGCCTGAGTCATGCCTACAGACCTATTGGCAACCATTTGGAAACCACCAGTTATAAGTGAAAAATGTGTATTGGTTTCTGGCAGTCACTGTGAAATGATTGCTAAAGGCCCAGTCACACAGACCTAGAGACTGGTACACACTGGGTGCTAGAAAAAAGCGTATCTTACCTGCAACTGGAAAGATTGAAGATTGCTGGAGTTTGCTGGTAAACACTGGTGTGAAACTGGTCACAAAGAGAAATATGATGCTGCACCGAAAGCCTCCTTGTGATTGCTTTGGCCACTAGCTGGTTGCCATGGCCAACAGTTGTAAAGAATTCAACTGAATTCATTTCAGTTTTATTTATTTAGCACCAAATCACAACAATAGTTGCCTCGAGGCACAGAAGACTCGAGCTTATGTGAAAAGATGCCATCTAATCACCAAGAAGTAGGGAAACTGTCAAAAATGTGTATATACATTTGTGCCTGTATCAATCAGAGAAAACCTGAAATAAATTCAAACTTGTGCACTAAACTTCACGTCAGCCCTTCGGTTCTGTCGTTTCCTCCCACGCATCTCTGACCACTTCAAAAATTTCCAGTCCAATTGGAAGACAATGGATCAACTCAAAGAGAGAAAACCCACCGCCAACTAGTGTTTTGGCAGCACACCACACACAGCTATAAATGCCGCCAACTGCATCAGTCACTTACATAGGTTGCGTCGTAGGCTCTACATAGAAAGAAAGCATAAGTATATAAGTAAGCTTAAGAAGCACTTTTCGGATTAAAGGGATGGGCTGGATTTATATAACACTTTTATAGCTTGACAAAAAACTCAAAGCGCTTTGAACTACAAACCACATTCACTCATTCATAGAAGTCTTTCTCTATCAGACACACAGACGTGATCCATTGGAGAACTTTGGGGAGCTTGCCCAACCACTGACCTTCCAACTGTATATTCTTTGATTACTATGCTTTGATGATTTACGGTGTTCATGCTTCTAGAGTTAAAGTAAATACACTTTAAATCAGTGTTGGATTTTTTTCAAAGAAAACCTACCAGTTCTTCATACTAAGCTGACATTTGGCTCCCATAATGAGTGAGCATCTCAATAAAATACAAATGGGAACACCTCAATCTTTGTATTTCAAAGATCTACTAATTGGCAGGCTCGCAGATATTAATTACACTCTTAATTAGTGTTTTAATGAAGACAGGTGAAGTGGAAAGGTCAACCAATTACTGTATATTAGACAGGGCTAATATCAGCTACAAGAGCCCAATTAGGGTGATAAAGATGTAGGCCAGTCAGGCAAGATTTTAACTTGAGATATTTGTAATGTCTTCTTTTAGTATTGTTTCTACTTGGAAAAACAAAAAACACACTCAAGTGACTTACACGCAGTGACACATGAAATTGTCCCTATTAGTCTAATCTGTGTGCAGAGCAGGAGTTAGCCCAATAAGAGAATAAAAAACATGCGTGTTTTTACGTGTGAGATAAATTTCGTATTATGTTGCTGTTCCATGATATCAAGCACACAGAGAATAAAAAAGCGATACAGATAAAAAAGAAGAATAGATTTCACAAGTGCTGAGACAGGAGAGGGGAGACAAAAATCAAAGAGCATTAGCATAGCTGCTCTTTGTCTCCAGTCTGTCCCTCTACCCCCTGTATCTAATGAGTAACCAATGGTCTGCCAGACAGAGATAAGGTGTGTGTGTGTATGTGTGTGTCTGTGTGTGTTTAGTCCTAGTGTTGCTCCCCAAGGAGTACAGTGTGACAGTTAGATGGATGTTCCCCTCAAACACCAGCTGATCACTACACATGGAGTCAAAACACACGACGACCGACCGCAGCAGAATGACCATTGTGACATGTGTCCAAACATGTGGTGCAGATTCATTGTTGTGTTTTCTCAAATGCAAAAAAAAAGGAAGGAAAAAAACCCACTACAATTCACTACAGTATAGAATTGTCTGCTTTGCACCTGGTCTCCTCTGACATTTGTCAAGGTCTACAAATCATTACAATCTAGATGACAGAAGCATTTTTTAATAGGAGACAGTGGATGTGCAACTGGGGAAGCATATTTTGTGGACCATATCAGCACACTGTTCCCTTTTTCAGACGATGAGCTTAAAGGCTTTGAGAAATCCTGACTCAATCCAATAACTGAAGAGTTTGACCTTTTCTGGACTGTTTTAGCGAAAGCATGGACCTTTCTCATTTTAAAGCGTGGCTTAAAAGGCAGAAATGTCAAATGTGATAAAACAACAAAATCCTGAAACCAACAGATGCAAAACTTATGGTCTAAATTACCAACTTTCATCAAAGTTCAAAAGTTTTAAAGCAGATATCTGTATATGAATATGGAAGTACATGCTGTGCAAAACGATTTTAGTCAACACTAATTTCTTTATATTTTTCCAGGAAAATGTGATGTTGGCTGCCTTTTCCTCTGTTCACTGTCTCTGCTTCTATAATGTTGAGGTCCAGGCTCTGGGGAGGGCAATCCAAGACCAATAAGATTTCTATTGTGTGGTTTCCATGCTGAAAAATGAAGCTTTAGGTAAGCAGATATTTTCCCTTTGGCATTGAAGGGTGGATTTAAATCTGTCCTCAACATCACTGCCTGAAATGCAGAGCCAAACCATGACAGAGCCTCTAACTTGTTCTAAAAATGGCTGAAGGCACTCATTGTGTTCTCTCGTGACCTCATCTGTGTTTTTAACAAACAGACACAAATAAATGAAAAATCAGCATGTGTCCAAAAAACAAACAAACAAACAAAAAACTTTCAGAAAGTCAGGAAAACTGTTGCTCAAGAGCAATTCCTAGAAATCTGGCGCCTTGGAAACCAAATCTGAAGAAATGGAGGGGGGCTCAAGACTTTTGGACAGTACCGCACCAGCAAGAGATGCATTTTCTGGTTTCTGCCTGTAGTCAGCTCATAATTCCAGCTCTGTTTATGAGCAACATTGCAGCAGGTTTTTTGTTGCATTTAGGTAAAATCTGTCTGATAGTGATTTATCTTCTTTTAGCTTTTAAAAAAAATATCTGCATTCAGTAACAACAACCATACCAAACTGAGGTCTGAAACTCAGGTCTACTATCTGGAAGCCCCAGAAAGTTGTTCCCACTGACTTAGTCTGCAAACTAGCCAGTGGGTTCCCAGAATGCTAACAAAGTTACTGTACGTTATAGGACACTTGTCTTTTTATGTATCCACCCCATAAAAAAGTTTGCATATATTTCTTCTGGCTAAAGACATGAGTGATATCTTTGGACTCTGAAATTATTTGAGAGAACTATTTGTCCATTGATTGATGGGAACAGTTGGCCAATTAGCTGTGAAATTCTATGACTCAGTTTATGGTGTAAAATAAGCACTGTATCTCAAGCTGATAATGAATAAATGAACTGAATGAATCAACTGAATTCACATACAGAAAGACACGATGACTGTGCAGCAGATTAGAATTACCAAAAGACCATCTCCACACACTCCTAAAGGACTTCTTCCTCTACATATGGTGTCTCCATCTGGAGGAAGTGATATGGGAGACAGCGAGATATGCTGCTATCCAAATAACTCCATAGCTGCTAATTGCATCTGAAGCTAGTATATACAGCAGCTAGTATATATTCTTTTTTTCTATTATGTGTGGCACTTCATTACGTGTGTACTCTGATGTTGACCTGTTCATGTCAGTTTGCTTATTCACAATATAAATATTAGGTCATTCTGTTTGTGGTAGATCAGGTCATTTTCTCTCATATTCATATCAACATTCTGTACTTTGTCCCCCCTCAGTTTGAATTTCAATTTACTTTTACTTGTAAAGCCTGTTTTTTCATAGTGTGACTCAGAAAGTTGCACAATAAAGACTACGATCACAATCATAGACTGTATATAAAAGATGGACTTACCATCAAATTCTGAAAAGCCAATGTGGAAGTGCTATAAACTGTTTCCCCCCTCAGTGTTACAAGTCTTACTGAATACAACATGATGCTGTATTTTCCCACATTAAGTCAACAGATGATAAAGAAGGGTATGTTTTAGAGTGGGTCTACCTCATGACTGGCAGGTTACTACAGTATGTCATACAGTGTCACTTAGGAATGATTAAAACACTCTGCCTAAACTTCACAACAGGACTTTACTTCACTGCTGCTGTGTCTACATCCATCTTTTATTTATATACTGTGCATACAACAAATATCACTAGATTTAAGCTGAAAACCTTCTAGTTTTAACCCCAAACATTTTTCCTTGGAAACCAAATAGTTGTATATATTTAACCCAAACAAACAGTGACTAAAAAAAACACAGCAGGTGAAACCCCGGCCTTCTTTTCTTATATGATACCAAGTAGTGTTTTGGTGCCTAATGACTTATCAGTGTGTAGAAAGAATGTGAAACCAACTTAAAAACACACTGATAACTGTCTAAGTGTTAAGATATTTTCACTTCTTAAAACATACTGTGTATCATACCATCAAGCCACATATCTCTGACAAAAATTATTATTATTATGTTTGATGCCCTGCAGTGGGAAAGCTTTAGTTAACCAGTTAGCTGAATTGTACAAAATACAAAAAATGCCTCCCTTTTTAGTAGAATTTGGCTTAATTTAACAAGACCCAATTCATTAAAACATTAAACATGACTGAAAGATGTTTATCTCTCTATCTTTCCTATCTGCTCTAGATAAAGGCTCTTTCTTTTTAGAGACACAGGCTGGAAGCCAGATGCTGCACAGATGACCTTTATAAATTAATCTCCAATGTAACTCCGAGCTTTTGGCAGTACTTAAAGTTCTAGACACAGAGTACAGTAGCTTACTTTTTTATTTCTAAAAAAACAACACCTGCTTTTGCTTTGGGTTTATGAGGAATGTTATCTGATATGTATTTCACAAAAATTGCAGAAATAGTATGTGGACATTTCTTTTTTAAAAATTGGACTTTTTAGATTTGTGTGAAGATAAAATTCAGGAAAATTCCACTGAAGTTCAGATTAATAGCCATGTGCAGCAGAGCAGGCGGCACAGCTTTGAGCCAGCGGCCCCTTCTGCTCATGCGGACCGGGCCAGCAGCCAATTAATGGCCTTGTTCAGGTCTTGGGCCAATTAGAGCTATTGGTCAGACTACTGGACATGCACGGTATATCGGTCAGAGGACTTAATGCTACTTGTCTTGATGTTGATATCGACAGAATAGCTTTTTTGGGGGGATTTTCAGCTTGATCTGAGCAATAACAACATTATTTAGCTAATTATTATAGTGTTTGTATTGTGCTGTGAAATAAGACCATACATGGTGACTACCTGAACATGAAGACATGAGAGAAGCAAACAGGCTCCGTCACAGGCCCCACATGATCCAGTTGCCCAGTATTTTGGACATGATGGTCATGTTGAGTTGCCCCTGTTGGCTCACCCTGCTCAGTCCTGTTGCGGACAGGCACAGGTCGAGGCTTTAAGCCAAAAGAAGAGAGGAGAACCATCAGTCAGCAGCTTGGGCCATCAAGACCCTCTGCTCTGCAGTCTGAGCCAGACAGCGAGGTCAAGCAAGGGTCAGGTGGTCAAGACTGGGGTCAAATGTCAGCAGACTCCCTCAGTGACCAGCACACACACACAAACACACATACTGTAATGACCGCCAACCTTGTGACCAGTGAGTGTGACTGATTCTTTCTGCTGTCCAGACCTTCATTTATCACATGACTTGCACTGATTTGAATTAGCAGCCTATAAAAGCCAGTTGGAAAGAGCTCCTAATATCTTAATACTGTCCTCAGCAGTGTCCCTACTATATATAGTTCTCTATATGCAATTAGTTATATGAACTAAGTACATGCTTAGAGAAATCTGAACAAGATAAAAAAAAAAGATAAATAGTGATGTACCCCCTACAGACAGCAGAGATAGTCTTGTTTGATGCTAATCTCTTTCTCCCTCCTTCAGGTGGCCTTTCTCATATAACACATCACAGATTCACGCTGCATAAAAGAGAAATCACAGAACAATTTAACCTCTCCTGCTTCTGTGCTCACACTTTTCAGTGCGTGTGATGCCACAGCAGAATTGGCAGTAACTGCCAATTCACAAAGCTCCCACTCGATGAATTCCTCACAAATGATAACTTTCGGGCCCCCCTAGCGATAAAGTAATTTCTCCATCTCTCCTGTTGGGGGCTTGTGGGACGGCAGAGGGTTGTGATAATCTCATAAACAGTAGCTGTGTAGATATGGGCCATCTATTATGACTGGGAACAGCAGCGTAGATAGCAGCATTTATTATCTGAGACAGCAGACAATACATTCTCATTCTGTGATACTACTGCTGACAGACACAGAGTGATCCATCTTCACCGACTGAGTGGCGAGCGAGAGAGGGAGGGAGGGAAGAAAGAGGGAGCGACAAATGGGGACTGAAAGAGGTACCGAGAGAGTTAGAGGAGAATGACAGCGTGGAGACTGAGACAGTGAGGGACAAAGTCAGTGTGTATGGAAAGAGGCTGGAAGGGAGGATGAGAGTATGCAGAGCAGAAATATTATCACTTTAGTCTCCATTACCTCCTCTTGTGTCCTCCTCACACAGGTGCTTTCAACTGGTTGACATCACTGATGGGACACCACTTTGCTGTAGCCTGAACAAGCAGGTAGCTTACAGTGGTTTTATCACCAGGTCTTTGTTTCACTATTAATACAAAGATTGTAGTATAAACAAATTGCCCACCCGACCAGACAGACTGCCATTAATTCCCCGTGTTTTGCTCGACTGCAGCAGCAGCAGCTGCACTTCGTGGAGTGCTCATTAAGCACTATAGAAAATATGCACATTATTAGCACTTCATTTCTGTGATTAGAATAATGTAATTAGAGTGTGCTAAAAGAAAAAGAAACATGCAAGGCTTTTAAAAAAGTACATTTTTAAGATGACCGTTGACCCCTCAAACAGAGTTGGTGGAATCTGTGGCACAACAGCAAATATTAAAGAAAGGAAGGAAGAAAGAAAAAAGTGCACCCTCTGTCACGTCTAAGGTTTTGTATATCAGGACAGTAAAGTGATCTAATCTTTACCAGGTCTTAAAATTAGGTAAATGCAACCTGAGATGGAATGACGACACGTGACACTGTTTCATTATTTATTTAACAAAAACTCAGCTAAAAGGCAGAAGCAGTGTGCGAAAAAGTACTGCCCATCATTCAGTAGCTTATAAAACCACTTTTAGCAGCAATAACTTGAAGTATTTCTGTATGATGTCAGTCTCTGACATCCTTGTGGAGGAATGTTAGCCCACTCTTTTTTCCAGTGCTGCTTCAGTTCATTGAGTTTATGCACAGCTCTTTTAAGTTTGGACCACAGCATTTCAGTCAGGTTGAGGTCTGGACTTTGACTGGATGCCTTCATTCTTTTCTTTTGAGCCATCCTTTTGTTCATTTGCTGCTGTGCTCGGGATCATTTTCTTGTTGTGTGATTCAATTCCTATAGAGCTTTAGCTGTCAGACAGATGGCCTCACATGTGACTTTTTGGTACACACAGGGGTTCAAGGTTGACTCAGTGACTGCAAGGTGCCCAGGTCTTGTGGCTGCAAAACAAACCCAAATCATCTCACCTCCACAGTGGTGGAGATGTTTGTGCTGCCATGTTACTTTCAAAGAGAAGAGACTGTCCTGGTAACCCTTTAGACCAGGGGTCTCCAACTCCAGTCCTCAAGAGCTACTGTCCTGCAGCTTTTAGATGTAGCCCAACTCCAACATAGCTGAATCAAATGGTTAGATTACCTCTTCAGTATGCCATCAAGTTTGGCAAAGGTCTGATAACAAGCCATTCATTTGATTCAGGTGAGTCGGAACAAGGATACGTCTAAAAGCTGCAGGACAGTAGCTCTCGAAGACTGCAGTTGGACACCCCTGCTTTAGACATTTTCTAACTGTATGTACTGTCATGAGGCCTTTAGAGTCTGAGATGTAGTGCTTGGGTTTTCTGCAGCTTCTCTGAGCATTGCACTATCTGACCTTGCAGCAAATTTGCTGTGATGTCCGCTCCTGGGATAACTTGGCATCTTCTTTGAGTGTTTTCATTCTTCATGTATAATGACAAACTTGAAATTGTTTGGAAATGGACTTAAACCCCTTCCCAGATTGATGGATGAAAACAATTGCTTCTTTAATATCATTGTTGATGTTTTTTCTTCATGGCAGTCTATTAACACGCACCAGAATGATCCAGAGCTGACATGTAACAAATAGGATTTTGGCATTTTCGGGTGGTTTGTGCACATCTGGCAAAAGGTGCTGGGAAGTCACTGCTCCAAGCTTTTGTATGAAGAAATAGAGAGACTGATTATAATTAATTCGCCAATGTTTTGTTTTGTACTTTTTTGGGGGTAATATATCTCAAACAATTGAAATGGAAAGTGTTAATTAGTGAGATTTAAAAACTGGTGGGTGTATGGAAGACAGAGCCAGGATAGCTGATTCCCATTGGTCACAGTCCTAATGTTAGGCTAAGGTAACGCTTTCTATCGTTGGGACTGATCTCCTCATCTTAGTCCCAGGAAGAATGCGAATAAGCCTCCTAAAATGTCAAAGTCCTTTAAAACACTTCAGAAAAATTGGTTTGCATTGAGTTAGCCTTGACACAAATGACCACTGGCAAATGATAGAGTTTGAATTTGTCTCTGCAGGTTTCTGGCATTTATGCATGAAATGTTACGGAGGATAGGGATGTCTTGGCAGGAGACAGCGCATCTTCAAAGAGATGCAACAGAAAAAGAAAGAAATGTGTAAACACAAACCAAATATGACAAGAAAGGTAATAAATAGAGAAGTTGGCAAACAGTTGTGTGAGACAAAGAGAAAATGATGGAACAAATCCAGGTGATATTTTTATTTGTGTCTCTGAGTCTTCGGTTAACGCAGATACGTGAGCAGAGGCACAAAAAGCTGACTGAAAAAGAACAGGTATAAACACAGAGAAAGCTGTAGCTGATTATCAGTGTGTAATGACAGATGAGAAGAGATGCAATTAGAATGAGCCATATGGAAGATCATATGGTCATTTTATAATTAGCAGTACTTTAAAATAGCGCAGTGACTTGCATACAACAAGACACGAGAAAGTGCTGGTTGATTCACAAATAACTTTTTAAAATGAGTGTTTTGAATCACTTGATACATATTGCAGGAAGTGGATTTAAATAGAAAACCTCTTTCAGTCCAGGATCTGGTCATAGTGATAATCATGATTATTATTTAGTGAGTTCTCAAATAGATTCAGTGTCAAATATAGTAGTCCAACCCACCAGGAGACATCTGAGTTTTCATTTCTGTGTGCCTAACCTTGCAGGTTCATCTCTGACATCTACTTAATCAACGTCAGTATATAAGTTTTTCCATGCTGGTCTTCTTAATTTATTGTACATATTCCATTGCCAGCTACAGCTGAGGGCATGTTTAAACTAAAAAAATTAAAAAATGCAATCTAGAGCTCCAGTGTTAATTATGAGTGTCCTGGGCCAAATAAATGCAGTATTAATCCAACATGTTTTTTGATAGTAGCAGGAGCTCTTAGAGAAAACCCCATAGGTGCCCAGGACCCTCTTGCTGTGAAGCAACATTTAATTTACTAAGAACCTATTTTACCTACTTTCCTAGTTATTATAGGTCTCTAAAGTGCAAAGTGAGAAAAACACAAGTGAAAAGAAAAATAATCCATTATTTCTCCTATCATTTCTATGATGTTTTAACTGTATATAACATATTTGTGCTTATTATTAGGATCACAGTCAAAACAATGGCAGAGACAAGAAGGAAATAACATAATTAATGTTAATACTTTATGGCCGTGATATTTTCCTTTTAGTCATAAGCGTGCTTGATTAAATTAGCTTTTAGTAGAGCAAAATTTAACAAATGAGTCACCTTTGTTTATACTAATACGTTCATCTTTTCTTAAAGGTACAGTCAATAATTTTTAAAAATCTATTTAGTAGAAAAAAAGAATAGAGTAAACATAAATATACATTGATTTGTGTGTAATTACATCTTCCAGCAATCTGATGCATTCTCATAAACTTAGAAGTAATCCATTAACAATATGTAGGAGCTGGCGCCGGTTTGTGGTTTGGGCCATGTTGCCCCTCTATCTTAAATACAGTGGCTGAATACAGTGGACATTGCCGTTCTATTTAATCATGTTTTACGCATGTGGGATACATAGTTTGAGACGAGAGCTTGAAGGCATTTGCAAACTGTGGAGGTAAATTTTAATTTGAGTCAGCAGCTTCAGACTATATAAAGGAACACACCTGTGTTTTGTCATCTGAGGAGTTCCCTTCACCAAAGAGGTGAAAATGCAAAGGAAAAAAACAAGTAATGTAAATAACCTGTGTGGTAGGATCTGCAAGAATCGTTGCTCTCGAGGATCGTTCGAGAATAAAAACAACGGAAGTGAAAGGAACAGACTGATAACTTTATCGTGTGTATAAAATAGATATTGACAAATTTAACTTTTGGGGACATGAGAAACAGGTGATCAGTCACATTATATATTATTGAAATACTCAGTATATTGAAAAATGTTTTAAATGTTTTGAGGTTGCAGTAATATTGAATAATGAGTCAAGTTTCATGATAATGCTGCTTTGCCGGGTCTCTGTTGACTCCTGCCTCAAATATGATTTAATTTCTTTCTTTTTAATACAAAGATAATAAACTGTTAATAATCTCTGGTTTACTTCAGCAGTGTGTATTTTTTCCTATTTTCCTCTTTTAACTCTCCATCTGATTGTGGCTGATGGGCTCCTCTGCCTGAGCCTGGTTCTCACTGAGGTTTCTTCTTGTTAAAAGGGAGTTCTTCCTTCCCACTGTCGCCAAGTCCTTGCTCAAAGCAGATCGTGTGATTGTTGGAGCTTTCTGTCTATTATTGGAGAGTCTTAACCTTACAATATAAAGCACCTTGAGGTGACTGTTGTTGTGATGCTATATAAATAAAACTGAAAAGAAAAAAATGTAAATAATTCAAGTCACTGAGGCATGAAAGCTGCAATGGCATTGTGACTCCTTTCAGTGAACACTCCCCCCCCGAGGGAACAACCGGTGCAGGATAGTTTGTATTATTCAGTCCTTCTGCTTAAACCTAAACATAATCCACTTCCAACAGTCTGGCTTCTTTGTGTTGTGGAGCTCCTGCATACTTGTGATCCTTAAAAGGTCACCGCCACACAAAACGCACTACAGAGGCGACATTTTCACACGACACTCTCCAAACACTGGGAGAAACCCTGGAGACAGACCTCACCGCCTGTGTCCCAGAATTAGAAACAGTCAAGTCTTCACTCACCTGTATCGTTCACCTTCTCGTAGCTTTCCCCACTATATTTATGCAAATGCAATTCCTTTCACATTTCTCGGCTGTCACGTCTGTTCACAACCTTCCCGACATTGCACCTCCAGAGGTTTATTTGACTGTACATCATGCTTTTGTGTTGTGAAACAAGCATTAAATCCGCAGTCACGTTACATGTGGTGACATAGAGTTTGGTGGCACCTCAGAGGGCTAGTCTGCTGTAAGAGAAAATAGGCAGGGGCAGTTTTGTAAAATAAATAGATAAAAAAACAACGTGAGTAAAAAAAAACATCATGTAATGGGTTCATTCAAAGTTCATTTGTTCATAATAGAAGTGCGTTTGTAAACCGTTTGGCCTTTGGGGGCAAATAAAGTTGATTTAGCGGTATTGACAAAACATTGCAAGATTCGAGTCGTAGTTTGCTGGAATAGTTATGTGCTGTCCTGCTGATGGAACATCAGGCGGCTACTGAAGCTCCAGCCTCAGGCGAACATTCACGCAGGGCATGTGCGAGTGTGTGAGCAAGGATTTGTTCTGTGCACGTGCCCTTCAGGGTGGTTATGTGTATCTGTAATCAGGATAGCACATACATGTGTGTGTGAGCGAGTGTTTGCTTCTGAGACAGATTGCTTGTGTGTGAGATGGGGTTGGAAAAAAAAAAGCAGAAGCAATAGTGGTGTAGATGGAACAAAGGGATGAAACCCCTGATAATATTGGAAACACTCTGAGAGGTGGAGGAGGAGGAGACCAGAAGGGAGCAAGAGCACTGAGCCTGTGTAGCCACTGAGGGGTTATCTGGCTCCTTTTGATGATTTTGAAATAAGAAACATATTCACTCCATGTTACCGCCAGCACTGAGCGCTGTTCATACTGCACTCTTCAGAGCCGTGATTAGAAGACTTTATAAAGAGCGTTTTAACAAACAGAACAAAGTTTGTCAGTGGGGTTGTTAAACTTGAAGACCAAAATCTGGAACCATTTAGGAGTATTTGAAGTTTAAGAATCAAGTTTTGTATCAGCAGGATGGTTTATGTCATGAGAACAGAAAACCCTGACTCCAGTCAGGGTTTGTTGCTAGTTTGGTTATAAGAAGTTGTGAGGTCATGTGGACAATCATGCAAGCTGGGATGCTTCATTATGACAAACAAAATATATTTAAAAGAATAACCGTGCAGTGCAGGGGCTTTTGTCTATTTTTTGTGTTTTGAAATGTGTGTGTGGTCCTATGAGCAATTGAACAAAAAAACCCTCCTCTTCAATCTGCTGATGCACAATTTGTCAATCTTGTATCACTTTCCAGAGATTTTAGGGAGACTGTACCACTCTCTGGTACCTCCTGAGCTGCCGTTGGGTGTGCAGCTCTTGCAGGCTGCAGAGCTTGCACCCAGTTATGTGCTGTCCCACATGCACTGCCTTCTACAAGATTTAAAGTCCCTGGTGATGTGGTTGAGGCACCAGGTGGTGAAGCAGCCTGTCAGAAGGTTCTCTGTGGCGTTTCACTTGAGGTCCACTGGGATTTGAGGCCTTAGGCTGAAGGGTTTGAGGGTTCAGTGGTGCTGTCGGGCCTTTTAATCGACAGTATTTCCGTGACTGGTTTGTATCAGGTTCATGTGGATGTGGATTCCAGGGTATTTGGAATTGTCCCCACTTTCCAACACTGTGCTGCTTGGGCTGTCCTCCCAAGCAGTTATTATTTATTGGACATTAGTCTGAAGCTGCTGTTCTGTTCTCCTGGGGAAACACCAGTCCCACTTGCATCTTTTTAGAGCTTTCTATTCATTTGAAAAGAATTGCCTGCTCTGGCTGAAAACAATGCTGGGCTTAAGGACGGTTAAACGCCCAGCAAAGGTCAAGTAATAATTCTCTGCGGCTTCATCGCCCTGAAATCTACACGTAGTGATCTAAATACTGATTATAGCAGCTTTAGAGATCAAAATATATTTCTTTGAAACTCATCTCTATTCCCAGTTACTCTTGGAGCTACAGACAGATCTGCCTCAGTGTGACACAAATTATTGTCTGCATAGGCTCACTTGTGCTTTGTAGTCATGTGATCGAGTCCTGGAACAAACAAAAACCTAAAAACATCAACCTGATGCTGCAGCGACTGCCTTTGTACTGTACATGAATGCAAGCTAAATAAGTAATGCCAGTTTCAAAGCCAGAGCTTGCATTTGCATACACTGCTGAGACTGTGTGTGGGTCTACTGGTATCATTTTGCTTCCAAATTTTTTGATTACTTCCTTGATTGGCTTGATCTTGCTTAAGAGGTGCACACAGTCAGGACGGACATAAACTAAAGGTAATGTGAAACAGGTCACACATCCTCTGATTCTTTGTTAAAGCTCCCACGTGAAGTTGTTTGCTGCAGATGAAGGATGTAACACAAAACCCTGGCACTGACACTATTCCATTTCATTGTTGTATCTGGTTTCAGGCTCCTTGTTTCAAAAACATTGAAGAAACGGGGCAATCTGTAAAATAAATAAAACTGTTACCTGGAACGTTGTCATAACTGTTTTACTTAAGATATCACTCCGTCTCTCATCCCTTCTCCCATTTTTCCTTTCCTTCCTGCCACCCCGTGTTTCTGAAATATGTATCTCTTTATCACAGGTGACATCGCAGAATAGGCCTGTCTGAGGGAGGCAATGATTTTTTTTTTTTTTGTTCTTATTTCTGCGTTGAGAGGGATCAGAGTAGTGCTGGTTATCAGGCCATTTATTACCCTGCCAGCTCGCCACTCAGCTGTCTGGGTAAATGCAATCTCTCCTGATTCACACAATTACCCCAAGATAGAGAGAGGAAGAGAAATATCTCTCACAGTAGCATTGTGGGTCAGAAGGAGTTTAGGGAAATACACAGAAAGGCTACCCGAGTGCTTTCTCAACCGAGCAAGCAGTCTGTGTCTGAACAAGAGTTGTTTGTTTGGAGAATACGTGTACTGTTTGTCTCCTACAACGGAAATAAATGTCAGAAGCATTCATCTCCACTCTGCTGAGTGTGAAATCTGCTGTTATCACTTCATTACATACACAATCCAACTGCATTAAACAGTTTTACGAGAGCTCATTGATCCTATATAGTTTTCCAGATTTATTTATGAAATGAAGCTTCTTGTTAGCTTTGGAGAGCTGGCGAGACCAAAAGACTGGAGAAGAATTGATTTATACATTTGAAAGCAATCACAGTTTCTGTCATGAGAAGAACAAAAATATTAATTTGTATGAAAACTGCTCGAATGTAGATGCCGATGCACTTTTGCTTTTTAAATCAATAAAGTGGTATGATGTTATATAGACTGAATATATAATGGTTTTCTACTTTATTGCTCCACTATTTCTCTAGTTTCCTCACATATACATTCATCAGCCACTGTGTTAGGTTTTCAATCAGCCAGTGACATGGCAGCACCTCAGTGCATTTATGCACTGTAGACATAGTCAAGATGACCTGCTGAAGGTCAAACTGAGCATCGGAATGGGGAAGAAAAGTGATTAAGGGGAATCTAAATGTGCACATTTGTTGGTGACTGATGGGCTGATCCAACGCGTTACCCATAGTGTGTCCATTTAACGCTTTGCCTCTCCAAAACATGAACAGGACACGCATGCAGAAGTTGCAGTAACAGAGGGAGATATTTTATTTCAAGCCAACATGAAAATAATCACTGGAAGGCGTTTAAATAGACACTACTAACACATTTACATGTAAATACATATTAGCTGCCTACCTTAGTTGTTTCTAATGATTAAGGAATAACTCAAATAACCAGTAGTCACAACTATGATATGTAGAAGAGCATCTCTGAATGCACAACATGTCGAATATTGAGGCTGATGGACTACAGCAGCAGAAGACCTTGACAATCTTGTCAGTTATGAACAGGAAACAGAGGCCACAATCCACACGTGGTCGACAGAATTAGACAACTGACAACTGGAAAAATGTTACTTGGTCTCGTGTGTCTTGATTTGTGCTCCAACATTCGGAGAGTAGAGTCAGAAATTGGTGTAGAAAACATAACAGCATGGATCCATCTTTCCTTGTATTTAGAGTTCTGGTTGGTGGTGCAAGGGTGTGGAGGATAATTTCATGGCACACCCTTGCCTCCTAGCACCCACTGAGCATCATTTAAATGTAACAGCCTATCCAAGTATTGTTGCTGCCCATGTCAATCCCTTTATGACCATAGTGTACCCATATTCTGATGGTTGTTTCCAGCAAGATAACACACCTTCTCACAAAGCTCACAAAGTCATCACAAAATTAGATTGTGTTCATGTATGTTACAGTCTCCAGATCTCAACCAATATAGGACCTTTGGGTTGTGGTGGAACAGCAGATTCATATCAAGGATGTGCAGCTGACAAATAAGCATCAGCTTTGTGATGTTATTGTGTCAATATAGACCAAACCGTCTGAGAAATGTTTCCAGCATCATGTTGAATCTGTGACATGATGAATTAAGGCAGTTCAGAAAGCAACAGTGGTCCAGCCCAGTGTAGAAAGGTGTACCTAACAAAGTGGCCAGTAAATGTATATTAATCGACACAGTGGGAGTAATGTGTTTTGCTTAAGAACACCTCAACATATGATTTCACTACCAACCCTGCATATTATTGGGCAAACTCCTGACCCACAGAATACACAGAGTGATTTATTGTTGTTGTCTATTTGGTTTATATTTTCAACCACAGCATTGATCCTCTTTCTCATATAGTAATAATGTGATATTTTATGGAGATAACATGTACCCTCAAATTCTCGGCATGAGTTAGATAGCAAAATCAATACCCCCAATGTGTTCATACGCTCAGTATTAACTTAGAGCCAGCAGACAGCTAGCATTATTTAACACATAGACTTAAAGGGGAAACAGCTCTGTCGAAATGTAATAAAATCTGCCTACCAGCACTTCTATAGATGATTAGTGAACATATTATATTTGGTTTCCTTCAGAAACCCAGAGTGTAATAGGATGTGATTTTTCAGGGGCTATGTGAGGTAAATCTGGCAACCCTAACAGTGACACAGGAAAGTACAGCCACTAAAGCGGTAATCCTGCATGCAACCTGTGCTACAGCTTGTAGCTTTTACACTATTATTTGGATTCAAATGATACAAACAGGACATAAATTGTTAATTACTGAGCTGCTGAAAGGCAGATGTCACTACTTTGCAACCAGCAAGGATAACTGTTTTATACTGTTTGAAGTCACTGACAGAGTCACTCTTAGCGTGAAAAGTGTTTAAAAAAATATACAATGATCCGTTTTTATTGGAATCAACTGATCATAGTTATGTATAGAGAATTAGAGTGATACGGTCTGATATTTAACCCACCCCGTACAACCCACAGATATGATCTCTTTATCTTTTCAAGCTGAGATGAATCATAAATCAAATGAAATCATCTCAAACAAAGTGGACTACTGGAAAAAAATGTCTCTCCTCTCCTCTCCTCTCCTCTCCTCTCCTCTCCTCTCCTCTCCTCTCCTCTGTTTTGGGACACTCTATCCTGTGCTAATGTACGCTGCATTCTGTTTCACCAGTACAGTGGGAGTCATCAAAAACTGCAAAGAAACAGGCCACATTTCTCCCCTAGCCCAGCACTTTTGCGTGTCTGCAAGTGTGCATATGTGTATGTATGTGTGTGTGTATGTGTGTGTGCCTGATGAGAAGAACTGCTCAGCAATATTTAGCGTTACTGCGACAGAACAGCTTTAGGACGGAACAGAGACTCACCTTCAGGAAAGACGAAATAAGAGGCAAAAAGAGACAGAGAGCGGGAAAGAGGCAGAAATGTGATTTTTGACACTTGAAATATTTTGTTTCAAGTGAGGAAAAAAAACACCCAAACCACATGATAACAATAAAATTATAACACAAATAATAAGTTAAATCTAATGCTGATCAACTCAGTTATACTGAAAGATGATTAAACACTGCAGACGTGTAGACGTGTTGGTAAAGGACAGGGGTGAGATATGATAATGAGAGATAAATCTGAAAAAATTAGGTCTGTTTATACAATGATGGAAAACAAGTGGACCTGCACACGCTGCCTGCCTGTCGCATGCCTGGCTGTGCACCCACCTACATCCACCTACACACATCCTCACTCAAAATGTACACAGAGCAGATGGGCAGCGTCTCTGTGTTTGGTGTACAACACAGGTGTCGGCCTTTGACGTGGCACCGCAGCAATTAAACTGCACCGGACATCTATCACGACTAACCTCAGGCCTGACACATGCACAGACACACACACACGCACACAAACACATTAAGCCAGTTTTTTTCTTTGCTCAAAATCCAAATTAAAGAATTTGCTTTAACAGGGTTTACAGTGTGTACACACACAAATCTTACCTTAACAGTGGATGGATCACTCTTTAAATAACGACCATACCGCCTCATTTTCTATTTTTAGTTTAAAATAAAAATATATAGAAGGTCCTTTTCTCTGGCACTATGAATCGTTATCAGTCTTACAATGTAAAACAAACATTGTGACATCATTACAACAGCAGTGAGTGCACCCCTGAGCAATATTCTTTACATGTTACGTGATTCAAAGTCGTATCGCCTCTAAATACCTGTCTAATTTCAAAATTGAAGAGCACTGTTTTCTTTTAAAGTAAAAAAAATATGTCATTAACTGCTCAAATAAAAATGCTTAAGGAAAACTATATTGCTAAACAAGTGGAAACCCAACACAGTGAAACTAATTACACCTGTGATTAAAAAAACATCACTGAAACAAAAAGGAGATGATGGCGTCTGTATCTCTGCACTGTGCCTCTACATCGAAGAGAATTAGCAGAGGAATTGAAAAATCCGACTGGAAGTCTTCACAAAAATGGAAAAAGGATACAAGAAGATCAATGAGCCTCTAAAACCCCTCCCCCAGAATCAGTGGTGCTCAGCTCCAGCAACAATCAGGAGGTATACAAGTAGCCAGAGCGCCAGTGGTTGTCCAAGGACTGCTGCACAGTCCGGCTCTTTGCACAACGGTTATCAGTGGAAGTCAGAGTCTCTGTGACAGCTCGGACAGTGTGAAGGACATTGCATAATGCCAGCCTCTGTGGATGCTGGTGGAGAAAAATACCTAAAACAAATGCTTTGGATGCTCTTTGACAGACACTATACAAGATTAAACTTTACTAAAACAGTAATACAGTCACAGAAAGGATGGCAAAGGGGCTCCCCTTAAATTATGAGGAGTGTAATCAATTCTGTTTCTACTGCAATAATAAATAAGATACACAAAAGTACACATTTTACACCATTCAAACATTTCAAACAGTATATATATATATATTCCTCACAAATTAAAAACCTCCCTAAAAATAAAGTATGGCGCTGTTAGCGAAGTGTGAGGATGACAGCAAAGAGAGAACACCCAGAGCTTTCCACTTTTGGCTACAGTTCACACTCATGCACTTTGCAGTGAAATATCTTTAGAAATTACTCTCACTTCCTGGGTCTGATACAGACACAATGAGTGACGCCTAGCATGCTTTGGCATTTGAATTAAGAGTAAAACTAATTTTCAAATATGCCGAATGTCAATTAATACTTAATCTGAACACAGGAAGCACTTTAAACCTTTTATGCATGAATCTGAAGTGTGCCTGTGTGTACTGAGACCTGTTTCAGTGCATCGGATGTGTGTGTATGTGTGTGTCGTATTAGTCCATATGTGTTTGTCAGTGTGTGTATGTGTGTTTACCCACATATCCACTAAGGATGATGAAACACATTGTTAATGTTGTGGGTTATTTTAGTCGACTGACAGTTGTTGTAGAGGGTGTTGTGTATTGTGTGTGCGTGTGTGAGGCCAGTTGCATGTGTGTGTGTGTGTGTGTGTGTGTGTGTGTGTGTGTGTGAGTTTGTGTTTAATTGGACCTCCCTGAGCCAGTCTCCAGGTGACGGAACTCATCTGCTCTTTCCCTGATTAAGGACAACAGATGGACACACACACACACACACACACACACACACACACACACACACACACACACACACACACAATCCACAGAATGCTTTCACAGTCATGATTTATCATCAAAAAATACTGAACACACAGACTGCACTGGTCACATGGGCTGTAATCAATATAAGGTGCACATACATACAAGTCACACCAAACCACCTTGAACTTCTGCACACTTATTTTTGCTCACATGACTCCTCCGGTCCCTAGATATCCATCCACTGAGCTCAAACAAGCTCTCATCATCACTGCAAACAAAGAAAATAAACTCCTCCTTCTCCAAATCTGCCTCTCTAACTTGACATCCATGTGCTTTCCTTCTCCATCTGTCTGTCTGACAGAGATTATGAGTTAATTTACTTCAAAAGAAAGACTGAAGATTAAAAAAAAGTCTCAGTCAAGGAAGATCCTCATAACTAAAAAAAACAAATATCTGACAAAAATCCCTTTTGTTACGTTTCTGTCATTAGACATAAATAGTCTAAATCTTTAATATTTATCTGGCGAATAATTTTTCCTCACATGTTGATATTCCTCAAATAAAATAGTTTTGGAGCTGAGAACCAGAACAGTATTAATCTAATAATGACAATTAGATAATGCAATATTTTTCTCTGAATTGCAGATAGAGATGATTGAACACACATTAAAGCAGTTATTAAGACAGTGATGTGTTGATTTAAATTTTAATTAATACCTTTGAAGCTGAATGTTTTTACCCTCAAATTTCCTACAGATTTTGGTTTAGGTGAAACCAAGTTTATGCAGACCGTATTACCACCAATAACCTCTAACACCAGTTATTAAGAGGACAAACTGGTGATCTTTAAGTGTGTTCTCTCTGGATCTGACTCATCCACTGAGCTCTAACCTGTAACAGATGTTCATCAACTTTCCAGCTGTTCACAAACTTAAAACAACACTTTACCTTTAATATTAGACATTTGCACTTGCATTTAGGCCCAAAGCAACACAGCAGTGTGTAATTATTGTGTAAGCCCACGCAAAGCCACATTTTAGATCATGCATGACACTCAAATTTAAAAAACTGGACTACTTTTATTGAAATGATGACTTTCCCCCCTTCCACTTCACAGTGAAATAACTCGAATTAATCTCATACTCAGGGAACATGAAAAGTCTGAATAAATGTGATTCATTCATCTTAAAAGACCGCTGTTGTTATTACATAATATCGACATATTGCAGGAAAAGTTTTCAGTGAACCCGGTGTGACCCTGGAGCTGACAGTACTCTACCTTCAGCCACTGTAAAACACTCCATTTGGTCTGCAACCATTTGCCTTCGGGGCGACATTAATGATAATTAGTAGGCTCTCAGCATGCTAGTTAATATTCCGCCGTAAAATCCATGTGATGGGAAGGGAGAGAGAGAGAGAAAAGATACAACATGCTCAACTGTAGGGGGAGACCCAAAAACCGAAAGTACATGGACTGTTAAGAATCGTGCACAATGGGACAATATTTAAAATTCGTGTTTCACGCCGCGATAGCGCAATCAAATCGATGAGAGCTTAAAAACCATAACAATAATTTTCAGTCTTATCTCCTCAAAACATGGCGTCTCTCTCTCTCTCTCTCTCTCTCTCTTTCACACACACACACACACACACACACACACACACACACACACACACACACACACACACAAATGAAGAGAAGGGGAGAAAGGAGAATGAAAGACAGAGAAAGAAGGGGGTGGGGTGGTGGGGGGGGTGATAACAGCTTCAATAAATCATCCGGGCCAGTCGCCGCTCCCCGGGGATGTGGGATGGATTAAATTAAGCACTCCTTCTACTCGTGCGTCTATCCATCCCCCCCATCTCTCTCTCTCTCTCTCTCTCTCTATCACTGCGCCGTATAAATGCCAACAGCTGATCGCGAGACGGCACACTCACGGGAACACCTCGCGGAAGCTGCAAAGAGAGAGACGAGGGGAAGAGAGAGAGAGAGAGAGAGAGAGGGATACAGAGAGGAGAGAAAGAAGGGATGCTGTTGATGTATCCGTCCGCAGGGAGTCTTACTGTGATTTCTTTTTTTTTTCTTGCCGGCCTGAGTGATCGCTATCAGGTGGAATAAAGGACTAATTTCTCTGGCAAAGAGGGGAGGACGAGGTGTCGGACCGTTTTTTTCTCTTACTGAAAAGCTTCCAAAAAATTATCCTTCAATTTTCCCTCTTGTTTTCTTCGCATCCCTCCCTCCCTCCTCCTCCTCCTCCTCTCCCTGCTCCATCTCCTCTTCCTCTTCTTTAAAGAGGCCCGAGCGCGTTGCGGGGTGTCTTCCATCGCCTGTTTCGTTTATTTATTTATTTATTTATCTCCCCTGACTGCTCTCGAGCCCTCTGTCCCCTGGTCTGCAGCCTTCCCGCGAGCTCAAAAGAGCACGAGGCAACCCCTTCGCCTCCCCCGCACCCCCTCCCCGCGCCTCGGAGGGAGCTGTCCGGTGCTGAAGTTGCATTTCTTTCCTCCTGTGCGCGAGGACTAAACGGGGCGGACAGACGACAGCGAGAGAGACCGGAGCAGAAGAGGAAGAACACACAAGCGCTTGTTGATCGTCAACTCTTTCACCGGATCAATTCAAGGCTCGCGCTTTCTCCCCAATCTGAAGACAATCTTCCCCCGGCCCGCCGGTCTGATTGGTGTGTCACGGGCGAATCACCACGCTGGCCTGCCTGTCGGCGATCGGCTGTGTTTGCGAGTGTGTGTCGTTGTGTTTGTGAGTGCGTGTGTGTGCGCAGCTTGTCGGTGTCTCACCACCATGCCAAGGTCTTTCCTGGTAAAAAAGGTGAAACTGGATGATTTCTCCACCGGGGCGGATCTGGAGAACGCCTACCGGCACAGGACAGACCTCAGCCTGCGGCTACATGACAAAGGTAGGTCATGCAGCCTACACAGCGCGCACTAACAGGTGTCTCGGAAGAAAATCGATTTCACAGAGGAGGAGGTTGGCGAAGGTGGGAACATGTTTCCGAAATAAGACTGAGACTTCAACAGGATTTACCTGTTGTGCCTTAAAGGGATTCCCTCCTGTGATTGGTCGTTAAAAATTGACCCTAGGGCTTGATACACCGGTGCACACTCCTGCCAAACAATAACTATAAAATGTACGCGTGAACTCAGAGTGTATCAGCACAGCTTTTCTTGTTTTCCTCACCTTTTATCTTGCGTAGCATCATCTAACATCAATAACCTCTGAAACTTATTGCAGAGTGGCTGGCTACCTGTGGGGTGATGTGGGTGTAATCAAGGCAGATAATTACAAAACATCAGACAGCATAGAGTTACCACACGCTTGTTACTTTTCTCACGGGGAATAAAAGCTTCAAAGCCCTCCACTAATCAGCGCATTGAAAAATATCAAAGTGGAGCAAAGCGTTATCAATAGCACAGACTGTGAAAGAATTGCATGCTGCTTCACTTCTGCAAAAGAGCTCAGACAGTAAAACACCGAAGACCTGTCAATCTCATAAAACTATGCACTCTGATAACTGGATGTTACCACACCGCACAGTCTAAGACTTTATTTACCGGGGTACATAAGTTACATTATCCTCGATCGAAGCGTTTGGGCTCTTGTAGTTGAGCTGCCGCCGAAGCGAAAAGGTCACTTGTGAAATCAACTAAATCAAGCGCGTCGCATGTTTCATCGATTCTGACTTACACCCAGCGGGGTCTTTCTCTCCCTTCGCAGTGTAAGTAAGGTTAAACGAGACAGAAACGTGACAGTGGTTATTCATATCGAGCTCACTTTCACTTGGTTTTAGTCGAAACCCTTTGCGGTTATGCTTCTGCAAGCTCGGGGTGATGTTTGAGATGCACAAGAGCTGCCTCCCATGTAGCTCTGAGTTCGCAGAAAATAATCTGATTGAACACCGTGGTTATTTCCTGATAAGTGTATGTATATATATAAATATGTGTGTGTGTGTGTGCGTGTGTAAAAGCTGCATAATGGTCTGCTGACATAATTCTTCACCTTCGCCTGCAGGTGAAGCACACACAACGTTTTAACATCCTTTATATAAGAACGTTGTCTTGCAAAACACTCTAACAGGTTTTTAGTGTTTCCCTGAAACATTGTTTTCTTCTTTGCATATAAAATGAGTCTCATCTCAGGCTCATCTTTCGACGTTGTGCGTGGCCCTTCCCCCTCATGCTCTGTACAGGTGTGCCCGTCCCAGTTTTGCAGTGTTGGCAGATTTCTGCACCGTGGCTATGACGCTGTAACTGTTGAGTGTGGATACATTTCTTCTCTTATACCATTTTCAGATGTTTCTTTAGTCATATGAGGGTGACTTTTGTAATTATCCCGAAAAGACTCAGAAAGATTGGCTGTTTTGTGCTCCTCCAAAGCTGCAAACTTCCGCACAACCTGCAACTATGTGCGTCACATTTTACAGGGGGAAGAAAAGAAAGAGAGCGATGCCTCTGCCCGTGTAGACCGCATGACTCCCGCCCCAGTGTCATCCAAAGGCTAACATGTGCATCCCATGCGCGGACATGTCTGTGATTCTCAGCTCGTAAAGCAAGAAAGCTGTCAGCGGTGTATTTATGACGTCGAAGTTAACAAGCCCTGCTAGGTCTCACACGCCATCAGCCGCCTGTTCAGCCTGTCCCGGCGACCTTTTGTCTCCATCCCTAACATGCGATATTAACAGCTTAATGCAGCTTCTACATGGCTCGGAGCAGAGTCAGCCCACAGCAGAACGCAGTGTTGGGAACAACCTTCTGCTTGAAAAAACTGGCGTTGGAATAATTTATGTCCCGCCCTGCGTTCTGTGAGTGAATGATGTGACGGGACGCTGTTGTTACATGGCTGTGATCATACGTGGAGAGTTAGAATATGTGCGTCACATGGAGCTTGTTGCTTGTTCCTTACCGAGACCACGTAAGTAATGAGCACAGGAATTTACGACGGTGTCCCAAAATCTGTGGTCATTATTTCGTGCTTTCATCTTAATAACAGCCTCTCAAAAACATTGATTAGTTGGATCTTATCTTATAGGTTAGTTATTGTTCCAGTTCATTTTTACACTCTATTAGCCTATGTGTTGAACCTAATGTGTTTCTATTGATAGTTTTTGTTGGAGCAGCTTGATATAAACTCAGATAATATTGCCACAATTAGCTTGTCTTCAGGGATAATTAAGGATAAATTGGAGCTATTAACTTATCCAACCTGTCGATCCATATTAAAAATATAAACAGCAGTGTACAACAAGTGCATACTGACAAAGGTATTGATTTACGCTTAAATCTAAAAATGTATGACCCATAATGCTGGTTAGTACACACTAAAGAAGTACATATGAATTATTGTACACATAAAATTTGAATGAGTGTTATTTTTCTCCAAAAATGCATCAATCATCAGGGAACAGGAGCATAAGCTGACTGTGCTGTGTGTCCCTGTACAGCTTTTGAATGGAATCCTGTAATTAAAGCTTGTCCTCCAAGTCATCAACTCCACAGATTTGTGAAACAAAGAAAAGAAACACTACACCACAAGCCGGTACTGCAGGCCTGCCGTCATCGTGCCCCTGACATGCACTGCACTGGATCTGTCCGTGGTGCTGATCTCGTTTTCACACGCTAAATCAGCTCTCTCGAGTTCATGGTCAGCTTGTGTGCATTTACTGTTTACAGAAGAAGTGTCTTGACTGCAGCCTTTGATGGCTAAGGGAAATGTATTGCTGAATTATCCCTGAACAAACCCTAACCCTGCAGACCCTTTCAATACACCGCTAAGGTCCACAGTTATGCAGGCAAGTGACTAACGCTCAGTATCTTAAAATGTCTGTTCACATTTTTTACGTGCAGCTCCTGTTGCTGCTGATCTGCTGTTTGTGAGCTGATTACAGAGACTGTTATATCTGTAAGACAAATGCAGGGATCTGACTTGGACACAGATGTGGCAGTATTACGGTGATGTGCTCACTCACATTTGAAAAGCCTCTTAAAATCTATATCTCTACATTTAGAGTGAGATGAGGAATAGATCTTACTGATGCCTTATGTTTCACATACTTTGGTGCCATATGTGGTTTTATTTAAAAGGTTTTTTCATCAAATATAATACAGTAACACCTGTCATGTCACTGTGTTTTTGTTGTTGTTGCCCATAACACTTGGTGGAGGCTTTCTTGTGTTTCTACAGTAACATGTCAGCAACAAGTTACTGGTGGGATGAACCAGCTGTTTGAAATATTTATCCCGTCTCTATGTCTTTATTATAAACATAAATGCACTCGAGTGGGAAGAAGATTCAGGGGAAAACATCACACAGCTGTGTAAAGCCAGCTGTATATCACAAATGGCATATTATAATAGTTTGCATCAGTGAGTAAGTGCTTATTTAATTCCACCAATTGAGATTGTGTAATTCTGGTCAGCGTACTGAATCTCTGTCATTACTGTATCTGTACTGAAAGATAAGCTTGTCTAGCAGGCTACAGCAGTTTAATGCTAATCTGGACTTATTCATGTGTTTCCTGCAGTTTTCTCCGCGTGCAGGAATTAATGCCCTTCACATTTCCTGTTGGTATGGGTCTCTCTGTGATCATAGAAAATGTTTTGCCACTGTAATCTTAACATAACAGTTTCTTTACTACCTATCAAGTTATGTCAATAGGGGCATCAGTAACTAATGTTTTGGTCAAGTCCTCTACACCGCTAAATTTCCATACCACGTTAGGATGAGCTCTCTTTTCAATATGCTAATACTGTTGTCTGTTTTCCCTTAACAGCTGGTTACATCAGTGACTACATCAGCCCTGTTGTGTACGATGGTGAGAGTGACAGCGGCATCAAGGTCCCCTCTCCTGATCCTCTCTACGACGGTATCCACAGTGACTATGGGGCTCCCGACTCTGAGTCTCCTGACAGCCCCGGCTCAGAACTCACAGATGGTTATATCAATGGAGACGCTGCAGTGAGCGAGGGTTACACAGTCGATGCCTTCTTCATCACCGACGGCCGCTCAAAGAGGAAAGCTCTCGGCAGCCCCAGGACCATCCAGAGGCACACCTGCAACGAGTGCGGCAAAACCTACGCCACGTCTTCCAACTTGAGCCGGCACAAACAAACGCACCGCTCGCTGGACAGCAAGCTGGCAAAGAAATGCCCGACCTGCGGGAAGGTGTATGTGTCCATGCCCGCCATGGCCATGCACCTGCTCACTCATGACCTCAAGCACAAGTGCGAGGTGTGCGGAAAGGCATTCAGCCGACCTTGGCTTTTACAGGGCCACATGCGCTCGCACACAGGGGAGAAACCGTTCGGGTGCGCCCACTGCGGGAAGGCCTTCGCAGACCGCTCGAACCTGCGCGCTCACATGCAGACCCACTCGGCCTTCAAACACTTCAAGTGCAAACGCTGCAACAAGACCTTCGCGCTCAAGAGTTACCTGAACAAGCACTACGAGTCTGCCTGCTTCAAAGGCCCCTTCTCTCCTCTCGGCCCCCTAGATGCATGACCCCCCTATATAGATCAAACGAGACAAAACTGCAGACGTGAATTACCATTACCCTTACAGACTTAACTGCAGACACAAACAATATATTTTTGGGTCAGAATATGACTTTGCTTTCCCTCCTCACCCCTCCTCACTGGCCCTCTGCCCCCTCCCCCACCTCGCCTCCCTTGGAGCCTATTCGTGATAATGAATATGATGAAGATAGCACAATTTTTTCTCCTTGAGATTTGCCCACTTAAGGATTTAACTGATCGACGCATGCACTTCCTCAAAAAAACAAAACTCTTCACGTCCTCTTCCTCTGTCCACTGAGGATGGAGACATTAATACTAACATGGCTTCCTCCTGGCTTCTAGATACAGTATGACTCCGTATATTTTGGAAAAAGGGATGAGGATGAGGATGACAACAAAGACAATAGTAAGCCTATAGCTACTAGTTTCCTCCCTGCACTTAAATGCAGTGAAAGTTTTTTTCATTCTGATTTTGTTTCTTTTTTGGAAGAATTATAGTAATAATAATAGTAATAATAATGATAATAATGCTCTGCTGCACCAAGTGACCATATTCTCTCCACTACTGAGGTCAAAATACTATTTATTTATTTATTGATTTATTTATTTTGACATTTCTTTTTTGTTTTTTTATGTGTTTATACTTGATTTGATAACAATGAAAAGTGTTGCCATTTATTTGTTGCACTTTAATTTCTGTATATGTATGTAGGATATTTGCCAACCTCTTTTTACCACTACAGGCCAAAGCATATGTCACTTTTTTGAGTACTATTTTTTCCTATTATGTTGTTAATACCTTTTTTCTTATTAACGTTATTGCATGCAAAAAAAAAAAGAAAAAAGAAAAAAATTATGAAAACCTATGCCAACATCATAAAAAGCTTATGATTTTTGCCAAAATCCTATAGATAGAACCCGAGGGCAATATTTTGTTTTTCTCTTGGAGCCTCCATAGGACTCTTTAAAAGCAATAATCACTTAATGCATGGTATTTTATGATGAAGTTATGAAGTATTACCTACTACTGTATAGCAGTTTAAAAATCAGGTATGTTTTACTTCACCTATAGTCATAAACAGAAAAAATACTAATATTACAGACATCAGGGAACATGCCAATGTAGTGTTAGAGTATCAAAAAGAAAAGTCCTGTCTTTCCTCTCTTGTTATGCACTGCCTGCCTCTTAGTGAGTAGAACTAATGTAGGATGTAGACTAGAGAGGCTGGGATCAGCTGCCTGCTGGGTGAGAGGCCTATTGTAGGATAACTACTGTATGACCCTGACTGACCTGCACTGCGCTAGCTCTAGCGATTCAATTAGCTTGTTAACAAAAACAAACAAGGCCTTACTTTGGCTCAGGCCTTTTCATTATACTCAGATTGGATAATTGGCCATACATCAAAATTCAGTGGTTTACTGATGTTTATAAAAAGGCAAAATGACACTTAAACGTGTTTAAACAGTATTTCCTGTCACAGTCAGTCAAGTTTAATAACACCAATTTTATCTTTATGTTAAGGTTAAAATAGCAATCAGATTGGATAAATATGCAATAAGATATTCATCACCCTTAACTGACAGCTAGCATATATGGGATGCAGCTGCTATCTGTTAACAACAAAGTTTAGTGTCTTGTTGAATCAAAGTCGACTTCAGCCGAAATGCAATTACTCATCTGCTCTTCCGGTTCGCTTCCAACCCATAAAGCGTGCTTTCTTAAACCACAGGAACAGCATGCACTTTAGCTTGATGGTCTGATTGCAGCTTAGCTACAACTGTTGTAGATACACCAGACTGAGTCCTGATTATTCTGCAGTAGGCCCCACTCACCCCTACTGGGCCAACTGAAGGGTAACTCTAAGATCGAGAAACCTACGGACAGGCTAACTCTAATCAACCCCGACCCCATGGAAGATTTAACCTTTAATCTAGGTGGTCAATACCAGTGTTGCTGAACCCAGTTCTCTGCAGCTCAGAAACCTTTTCTACAGATTCATGGAGCTTCCCAGGAGACAGACTGAGGACATACAGATTTGCACAGGAAAATGTTTGTGTGTTCGTCATAAAATGCAGCACGTCGACATTGTAATCTCGCACAGAAACATAAACATGGGTGCACAGATGCATGGGTGCATGTCCTCACATGTGAGCACACGGTGCCTGCTGACGAGCCATTTGGGGTGACTAAACTTTTGTGTACAGTGAAGCTTGAGCAATTAAAAAAAATAGAACAGGTTTAATATTCAGATGTGAATCTTTAACAAACAGAGCTTTTGTAATTGCAGTGCTTCCTCAGACACTCAGTGTAAGTCCGGACTGGCTGGTATTGAACACAGTTTATAAGGGCACACGGACAAAAGGACAGCACGGTTATGTGGATGCATTAGCTAAACTAATTTTTATCTCAGAGATGAGTGATCAAAGTTAGCCATGGCTGACAATTTTATAAAGTCAAAAAGTCTACAGTTTGTGATAAATGCTTTGCTGCACAACAACACAATACAATACAATTATATTTTACAAAGAAACTTTTTTTAAAGGCAATATAAAGGAAGCACTTCTGTTGTGACTGAGGGAATCAGTGTGTGAGTCAGCAAATTGTAGGTCTTATCTCCTTTCTTGATGTATGAACTAGATTTGAGCTGCAATTACTTGAATTGTATCAGATGATTAGTCATAGCGCTCCAGTCTGTTAGGGCCGAGCACTTTTGCCTTTTTATGTATGATTTTGGCCAAAACACCCAACAACAGTTATAAATACAAAATAGGCAAACAGCTGCAAAAACAGTGTTAAAAGCATGATTGCGATTCCCTTTACGCAAAGAGAACAAAAGCATCACCTTCATTTTTCTACACACTTTTCTCAGACACAGATAGTAGACGTAAGAATAGAACAAAAAAAGGTGAAAGTATCATCTCTGCAGTTTCTCTAATTGTTTACTTATCCCAAATTGTATCATTGTCTATTAAAACTCTGGTTGAAACTTTGCACTGCAGTCTAAATGTATTAGGGCTAAAGTGGACGTGTGGCTGTTAAGTGGTTTTTAAAGGAGAAAGGATTCGTTTTGAGTCTGTTTGTCTGTGTGTCTGTCTCTGGCCAAGCTCCTGGTCTGGCCTCTTTAAGCACTTCCATTTTAGTCATCTCCACCCTAAAGAAAGTAGCACAATGAAACTAACTAGAATTCAGGTAGAGAAGAATTAAAAACCTTGTACTAGCTTGACCTCTCTTCTTTTTTGTATTTTCAAGTTAAAGAATGGTAATAAACCTAAATAATCATTTATTGCAAGAGGGTTTGTAAAGAATCCTTTGGATTGAGACATTTTTACTGCTGTATAGTGATATCTGACACACCTTACCTCAGGAGGGTTGGATCTCTGTTGCAGAGTGAGGACCTCCTGGGTTTTTTTGAGCCAGTATTCAGACAATGTAAGCACAATGAACACAAAGCATTTTGTGGCACTTCATAATAAAGAATAATCTTAACCAACCAAGGCAATTTGTTGTAGTTCTGTGTCATGTCTTAAGAAATAAGTCTTTCCTTCTATCCAAGAAAACAGAATTGGACATTGTGTTAATTGATTTAGTTATTAAAATTCCTGTTCGCTTTTTTTTCTTCAGTTCATGCTGTTGCAGTGAGTTTGCCTTTTAAGTCAGAAGAGTGCTCAGTTCATTTACATAGCAAAACACTTGCTCTGATTAAACAGCCCATACTTTACATTAGCTTTGTCAATATTGTATGTTTAGACAGGCGCTGGGCTAACATTAAACTCGAAGCTGACTTGATGGTTAAATATGTTCACCGTGATAATTCTGTATTAGGACATTAAACACTTGTTAAGTAGGGGAATGTTGGATGTTTTTTTTTAAGTAAGGCATTTGTTAATAACCTTATTGGATAAATCTAAGTCAAAGATAACAAAGCAAACAAACCCTGATTGATGCTCAGAATGTGATCTTAAATTCTTTCCAAACCAGTGAGTAGACCCCCGAGGGAACAGAAAAAGCATGGATTTATAGATTACACTCCTACATGTTTGAGACAGCAGTCTAGTCACTTTTCATCCCTAAAAAGTACTATGTGTGCTACTTTAACTCAAAGCTTTTGCAACGTAAACTGCAAATGTGACAACGCTGTTTTCATGTGCCGTGCTATGCCAGAATGAATCACATCACTTCCTCCCTTCAACTTGTTTCATTCACGCTGGAAAAAATGCAAAAAAAAAATTGTTTTATATTACATCTGTTTCTCTGATAATGGACAACGCATTAAGCATGCACTACAGTACAGCTGCAGCTGTAAGTCTGCTCCGCTGTATCAATCATGCGGTAGCTCATCCTTAAGTGAAGTAACAGTTCAGCCCCGATGTTTGCTCCTAGTAAGCACAGACACTCCAAATCTATTGTTGCTATGCCAACACCTGTGGTATCCAAGGCAATAAACTATCTACAGTATCTATAGTGGTAAACTACCTGAACTGCTTCAACAAAGACACAATGCAGAACCCTGCAGGTTTGTGGAGTATATTTGCCAACCCTAAACAGAAGATTGGTTTCTCAGCAGTTGTATGAAGACAGAAAAGCGACTGCCCACGCCTATGAATCACCTTCTCCTCTCCCAACCTTGCCTTTCAACTTCCCCTCTGATCCTCTTGGTTTTCTCTTCCACCTCTGTGCCTCCTCTTCCTCCTTCTTCACATCTGGGTTTCCTTTCCTCCCCCCTCTCGTCTCCCTCCCCTTCACCGGCATCACCTGTTTGCTTCTCTCACACATCTCTCTTCCTTCCCTTTTCACTTGTTCTCTACCATCCCTCTTCCTCCTGCCACCTCTCTTTTCTCTCTCCTGCCGAGTCAAACCAGGCCACCAGGCCTTTGAGGACCTGAAAGTCATTTAACTCCTGGTAGATAATAAGTCTTAGAATATAGCTCCTCTCAGATAATAAGCTTTATCACTTGATTGCTCTGCACGCTCCCTACTGTCTTTAGATTCATGTCCAGGGACCTACTCAAGCGAATCACACTATTTCCTCCCTGGCAAGTCAAATTAACACTGTGTGTGTGGGTGTGTGTGTGCATGTGTGTATCGACCACTACTTGTAACAGGAAGTGAAGGAGTGCTGAGGGTGCAAAATAAAATCAAAACACCACAGGTTATATTCAAATAGTTCACATCTGATCTGTGAAAACTGTAGTTAAGCTTAAAGGTCACCAGTAGTGACATTAACCTCTTCACTTAACCTCACGCTGACTTTAATTTCGATGGCATTTGATAACCGCGCAGAAACCTCTGTGTCTACACCTGCCCTCTTTTTCACACTCTTTTACTTTCTGTGATGTCATCGTTTCTGCTGTCCACCTCCACCCGTCTTTCTCTTGCATCATTTAACTCAGTGAACCTTTCAACACTCCTATCCTCACAAAATGCATTTTGTCATTAGTATTTGACTTGATCACCATGTTGTTGATGCAGGCTATGTTAATGCTAATGCAGAAAGGAATTAAAATGATGACACTGTCAATTACAAATAGTATATCCAATCAGAACGCGTGTACATTTTTAAACTTTTGTTTTGAAGAAACGTACTGGGTCTGTCACCATCTTATAATGAAATAGCAATAAGACCAAATCAGTCTGGTGTCAGTTTGCAATTTAATGGAATCAAGTTGGAGACTGTATGCAGTCTGTTTGTGATAAGTGAAAATTGCAAATATGTTGCTTTATACAGAGAAATTCACATTTAACATAAATTTGTTGGAATCTGTTTGTGTTTATAAATTACATGTCAATACTTTGTGAACCTTCACCAATCTGTCTGAGAGTGATTGTAGTAATTGGAGACCAGTTGCCTCCCACTACTCGACCTGTGGTGAGCCAGTGGTTGCAAACTCAGCTCAGTTGGTTTACTTGGAGTCGGTTGCTGAAAGTGAAAAAAACCTTTGTGATCTCTGGATAACTATCAATTTCTCCAAGTCCCACGGAGGTTGTCATCCTATTTTTCTTTCTAGTGTGTCCTGGCCATGAAGGAAACTGTGCTTTGGAAGTTTTGCTGACTCATGCAGGTGTAAGATTAGTTCAGCGAGATCCAACTTGGATCAAAGGATTTTGTGAAATGTCCATCGTTAAAGAAAAACTCTCGGCCTGACCTGGACATTTAGAGTGAATCTAATTCCTCCGTGCTGTCTCCTGCAGAGCAGGTCACACCAGGTATCAGAGAGCAGAGACATTTAATAATGTGAGAAGCAGTGATATCACGGGTTTGTCTGTCGTGTGATCAGCTGCGGGAAATGTTTTGCAAGTTGAAAAAGTACAAATTTAATGAGCACATTATTCATCATTTCATTTCACTTCCTCCCCTCTCATTCGTTATATGAGGTTGTGCAGTAATAAGTCCGGCTTCCTCTGGGTTCTGTGATGTCATCTGTTTAAACAGGCATCGTAATGTGCTTTATGAACTAAGTAGTGGCATGCTGTGCAGGGAAAACACTTATTAATTTAGAAAATGCTTTAAATGATGAACAAGCTGAAATGTGATCAGACCAAAAAATTTAGCTTCAACAGTATTTTTCATTTTGCTTTAGTGTGTTACCCTGCACTTCTTAACTGAAGTCCAAATTAACTCTGTTGAATGTGACAAAGCAAATGTAAATATGCGCTATTCTTACAATGAAGATGTACTCATAACTGCTATGGGCAAAAAGATGAAGGCAGCATTGCTGTTCCTCAACTGATCTAATAAAAATGTGCAGTTTTCCTTTAACGCTACCTTTGTAATTTAGTTTTAGGCTGAAAATTTTAGAAGTGATCCTAATGAAACACACCCTCCCAGAGCTGCTACCATCGTAAATGAGGCTATGTTGCACCACTTCGATATAATCCCATGCGGATACGGATAAATAAACAGTACGTGCATCTACTCCACAGATTAGATTTGCATCCTGCTTTATCAGCAGGCGAACAGTGAACAGTAAAATATCTGTATCCATGTAGCTACAGCTTCCCCACCCACTCGTGCACGTTGTCAAGAGCAAAGCGGTGTAGGACAGGGTTGTGAATGTTCTCACCACATCCGAGGCTATTTGTAGAAATGGCAGCTGTCATCAGAAACATCAACAGGCTGAGAAAAAGTGCTGTTCACAACTCTGGTAGGTGGAGGTGTAGAAGGAGCAGAGCGGAGATGTTGAGCTCAAATTTCTCAATTTATCACCAAGCAGTTAATGAAATGCAAAGCTGCAGAAAGGAGTTTCCTGTCATGACTTAGTGATTATGCAATTAGCAAAAATAAATATATACAACAGACAATACTGATGTAGTGAGATAGCTGGGGAACAATTCTTTTCCTTGTTTCTCCTTCTTCTGTTCTTTTGCAGTTTTTTCTCATGCATGCTGCTGCAAACAGATAACATTTTATTACTGTTTTTTTTCTAGACAGCTGACATACTGTGCCATCAGCTTTACACATTTATGACATTATTATTAATGCTTCTTTGCGGCAAACAACAATATTCAGGAAAGGAAAAGATATTTAAAACATTTGCAGGAGGAAACAGGATGGATGCTGCTAAGAAACCTAATAGCTAAAGAACCTCTGTCATATGTAAGATGCATTTAGGAGACACAGTGTGCAGCATATCTTACCTGTAGCTTGTGTACGTTACACAGTAGGGGTGTTAAAATGTGAGTTCAACAGCTCTGCTCAGTCGGATGGTTGCGGCGATATTGCGAGCACTCTGCACATGTCTGTGTTTAAATTCTTTGTGCAGTCATGTGCATGTGTGTTCATCGTTGTTAGGCCAAAGGCGATGTGGTTCACTTACAGTGGATGATTTATTGTTTTAGCAAGAAGACAAAACTGCTCCAAGGACAGCTGCAGGGCCAGAAAATAAGTGAGCTGAAAAGGCAAGCCCGTATTATTTCTACAGCAGTGTCAATCAAATGGTTTCACTACCAAGCACAATGTGTTGGGCTGGTGACAGTCATGAAGACAGAAGGGAAAACTAAGCTCAAGTCCAACTAAAAGTCCAGACATCATCATGACATATGTTATTTGTAACTCCTAATTCCCAACTTCTGTGGTGCACTGCAGGCAGCACATCTGATGCGTCAGCAGCAGCGGTGCTTGCACTTACAGCGACGGGAGACGCCGATATGTTTTATTTATTGTTTAGCGGCCTGCTCTGAAATGTCCTTCACTCATTTACCGAAATGTATGTTTTTGTGTACATGTGTACACACGCGACAACAGCAAATGCATTTATCGTTTATTCTCTGAAGTTACATAAAGGATGTTAAGGTTGATTATTATTGCACCATTTAATGCTACGTTTAGAGACTCTGCAAGAACAAGGACACTTGCTGTTTCTCCTCGTTGTCGTGAGGAAACACAGCACAGCAATAATGCTGCTGTTTCTAAAGCCGCAATTACTAAAGCCATCATCATCTTGGGTGTTGTTTTAGCTCACTGGATATGAATCCACCCCAAGGCCCACCTTGTAATGGTCTTTCCACTGTCCTGTTTATTTGAAAAAAATAAAAAAAGCAAACAAAAACATGTTTTTTTAAGGTCATCATCATATTTGTTGCCACATAAATCAGCTTCAAACATGATAATCTATGTTGAATTTAGCAGCAAGAGTGGCTGTGAAACTGTCTGTGACACTAGAATGAGCTGTTATTAGTTAAGTGATAGCAAAGCCCTTGATGAAGGAGCCACTTGTGGTGAAGCATGAATGGAGCAGCTGATGCCATGTAGGTGCTCTGCCCGAACACAATGCCTCATTAGCAAAGAAGTGCAAAAAAATATGATGCTGAAAACACCACATAAAAAAAATAACAAATTATTCATCATGTCGCTCAAAAATTTATAAGAGTCTTTTATTTGACTTGGACACTGGAAGAGAGCACGGGCTTGCCTCTGAGCTGTGTAGTTAAGCAAATACTCCCTTAGAGAGAGCAAGAGGAGACAAGAGAAACGGGCAAAAGAGAAAGAGAGAAGGTGGGAGGAGAAAGAGGGAGAAGAGGAAATGAAACAGACACAGAGAGAAAGCACTTAGGGAGCTGAGCAGAAAGAGAGAGGGAGAGAGAGAAAGAGACAGAGTGAGTGGGCAAGAGAGAGACAGAGAGGGAAGGAGGCGGGGTGGAGGGGTAGAGGTAGCTCGGGGAGGAGAGGAGGGAGACTTGACCCAGATTGGGAGCCTAACAGCAGCAACAGCAGCAGCTGAGTGAGCTGGTGAATGTTTAATAGCGGCAACCACTTGCACGTTGACACACATACACATGCACACATCCATCCACCCCCACACACAGAGAAACACACAGACACTGTTGACTAGGACTCTTGTTGCTGGAGTTAAGCTCGCGCCTGTTGAATCACTTTACAGTATGTGGAATGAAAAGAACAAAAACCCCTACCATGCACCGGATTTACTGGTGATACTGGTGGGTAAGGCTGTAAGCGGAGCCCACATCTGGTTCTGCAGGAGCACAGGAATCAGGCTCAACGTGGAAATCTTCCACCCAACATTTGCAACATTATGATATTTACGTATTTATTTTTTCTTATCAGCACTCTATTAGCTGCCCAGAAAAAGAACAGAACAGTGAGGATGCTGTTTGCTGGAACTGCACCCAATTCATGCTGCAAGGAGTGATTCAAAAGATGAACTAAAACTTAAATATTTGCTAATGTTTGCAGCAGTTCTTATAAAAGTAGCATGTCTTAAATTATTAACACATGAAATTACACCTGACATCATGTTTAGTGCTGGGAAACCCTCAAATATAAACCTATACATAAGTGAGGAATCATGGGGTATTATGCAATTCATAAATATATTTACATTTATTGAGAAGTACAAGTGAGAAAATTATAAAATAAAGACATTTTTACAGGTATGCAAAATTTGAAAGTGCTGAGTGATCACCCCTTAGTAATGCCTATAAAACACACTCAGGTTACTCTACAGTAAGCAGTTAGTTTGTATCACCACTGACAGGTTAATGTTACCCGCCTCTGTTTGCATCTATAAAATGCATCAAATTGCATCATGGGATGGTCAGCAGAAGGTCGTTGAGAGTTTTTTCATTGTGTTATGGTGTTTTCTTTTTCACTAAAAGATAAAATTCACTAAAAGAATTCAGACACTGAAATAAAATGTTTATTGCTTTAAACTGGCAGCTTTCCTTAATTTTTTATGCAAATTTAAGGTAAGAGAAATCCAATCGGATCATTTAATCCACATGGGGTACCTGTGCTGTAAGTATTTTTTCTGCTATGACATTGAGTTACACACACGCACTCATAGGGTGAGTCTATAGAGTCAGAGTAAAAGACGCCAACACGGCGACATAATGTCCTACATACCATCTGTGCAATAGTGTGCTTCTTGGACGGTTGCATTTCCAGGGATGGGAAGTTATCCTTCCAAATTTGGTGTGTTCACATGTGACATGTTGACCCAACACAGAGCTAAAACCGCAAGTCAACAGCTGTTTCTAGTATGTAATAAATAATTAGTTCTTTATTTGACTTCCCATCACGGTTAAATTAAATCTTTTTTAATGCAAGATAATATAGGAAGCATGGAAAGTTTAACAATTCATCAAAAGTTTCACAAGAACAGCCATGCATTTTGCTTTTGCCATGTATCTAACTACATCATATCAATAACTCATCACGTTGTAAGACTTTCTTTAGCTTTTTGAATTGTTGTTTATTACAAAACATTATTCAGTATTATCCAAGCATGTTCCACAGCACAACATTTGCACCTAAAATATTAGAAAAATAACAAATAACAGTAACAAAGTGCACTTTATGCCAAAGGTATTCACTCATCTGCCCTCACATGCATATGAACTTGAAACATCCTATTCTTGATCCACAGAGTTTAATATGATGCAGATACAAACTTTGCAACTATAACAACTTTATCTCTTCAGTGAACCTCCATGAGGTTTAGAAGTGTGTTTATGGGAACTTTTGACCATTATTCCAGAAGCACATTTATGACATCAGAGATTGATGTTGGACTAGAAGGCCTGGCTCACAGTCTCCACTCTAACTCATCTCAAAGTGTGCTATCAGATTGGGATCAGGACTCTGTGCAGGCCAGTCAAGTTCTTCCACACCAAACTCATTCATGTATTTACGGACCTTGTTTTGTGACTGGCTTGTAGTCTCTCCACCTCGGCATCCACTGACCCTGAGTTGCTGCCATTCCCAGTTGCTTCCACTTTGTTATTAAACCACTAACAGCTGACTGTGAAATGTTTAATAGTGTGGAAATTTCATGCCTGAACTTGTTGCACAGGTGGCATCCTATCACGGTACCACGCTGGAATTCACTGAGCTCTTGAGAGCAATCTATTCTTTCACAAATATTTGTAGAAGCAGTCTGCATGCCTCAGTGCTTGATTTTATACACCTGCGACCGTGGGAGATATTGCAACACCTGAATTTAATCATTTGTATACGTGAGTGAATACTTTTGGTAAATAGTTTATCTGTCCTATCTAACTGTGGCAGTGAGCCAGTATGCACATTACCAGTACCATGAAACTGAAGCAGCTACATAAATGTCAGCCAGTTTTGATTATTGTCATTATTTACAGCTATTCCTACTTAAACATGCCAAAATGCCCAGCCTCTCCACACCTTAATATAATCTGAGACATTAAGGGGACTCTTACCTTTGCGCTGCACTGACCTTTAAAAGCTTTGAATTACCCACTAAGAAGGCCAAACAGAGGCGTGAAGTCCAAACAGAGGACATAACTCCTTAACTGCTTTCTCTGCTTTCTTTCTAATCCTCATGACCTTGCAAAATGCTCTAAAACAGCGGTCCCCAACCTTTTTTGCCTCACGGACTGGTTTATGCCCGACAATATTTTCACGGACCGGCCTTTAAGGTGTCGCGGATAAATACAACAAAATAAAACCAGTACCGGTACCGAAAAAAAGAAGATTTATTCATAACACACGTGAAAAGACCCAGGAAAACCGAGTTAACGATAAAAACGATAACAAAATAACGCTGAAAACCAATAAAAACCCTGAAAACCATACATTTCACACCTTAGCCTCAACTCTCGCGGCCCGGTACCAAACAACTCACGGACCGGTCCGAGGCCCGGGGTTTGGGGACCGCTGCTCTAAAAGATGTGACGGTATGAAGGGGAATATTAGACAAAAGGATGGTAGCAGTCAACAGAAAATAAGCCACCACTCCTCCACGAGCATCTCACTCAACACTAAACTGTTACCAGACAACCATTAACATTACGGTCACCACACACACCACCACCCATTATAGCTGCAAACAACATTACTGTAAGACAGCAGGTTTACAGTGTAATCTTTCAGATTCCTCAGCCCGCCCTCTTACATGCGAAAACATTAACGTAACTTGGTTTTATTAACACCATCAACGTAGTCACTCTTTAGCCAAGTGTGATTCATCTACAGCCTCAATGGACCCTGTGTGGGGTGGAACCTCCTACTCTGTCTTCTGCCACACTAACGACAGCGGTCATTAAAAAAAAAATGGATGTCAAGTGAAGGTGAAAGCTGAGAGCAATAACGCTGCATGATAAATACAAAAAGGGAAAAGAATTAGCAGCACAATATGAGAAGTGTGCAGCAAATACTCCCACCATTAAAAGCTGGGCTCTTTCTTTCTTCCTTTCTATGTTTGCCTTATTTCAGAAGTCAGCATTCTTGTTCATGTTTTCTGCTCAAGTGACTCACCCTTCTGTATCTGTGTGTGTGTGTGTGCGCGCGTGTGTGTATGCATCAGGCTGCTATTTCAGCACTTTCCCATGCTATCGATTCAAACCAGCCTGCAGGAGAAAACCAGGCCTCTAACAAACACACAAGTGTGTATGGCTATGTTTGTGGGTATATTTACCGGCATAATGCAATCCCCAGCCAGTTATCCTAACCTTGACCTTCACAACTGTGTCTAACCATAACCGGGTATTTTCATTCCTCACCTAAATCTAATTCACACACCGCTACAGTTATGCACAGCACATGATTGCAAAGGATGTGCAAATGCAGTACAAAGGTATAGTACTTTGATAAAGACCCCTGATAATACAGCAAGAGTGCCGAAGAGCCACAGTACCTTCAGGAACAAGAAAATATCATTATTTCTGAAAGCAGCCTCACTTTAATCTCAGTGCTAAAGGCTTTTGCTCAGTCTGTATAATTACATAAAGAAAATATAAATGATTTGAACTCACACTACACGTTAACAGCTGAATGAGGTACATATGGCACATGTGACGTAGGCAGACAGAGTGGAGAGCAAAGGTTCAGATCTCTAAAAGCAAAGCAATGAGGCTTTCTAAAACAATGTTATAAATAGTTTTTACTTTTTATTTCAGTGACCACATAGTAAACTTTAAGTGAAACATTTGCAAAACCAAAATTTTGTGGTGAGAGCATGCACTCAGTATTTCCAGGTACTTGGAGAACCTGCCACAGTCATTCTGGTCTTCAAGCTGCTCTAATCCCAGATTGAAGTCATGATGTTGCAATCTGGACTCTGAAGAAGTTGGACCATCTGCTGCAGAACTCTTTGTTCTTCTTGTCACTGAAGCTGGTATTGGCTGCATGTTTAGGGTTGTTGTAGTGCATTTTTGAACCAATCAGATGCCTTCCAGGTGGTATCTGTGCGTCTTTTGCACAGTACTGTATGTGCACTGTGTAGGTGTGCACGTGTTCATGTAGGTTCATTAGTCTGCATGACCTTCACAGCACCAAAGACCCTGCAGTGAAGGGAAGAGGAAGACTAACAGCAGAGGGTTGATGACTCAATGCCACGCTAAAGCCTATACTGTGTGTGTGTGTGTGTAGGTGTGTGTGTGTGTGTCAGATGCAAATTGAGAGAGAGAGCGACAGAATATGTTTGCGTGTGTCAGCTTGCAAGGTTAAGTTATTTCTGTACTCTTTTAGATATTTGTACATGATGCTTTGGTAATAGGTGAGGTGTGTGTGCAAATGTATGTTGGTGTGTCTTGGAAGTTTACCAAATTCCACGTATGAGAGAATTTCTGTGCATTTGCATTAAAAAAAAAAAACTCCCAAAAAACTAAACACAAAGAAGTATATATTTCTAGTGAGGCAGGTCTGTGTGTGTGTGTGTGTGTGTGTGTGTGTGTGTGTCTCCTTCTGTTCTCAGTCAAGGTTGCCCACTCGAACCGTGGACACATTGTAACAGTTACTTGTTTGTATTTGGACACATGTGTTGCATGTATGCATGTCTGCTTACACACACTGACACACTCGCCCTCCAGGGTTGGAGTAAAGGATACGCGGCAGGTGAGGGTCAAACCGACAGAGCCACATCACACCTCTCAGCATGATGTACTCCTCCGCTGCTGACCTCAGCTGAAAATAGAACCAGGAAGTAGTTATTTCAGGATTTCATTTCCACCCACACCAGGGGTAGACTACAATTAGCACAACAACTCTGTCTCTTCTGACTGCTTCCTACTGATCCGCCGCTACCTGCCTCGTTTTGACTATTCACTCTGATTGTAATATGCAATTGAGTGAAAAACCAATACTGTTTATCACTGTGGCTTTTTTCCCTGTGCAAAAAACCCCCATTTCCTTTGAAAACATACATGCAAAATAGTAATTCAACAAAACTGCATATGTTAAAATGGACTGAAATCAATCAAATTTGTTACACTGTATTTATGACCTGCATTATTATCACAAGATAAGGAGGGAATGTCACCTTTAAGGGTTTAAAAATAAACAGCCTGTCCTCATTAACTGATTTTACTGTTACCCCTCATTTCTTATTACAGGTATTAGTTGAAAGCTTGGCATATCTTAGCATGGTATGTGGTGTTTCCTCAATTGTTTTAACAAACAGGAAAAGTGGAGGACAAAAAAAGTGACAAGCTTAAACAAAACTATCTACATTAGATGAACAGTATCTTAAAGTACTGTCAGGAAAAAAAATCATCAAAGACTTGACACAGGACCTGAAGGCATTTCAGGTGATCTATCTATTGTTCACTGAAGCCTCATCAGAAATGGTCTCAGTAGAAGGGTGGCTGTCAAGAAGCAGTCCTTAAGGAAGGGAATCGGGGAGAAAAGGCTGAGGTGTGCTAAGTTACACAAGAACTGAACTGAAAATTAGTAGCAACAGGTTTGACGGTGGAGGCTCTGTCATGGTTTGGGGCTGGATTTCAGCCAGTGGTGTTAGAGATCTTGTCAAAATTGATGGAAATGTGAACACAGAAATGTATCTTCAGATTTTGATCCATCTTGCTGTACCATCTGGAATATATCCATCTGAAGCAACTCCTTCATTTTTCAAAGATCCCAAACAGACTGCCAATGCAGCAAAAAACATACTTTGACATCTTGACAGAGAAGGGAACAAAAGGCAGCCAACATCCAAAAAAGAGCTTTGAATGTCCTTCAAGAATCCTGGAGAACTATTCCCGAAGACTACTTAAAGGAATTACCAGAAAGTTTGCCTGTGAGAGTACAGGCTGTGATGAAGACTAAAGGTATTCACACCAAATCTCGACTTTCAAGCTCATTAGAATTATACAAACTCTGTTTTTATCTTATATACTGTATTTCCATGTATGTTTGCAGATTTCGATAAACTCTAATTCTGTAACAAAATATACAGAAATTAAGGATATCTTAAAACGTTAAGACTGTATATACCATGTTACGGATCCATGCAAGAAAACGTACAATGTTTGAGCTCCACTCTAAAAAGTCCATCAGGCTTTTTATCCACTCCTAACATATTGCATGATTACTTTAGCCATGAACTGCACATTTTCATTAGCTTTTGAAATACATTGGAATTTAGGAGAAAACTAAATTTAGCCATATTGCTAACAATATCCGACGTGTGTGTTTGTTAGGAAAAATATAGCATCAAAGAAAAACAGTTTAAACACACGTATGCTATAAAAGGTTTGTCATGCTTTTGTCTTTATTTTGTCTCATTATTAATTTAACAAGTGTTGGCTGCATAGCGTGTTGCTGTTTCACTGAAAGCAGATTGTGATATTAAGTATCATCATAAGGTAGACTACCCATTTCTAACTTATTTATTTGGTCAATAAATCTGATAGCTATTTAAAAAGGATGTATTTATATCAATAAATAAATAAATGAATAGCCTCAGATTGGAAGCATAAAACTGTTGTTACCGCTTGTTGCTATGCTATCTTCTCTCTGTTGACGATGTCCTTTTATCTCTTTTATTTACTTCAAGTTTTACCTTCTAATTGTATAACTTTCTTATTCTTTCCACCTATTTAACATTTCTCTCTCTTTACGTTGGAATTACCTTCCTCTCGCTGTCTATGTGTGTGTGTGTGTGTGTGTGTGCATTTTTTTTACCTCCACTTTCCTCCACTTGTGTTTTATCCGGCTCTTCTTGTCTCGTTTCATTATCCCCTCACTACTTTCTTTCACTATCTGTTTTCTCAGTGCTTGGCAGGGTTTCCGTCTTTATTTTTTGCAGTCTGCGTGCGTGCTGTGTCTGGGTGAGTTTATGGTCTCCGTGTCTACACTCGTGTGTGCTTATGTTTGAGTGCATTCATGCATATATGAATGTGTCATAGCTGTAAACATGCAATAAACAACCCCGCTGCATGCTGAAAAGGGGGATGTTTGCCCCACATTTCACAGCCACTGATAATCTAAAATAGTATGTCAATATAAAAAAAACATCCTGCAAGTATTTGCTTCAGAAAATGGTATAAATTAAACCATTTATTAAAGAATAGACATTTTTATTGGGATAATAAAAGAAAAAACCCAGAATGCTGCACAGAATAGAAGTTAATTGCTGGATTTTGAGAAGGATAACAAGCAACTCTGCAAAATGCGATGCAGCAAATCAACCTCATTACTTGAGGATTAATGAAAAAATCAGGATAATCAGGCATAATTATGAGGTGTGTAACTATATGAAATATATATATTTTTCAGGTTAATCAGAGATGTCAGTGATGTTTGGGTTACAACCTAGAAATCGATGGCATGATTGAGGTCATAGGCACTCACCTGCCTCTTTGTTAGATACAAATTTACTCATCAAGGCAAATATCTAATCAACCAATCACATGACAGCAACTGTGTTTGGGCATGTAGTAATATGGCAAGGTTGTTGATGGCTGTTCTGAGTATTTCAAGAACTGCTGATCTACTGGGATTTTCTCACACAAACATCTCTAGGGTTTACAGAGAATGGTCTGAAAAATATAGTTTTCTCTACCTTTAATATTCAGTGAGCAGCAGTTCTCTGAGTGAAAATGCCTTGTTGCTGTCAGAGGTCAGAGGAGAATCACCAGGCTGCTTCAAGCTGATAGGAAGGCAAAAGTAACTCTGTCACTGTTAGTCTGTAACGCTCCGTAACAACTGAGCATCATGAAAATGCCACAGCCTACATGAATATTGTTGCTGACCATGTCCATCCCACAGTGCACCCATCTTCTGACCATGGCTCGTTATCCTGTTGGAAGCAATGTCACAAAGTTCAAATCATCTGAAACTGGTTTCAAAAACAATGGGTTCACTGTATTCAGATGGCCTGCACAGTCACCAGATTTCCATCGAGTAGAGCATCACTGGGGATGTGGTGGAACAGGAGATACATATCATGGATGTGCAGCCGGCAAATCTGCAGCAACCGTGTGATGTTATCATGTCAATATGGACCCAAAATCTCTGAGGAATGTTTCCAGCACCTTGTTGAATGTGTGCCATGAAGACAGCTCTTAAAGTAAAAGTACGGTGGCCCTGAGAGGCCAAACGGACTGCAACTTAAGAAAACATCAGCAATAAGAAAAACGCTGCAAAAGCACACAAAACACCACGGAAATAGGAAAACCGACAATGGAAATAGGAAAAAACAAAACAAAAATAGGAAAAAACTGATTTTCAAAAGCACAAGGGAAGTGTTTCTGGGGAGACAATAACCCGACGGACCAGTTTCAGGAACCAAAATATGCTAAGTATTGCGCTGGGAGACACTTAAAAGAAGTGGAGGATCTATCGGTTTTGTGAGGAAAGAAACGATGAGAGGTAAGTGTGTTAGCCTAACTATTAGCCTAAAAATCCATCATCAGTATTATATGAATCATGATAAAACACGCCTACCATGTTTTGGGTTCCTGCAACTGGTCCGTCGGGTTATTGTCGCCACAGAAACACTTCCTTTGTGCTTTTGGAAATCTGTTTTTTCCTATTTCTGTTGTCGTTTTTCCTATTTCCGTTATGTTTTGTGTGCTTTTGCAGCATTTTTCTTATTGCTGGTGTTTTCTTAAGTTGCAGTCCGTTTGGCCTCTCAGGGCCACCGTATAAAAGAGTTCATCTAATAAAGTGGGCAGCGAGTGCATGCTATATAACTTTGTAAAACGCCAGAGAAGGATCAGGTGTTTAAGAACAGAATTGGAAGTGTGCCTTAGAAACTCCCATTTTTATATTGAGCTTGTAAGAAAGCACTGTTTATACGCAGAGTAGGTTCAATTAACGTCTTGATAACCATCGAAACAAATAGTTCAAGTGAAGTTCACCGGTATATTGTATGTATAAAAAGATCTACTGTATTGTGAAATATGTATGTAAATACATGAACTGTTTTTCGAAGCATCCCTTTCCTCAGGACCCGAGTTAGTCATTTACTTGTAAATGAATGCTTGCCGTATAATGTGCACATAATGCACTGCTATGGGAATTGATTTTGCAGTCATTATGGTAACGTCACTAAAATTCACTGCAGTGAGTCCTGGATTGAAAGATTATATTGCAAATAAATGGTTGCCTGCTAATCTGTGTGTGTATGTGTGTGTGTGTGTGTACGAATGGTAAAATGTGCATTTATATAATGTATGGTCATGATAAAAATGGTGTGTGTCTGTTGCAAGATGGGATCACAAAGTAGATTGCCTGCTAATCTGCGCTTTAGCGGCTTTAGTTAGTCTTATCCTTTTTCTGCGTCTTTATAAAGAAACCAAATACACGGTAACTACCAGGCACAAAAATACAACCACATACACATGCACAGTGTGTCCTATTCTCCATTAATCTTTACTGGGAACATCTTGAGCGAGGGGGACCGCATCGTCCTCTGCTGAACATTTTCCAACAAGCAGTGTAAACTGATGCATCAAATCTCTGAGGCAGTGACGTCACTGGCCTGATTGTTTTTTGTGCCCCCCCCCCTCCCAAAAAATCATAAAACAATTAAAATCCATTTCTCATTTCAGTGGTTATGGAAAGCTGTGGAAAAAAATAGAGTCAATTCTGTTTTTGTTATTGGATTGAGTTTCTTGCCAAGTTTATTTTTTTCACCGTGAGTGCTACAAAGCTCTGACAAATGTTTCCATATTTTTTCTTTCTCTCCTTATGCTGATGCCTTTGTGTTTTGCAAAGTCTAACACATCTTTGGGTTGTTACAGGTAGCCCCCACAGTAATTTAACTGCACTAAAACTGTCAGTTTGTGTCTTTCTCCACTTTCTATTTCTGAAACTAACCTTTCTACCAGCGATTAGCCTCCTTGCTTCCCCAAAACAATGGAAGTTGTGCTTCAGAGCCAGAGCAAGCCTCTTTCTTTTCCTGTAAATTTTGTACAAATCCAGCTCATAACCCCCTTGCCTGTTGGTCATTTGGCAAACAGTCTGGGCATCGGTCAAATTAACTTTATTAGAACTGTCACCGGACGATAATGACCAAGCACTTTAAGGCTGATGTTCATGCTGAGCTCAGACTGTAATTTAAAAGAAGAAAATCCTTTTATACTCAAGCTTGATGATTTGATTATAACTGCTGCCTTTGGGACTGTTGCATACAGCAAATTTATGGGGTATGGTGTTTCACAGACATGTTCTAACGTAATGGCTGAAAGAGAGGTTGATAGCCGCAGCTACATTGTCAGATTTTAAGGTAATGCTCACCATCCTCATTGGAATCAAAACTTCACAACTGCCTCAACAAGTTGGCCTCAAGACAAAACATGCAGACACCACTAGACACTAAAAACTCTCTTATAGCCTCCAGGCTCCCTGCTCTGGTTGTCACTGTTGTTCTGCCTGTTGTTTTGGATACTTAGAGTACTCTGAGATTTCAGTTTTAAGATCAGAAGTAGAGGTGTGACCTCAGCTCCCGTGTACATCTTTGTTCCCATCTGTCTACCACCCACCGGCTCTCTTCTTCACCATCTCTCGCTGTATTTATCTCATTTTTATCTCTCTACCTGCAGAAGTGTGGAGATCTGTTTTCCTCCTCCCTTCCACCTCCCTGTCTCTGACTGTGTCTCTGCTTTAGGACAGAGATAATTAATCTCACATGGAACTCAGAGCCCTTCTTCATGTTTACATCTCCTGTTTGCGTGTGTGTTTACCAGTGTGTTTCAGCAAAGTGTATGCAAAGCATGTCTGTGTGTATGTGCAGTTTTGTGTGTGAGTGTGTGCGGGGCTTGTGTGTGACTTGCTAATTTGATTAACGAGTGTAAACAGTTAAGCTAACGGTAATGACTACCAAGCAGCCTGCTGCTGTAGCCAGTGGGCTTCATACTGATTACTATCATCATGAAGATAAACCCATGGAGCAGGGTGTGTGTGTGTGTGTGTGTGTGTGTGTGCACGGACAGTTAGCCAATAGGCAATGTGTATTTGTGTGCCATCTGAATATTTGTGTGGATGTGCGGATATACTGTGTGTTTGCTTATTTTTGTACTTCTATGTGTGTCAAACAAGTGCTAAGAGATTTGTGTGTGTATGTGCATGTGCACAAGTTTGTGTGTGTGTGTGCTGAAACCATTCCCTAATCTATTATAGCTCAAAGAGATGTGCTGTACAGTGGACAAAGATAACCGGCCAAATCCTTGCCATGGACTCCCATAATGAACCAAACACTGACACGTTGTCCATCACCAGTGAAGTGAGTTCTCTCCGGAGACATAAATGCCTAAATTATGTCAGAATATTTTTTGCTTAGATGCAGTCAGAGGTATCAAATCTCCACAGCAGCCTTCAGCATCACTAAAATCCTAAGCTGTTCTGGTGTGGATGTGCACAGCAGCTTTCTGTTTATTCCCTGTTTTTAAATTGTAATATCACTACGTAAATGCAGTCATTTATCAAGACTGAACATACACACACAGCCACATGAACATAGCCAGTTAGCATCTTCCATCTTCTTCAGCTTTTAGTCTTGAATAAATGGGTGACCAAGACTAAGAGTTTTAACTTCCTTCAGAACTGCCAAGATCCATTTGAAAGGAGAGTTCGATTGCAGAAACTCTGTGAAAATGTTCGACCAGACATCATGATCAGATTTTAAGATAACATGAAAGCTTGAGAGCATTCAGAGCCCTTTAATTTTTTCACATTTTGTCATGTTTGAAACAATCTTTAGTCAATAGAAGATAATGACAAAGTGAAAATGTTACAGAAGATTTTGCAAGCTATTCACAAAACTGTACGTGTCACGTCTGCTGTGACATACGTGTGGAGATGAGAGAGAGCGTGGACCCAAATGCAGACACTGACAACGGACCAAAACTGAAAGTGAGCCTTTATTAGCGGCAGGCACAAAAACACAAACTAGATGTGAAAAGAGACAATGGCTAAACTAACAAAACCTAAACTGGGAAGAAACTAAAACATAAGCTCACAGAAAATAGCAACCAGAAACCTGGACCAGGGGAAACACAAGGGGAGATACGTAGAAGCAACAAACGAAGGAAGACAAAGGGCTTAAATACACAGAGGGGTAACAAGAGGACGGGGAACAGGTGGGAACACAGCTGGAGCTAATCTAACAAAATGAGACAGGAAGCAAAACCGAACACACTAACACAGGATGTGAGACTGTCTAAATAAAACAGGAAACAGACGTAGACTGACACACGAGCCAGACACAGGGGTTGAGGGAAAAACTTCCACAGGGACAACCATCAGTGTGCCACTTCACCCATCTGGACTTTAAGGCCAAATAGCCAGACACACCTGTCTATTAGTGAAAGCCACGTAAAAGCCCATTTGCAGATTCTATGGTTTGATGAAATGAACATTCAACTGTTTGAGTTTAATCTTGGATCATGCATGGGGGAAACCAGGCTCTCCCTACAAAATACCGTCCCAGTGGTGAAGCATGGTGGTGGCAGCATCATGCTGTGAGGGTTGCGGACAGGTAGGGGTTAAGGGAGTTGGACTTGGGAAAGTACGAGGTTTCCTTTATGAAAACCTGCACCTGCTCAAATGACAAAGATCTTTTTGATACTGACTGTGTTTTGTTTGATAGCCTGCATTATGTGAGGTGTAGTAGTTACTGAGAGAAGATGAAAGTGCCACAGCCCCTCTTGTTTGATTATTTGTTTTATTAAGTGTTCAAAATTTAAACTCACATGAATTCAATTAATTTCAATTCATTAATTTCTAAGTGAATTCTAGCTTTTGCAGAACATTTTGCATCAATAACCTACTTATACAGTTTAATCTGTAGCTGAGTCGTATTTTGATCTGCTCACAATATGCTCCTTAGTTCCCCTCAGGGCTCTCTGCTCAGCATTTAGCTTCACACTACTCTCGCTGTCACAGACACAAGTGTGCACACACACATGCTTGTACGCTACATCCACAAACACAGGCATGAAAGCTCACAAGCAGAAATGCTAATAAACAGCGAACACACACACACACACACACACAAACATGCCTCCACTCACAGAGAGGCAGAAGGGAACTGGGAGGCTGCTCCCTTGCCTTGCCTGGAGAGGGAGAAGCTTATTATGGAGCCTTATTGAAGGCTTCAAAGAGTTTAAATTAGGGTGGAGAGGAGGGATTAGGAGAGGAGTGAGAGAAAGAGAAGGGTAGAGGCAGAGGAAGAGCGGGTAAGTGAGAAGAAAGGCGGGAGACACAGAGAAGGAGGAAGAAGGGGAAAATAGAGGTACAAATAGAAAGAGGAGAAAATTAGAGAAAAAGGATGTTGGGGAGGTTGGAAAGAGGAGGGATGGAGAGGACATGGGGGGGAGGAGAGAGACGAATGGGAGGAGGCAAGTCAAAGAGTCTGCTGGCTCATGCTGATCTTAAACTAGACAGTGTTTGAAGTGATTTCAGAGTTTATTTCCAAGTGGGAGTTACAACACTCACAAGAAATAAAACTCAGTCACCGCAGCCTTAATACTGTCTTTTCTCATAATGACAAAATCAAACACATTACACTGTAGGAGATGTGTAGCTGCAGGTGCAATGGATAAAACAGTCTGTGTTCATCTCATAAAAGACAAAAACAATCTGTGCAACCTTGACAATGAATAACCACTGCAGAAGCTTTGGAAATAACCCCAGAGGTCATCCACGCCATGGCTGCGTGATGTTGACAGTACTTTGTGACATCACTTGGCTTTAAGATCGTTTTTTTGAGCCAGCAGGTGAATATTTCCAACCTTTGCATTACTGGCATCATTAAAAGGATCAGCATATTAGTTCAAACAGCAATAGTAGTGATGCCAAAATCTGGATAGAGAATGAAATGTCACTAAAAAGATTAACCGGAACTCTTTATTTGTTTTGTAGATTATAACTGAAATGTAAAACAACCCCAACTAATTCTGGAGGCCACGGATGTCATTACTGGTGGGATCTGCTGGAGCCACTCGCCCAGTTTTGGGGTGGTGGGGGCCTCGAATGCTGCGATTACCATAGGAACCACTGTTGCCTTCACCCTCCACATCTTCTTGAGCTCCTCCCTCAGCACTTAGTATTTCTCAAGCTCATCTGGTATGGTTACATCTATCACTGTGGCCATCTTGCTGCAGGAGCAGTGATGAACATGCTATGTCCAGTTGGTCAGCCATCATGTGTAGCTCGGTCATTTTCAACCACTCTGGGGGGAAGATCCCATTTTGAACCCGGGGCTTCCAGGCTATATTTGGCACAGATGTTTTTGTACACTATGCCAACCACTTGGTTATTGCGTTGCATGTAAGCCCTGCCTGCTAGCTTCTTGAGCCCTGCTGTTGTGTGCAGGATTGTCTCAGGGGCATCTTTACACAGCCTGCACCTGGGATCTTACCTGGTGTAGCATACCCCAGCCTCAATAGATGCTTTGCTTACAGCTTGTTCCTGTGTCACCATGCACTGTCTTTCAGTCCAGATTTGTCCAGCCATTGGTAAGATTTCTCCATATCAGCCACTTCCTCTATCTGTGATCCTCTTGCCCTATGACACCTGGGATAGTCTGAATGAGATGGATAAGTAGAAAGAAAATGATGGAAGGATGGATGGACTACTATAAGACAAAACCATAACCAAAACAGAACTGAATGCCGAACCTAGCAAATAATTATATATGTGGTGGTAGAGTCTGTAGGAATGTAGGAAAGTATTTGCTTGACATCACTCGCTGGGTAACCACCAACATTCACTTAATACTGACACAATCCATTAGAGTTTATGCTGTAATGATAATTTTCACCTTGGCTGAATAGAGGAGAAGCAAATGATGGCAGAAGATGGAATAAAAAGAAAAAATGTAAAGGAGGAAAGAAAGAAGGAGAGAGACGAGGGTACTAAAAGTGACTAGGAAAGATTTGACCTAGAGGGATGGAAAACCATAAGAAGGTATCTAAACAGAGCAAAGAGGAGAGGAAAGACCAGGACAAGCTCAAGAAAAAAAGAGGTGGATTAGAGGAAAAGAGGGAATAGAAGAGAATGGGATTTTAAAGAAGAAAGATGTAGGAAAGAGCAGGAACAAAGAGTGGGAATAGTGAGACTCGGAGGGACAGGAAAAAGCTGTCAAGGTCGCTAAACAAGCAGCAGAAACAAGGACCTAAAGGGATTGGCTGCAGTGCTGAACAGCAGTGACCTGTTAGTCATGGTCACATACACAAGCACACAAACAAATAAGAGAAGATAAAATAAAAATGAAGTGACTGGCAAAACCGAGATGACAACAATATAATGGATGGCCCAAGAGGTGGGAAAAACCAAGCGATGGAAACAAGCAGGAATCGAGCTTGAATTACGAGTCTACTTTTCTTTCAAGTGTACTATTTTCCAGAAAGAGTAAAAGATGCCACATTAATGTAGGAAGTTTACATTTTTGTTTGAAATGTAGTCCACATCAACACCACATGTCTAAAATTAAATCTAATGAGCTTATTTTTTTTTCTCCTCTAAGCTAAACAAATTTGGGTCATTCCAGTTTGCTTGAGAATCCTGTTGTTTTTTGTAAATGTGCCACCAAAATGCTGAAAACCACTGGGGTATGTGGTGCTTCATGTACAGGAAGATAACAGATACTCTAAGCTGTCTGTCAGCCGGTTATGTGAGGAGGGAAGAAACCTGTATAGAAGAAGTGGATGGTGTGTGCGTGTACGTGTGAGACCGCTGCATGGTTGCCGTGGGGAACACAACGTGGCATGAAGCAACAGCCACCTGTGTGCGTGTTTGCGTGTATGTGCCTTCGGGCATACAATGGTGAAAACACAGTAACAAAACCAGTCACAGACTTTGGAATAATTTTGCAAACACAACTTAGGTCTGAAAACAACACATCTGCTTTTCAAGTGCACATATGCAGACTCGCTGAAGACCTGCTGCTGCCACCTTGCAATGCCTCCAGGCACTTATGTAAGCAGTTATTTTAAAGCGTTAACAAAATAAACTTTAACTGCAATGATCACTTGGACATAAAAACTGCCTGTATATAATGAGCAGCAAAATATATTTTGCCACCAAATAAGATCTTATAAGTGTTTTTGATTAGTGGATGCATTGAAGGAGGACCTGCAGTGGTTTGGTGTGACAAGAAAGGATGATACAAGTGCTTGGAACAGAATGATAGGAAGGGAAAAGTAAGGAGAAGGACAGAAACAGTTCATGATCCTAAACATACCTCCTCATCTGTCACGCACGGTGGAGGTAGTGTTATGGCATGGACATGTATGGCTGCCAATGGAACCAGGTCACCAGTGTTTATTGATGACGTGCCTACTGATAGAAGTAGAAGGATAAATTTGGATGTACATGGCTACACCTTGTGCTCAGATTCAGCCAAATGCTGCAAAACTGAGGCAAACAAATGAGATATTCTTCAATGACCAAGCCATTCTTTTTATGTTAGTTTGCCCAGCGATTCTCATGGATCTGAAAACGAGGAACTGTGTACAAAAGTGGCTATAATTCCCAAACAGTTAAATATTTCATTCAAACCTCTTGAAATAATACTGACGTCTGGACTTTGATTACTACTTGACTGTTTGATTTCAAATCCAATGTGGTGGTGTAGAGAGACAAGTTATATATAAAAAGTCTCATTTAGAAAAACTTACTATATCAACACACATATAATTAGCACCTGGTATAGAGTCAAATTTGAGCCATGAATTATAGTTTCACTTCACCCCTGGCTGACATCTGACTTTCGCAGCTTGCTCTCCTGACAAGTGGGAAAAAATATTATCAGTCATTTAAAGCAAAATACAAGATAATTTTTCAGATTTTTGTTAACCCAGTGTATTAAATGGTAAGCTGCATATTCTTGAGTTACTGTGGTGCAGTGAAAATATTTGTGATTATTATTGCTCCTGGTTTCTTTTGAGTTTTTTTAATAATGTTTTTTTTTTCTACTAAATGAGCTCCATTTCATAAGAACACCAGCAGCTCTGGACCAGAAAACGGGCCCATAGCAATGGAAAATGTGTTTTATTCTAGGCACTGTACATCTAATTGATTTATTTACGCTCAAAAAGCAGCTGCCAAATTCTGCTGAATGTTTCATGTTTTGTCTTCTGTACTCTGCTCTTTGAGGACTTGGCAGCACTATCAGCTTTCTTATCGTTGTCCCTGTTGGCAGAATAAATCAAATTGTTATGAAACAGGATTGGCGCGCCGTTCTGGGATGACCAAAAATAACAGTCTAACTTTGAGGATGATTGTGAGACTCAAAAAATGTTAATGGAAACAGAGTTATATGGTTACACTTGAATGTATTTATGGCAAACAACTCAGTGTTATCCCTCACACTCATCATTTTTGTTCCTCTTTCTTTTTTGTCAGTGACATGCAAAACCTCTCTCCCTCTCTCTCTCTCTCTCTCTCTCTCTCTCTCACACACACACACACACACACACACACACACACACACACACACTGACTATCGGAGGCATTATCTCTGCATTGCAGACTATTAAACATTGATGTGTTGTTATTGTAACAGCAGCAATCTGGATCATCCAGGCTGAATGACCCAAAATAAAAACATTTTGGATTGCAACAACACAGCGTCTCTAATAAACAACTGTTTTGTCTGCAGTGAACAATTAGAGCAATCTTTGCTGGGACCCATTTTGGTGCAAAATAATCTTTTTGGAAAGTTATTAATTTTAGAAGCTGTTTTGGGGATGGGAACCAGTTTGCATTATTTGAATGAAAATGTAGACAAAACTGTAAAAAATCAAAGAATTACCTGATTACTTAAGATATCTTTATAAATCTCTGTAAAGATAATAAGAAATAAAACAAGAGGAAAGCTGTGTTGTATTTCTTTCTATTTTTGTGTTCATTTAATCATCAGCGAGTGATTTCACTTCCATGCATCATAATAAAATGAATTTAAACCAGCTGTCCTGCAACCTCATCTTTTCTTTCTAATACTTAAGTATGTGAGCTGTTGCAGTATTTCCCAGATGACATCCTGGTACAGCAAGTTATGAATTGCAACCCACAGAAAGTTAAAATTCTTATGCAGCACAACTTTTTCCCACAGCATTTGTATCCACATTAACGTGTTGATGATATTTGATCTTTATTGGGAAAAAGAAAAAACATGGAAAAAAATTGCACCTCTAGCATGAGATGATGGTTAACTCCAACTTAAGTAACTTTGTAGTTACTTTGTAGCTACTCAAGATAAACCACCTGATCACTTCCTTTGTTGTTTATTTTAAGTTGTTTGCGACACCAGACACACTGTATTGTTTTTACAAGATTAGCAGAATAAAGAGATAGAAGATTAGAAAAAAATCAAAGAGCCACACCTCAGATTATTTTAGTTATCTCAGGTTATCTCAGATTATTTTAGTCCTCCAATATGGATTTTAATTGACTGAATTTCAGACAAGGTCTGACTAATGCAGTCCTTTCATTTAAAGCCTCCCAACTCTATCCATGGCTAATGCTACATTGCTGGAATAACTATTTAAGTTTCCTTCCACAGGTGTCCTGGTGGCTCACGGCTACCGCTGAGGAAAAGCAAAACCTGACAACTTTAAGTCAAAGAAAATGTTTGAATGTCTCCACAGTGGAATTAAGGAATTACTGACTTCCAGGGTTACTGGTAGACAGACAGAAAGGTTGTTTTAATTCCGTTGAGACTTGCCCTCTCTCTCTCTCTCTTCCTCTCAATATGTGTGTGTCAGCAGCTCACTCAAGCAGGATAATTCAGTTCTCACTCTGCGGATAAGGACTTCTATCCAGCTTTAGTCTGTCACAACATTTGTTCCACATTTAAATTCGGCTGCTGCAGTAGGATGATTGCATATAGATTTGTAGAGAATGGGAGCACAAGTAAGGCGAGAGAGGGGAGAATATAGGGGGAGACAAGGGGCAAAAGAAAGGAGGAGAGAGGAGAGAAAACTCAAGGGAAGACAGGAGAGGAGAGTGAAGAAGAAGGGGGGACAAAGGAGGAGTGATGGTACAAAGGAGAGAAGACACAAAGGAACAGTGCTACTTTTTCGTGCCAGTAACATTCAGTACAATCAACTGTTGTTTCACCATCCGTCTGGTCCCCATGACAACTGTCCTGGATTCTGATGCAAGCATCTTACACAATAACACACATTTATTATAAATAAGCTGCAAATCAGACATAATATGTAAAACTGCCAAAAAAGTATGCAAATGTGCTCATTCATTTAAAATCTAGAACATTATCGATATATACACAGAGCAACAGGTTAACAACTCAAATGCAGGACACAGTAGGCAGAGTAGTTAAGAAATACCACACTGGTGATATGCTTTTCCTTTATTCTGTCTCAGCTTTGTATGGTGTCAGTGATAGCAAGCATTCCCAGTAATGTCCTGCAGTCCAAACCTTTTGTTCACATGTTTTCGGACAATCAGAAGAAAGTTTGCTCAAATGGAGGGAGAGAGTACTAAAATGGTTCGTGCTTGAACATAGGTGCTGAACTAAGGCCCAGTATATGGTAAATAACCATCCATCCATCCATCCATCCATGCATCCATCCATCCACCTTCCTGGCAATCCATTTGAGCTGGAAAGGATAGCCAGCATGCCCTGGGTCTGCCTTGTTCTTCTCCTGGTAGGACATATCTAAAAAACCTCACCCAGGAGGCATTTATTTAGATATCCAAACCACCTCAACTGGCACTTTCAGTGTGGAGGAGTAGCAGCTCTACTCCAAGTCCTCACCCAGGACCAATTTGTTGATGGGGAAACTGAACCCAACAACAACAATTCAGAGCTCCTGGAACACAAAAACCCATTCATCATGGTAGGGTGGCGATTCACAAGAGGTTATTATTTCAATTACTTAAGTTAAATATTATTTGTAATTATGAATCAAGTACATCTACTTCAGTACAATATCTAGATTTGCCTGTACTTTTTTTTTTTTTTTTTTTACTAGTTTTGGGGGATTTTGCTTTAACTATAAACATGATTTGGCGTTAACCACTGATTTGGATTAAAATTTTACTGAAGGTTGGGCTTTGCCTTATTTGAACATCAATCTGAGTTCAGATCAGGATCTAGTAAGGACTGGAAGGATTCAGTTTACCATTGCACTTTACACTGAAATTGTAGATTTCATATCATATCTTTATATGCATGTCAAATTGAAACATCCAAAACTGCCATATATTGTCTTGATCTTCTTGAGGTAATATCACAAACTAATAAAAATTCAGAAATACTTCTGGATCTTAAAACTCAGTTCATGTATAGTGTTGAGGGAACTTGTCAGCCTTGGTGGAGGTATAAAATATTGCATTGTTCTTGTTTACTGTTTGAATTAGCTGGCAGGTTCAGCAGGTGGAAATATTCTGTTTTGTAAAAGCTCTGGATAATTGCATCCTTTCATCCAGAGAAGCACAGTAGAAGCTTCCTGTTTTCATGTTGAATATGTTCTGACTAAATACATTATAAAGTCACAGAGTGTTCATTTGAGAGCCAGAGGCAAAATGTGTTCTGGGTGAATAAGAAAATACATGTTTTTCCCTGTGTTTGGGCTCGTGCGTGTGAATGTGTGTGTCATATGCAAGCACTTACATGGAACTATGTGTACCTTTCCCACATATGTGAGCCTGATGTGTGCATGTTTTGAATTATACATGTGTCTTTTTTAAAATTAGTAACGCTGTAGGCTATTATGTTATTTAAACTGATGACATCATTCTGAGGACCCAGAGGAGTCATCGTCATCAGTGAGTCATTGTAAGAACTTGATCAGTGACATCATCTCTAACCTGTTTAAAATATGTCTGTATGGCAAGTTGGCATGAGTTTGTGATTGAAGTCGTTCATCAATCCAAGAAATAATGACTAGAGCAAACAGCTGATTTTAGTTGCCTGCTAATGCTGTCATAATATAAAACAAAAATTTGGAGAAAAAAATGCCACTGGTGAAAATCATCTTTAACTTTATTTATGTCAGAGGCTTTGGTGGTGTTTTGCCATGTTAAATGAGAAGAAACACCGTTATCACAATACAACAACAACAAAAAGAAAAACTCAAGAACTGCAAGTCACCTATTGCCAAAATTTAGCTGCAGCAATTCAGTGTTAATCTTGGACTGTGATCCAGATCCATGGAAGTTTACAGTTAGTGCAATTTGCTCTCTGTGTGTTGCTTTAGTTAAAAAAAAAAGAAAGCAAAGCCAGCCTAACAAAACCCTTTTCTATTACCACCTGGTGGGGTTGCCATGGTTTTCAGGGTTTTCCATTAGGTCATAGCACCTGGTACCAGGTACTAAAATAGTACCTGCTCAGGTGTTGTTCCAAGTGATCTGAGCAGGTACTAAAATGTGATGTCATCACATTTTAGTTAGTGGTGTCACTTGATGAGTCATGAGAGTGTCTTGTTCACAAAAATCAAAACTACCCTTTTTGAAACCTGGCAACGAGGGAAATGGCTACAAAAAACAACGCCGTGTTCCCCTGAGTCTGATGAAAAGCCACAGACTGAGCAGCAGGTATATCGTCGCTTTGACGTCCACCTTTGTTGTGGCGTTTGTGGCGTTTGTGGCGCATACTTATTGCGTCACGGGACGCTGGGGCGCATTGCTATAACAACAACTGCGCACATTAGGTGGTACTCGATTCCAATGGAAAACCAGCTGACTGGAGTCAGGCTGTGGCGAGCCTTGGCGAGTCGATCCAAGTAGGTACTAATGGAAGGAACTATAGTAACAGAGCCAGCCACTGGTAAATCAAAGAGGAAATGCAGCTGTTATTAGCTGCGACAAAACCACTGCGGTGATAGCGAGGCAGCAGATAGTAACTAAAGATAACATCCAAAACGAGATCTCACTAAGCTGTGGTAGGTTTCCAACAGTTTGAGTTTCCTACAGTTTGAGTTTAGAATGAGATGGAGTTCATGAGCTGCTGTGGAGACACTGTCCTCAGAAAGCCTATGATCATCCAGTTATTAAAGTCACACTGCAGGCTAAGCACAACACATATCATATTCAAACCACAGTACGAAGATCACCCAAGCAACTACACTTAACTCACACTACTCTTCCTAGGTTCTCCAGCTGTAAACCAAACAACAGTGACGTTGACTGCATCAGCTTTTTCCAAGAAATGCAATCAAAACTAGGAGAGAGAATGTGTAACGGTGCTTTTAATATACAGCAAGCAAATCTTTTCCTGAGCGTGATCTCCCCATCTCTCTGTGTGTGTCTGTGTTTCACCCACCCTACCGCTACTTATCCCCCTCTCCCCCTCTCTAACTGATGGTGACAGTTGTTCTTTTTAAAGCAGAGTGGATCAGAATGCAGGCGGAGCGGCTGTTAATTATGGATGGCCTGTTTATCCTCCCAGGAGCACCCAGGGAGGGAAAATATCCATTCTAACTTCGCCAGCTAACGCCTCAAATGTAATAATATGACAGGAGTCCATGCACTGACTCTGTTAGCTAACAGCTCAGAGTAAGAACCCGACTAGCTCAATGTACGCAGACTAAACAAAACACTCTTTTATTTGGAGTCCATGTACTAAACATCTGTTGTTATCATCAGAAGGGTTTTTGCAATTTGGGAGTTTAGAATTTTTCTCAGTTTATGATGTTTTTATTTATTTATTTTTTTAATTCCAGGTATTCGAAGTTTTGATTCCTGTGCTTGTTAGATTTTTGGGTTCTTGGTTTGATGTCTTTATTCTAATATATTGGAAGCTTTATTTCCTCTGACATCTTTGACTTCTGATTTATATCGGTAGTAGTTTAAGTTTCTTCTGTGTTTTCTTATCTGCTCCGACCTCTGTCTCATCTTTCTCATCCACCCACCCTGTCCATGTTTTTGTCCTCACGTGTTGCCTTGTATCCATTTTCACATTCGAGTCTTATTGTCTCCATGTTCAGTTTGCTTCCTTTAGGTTGATTCCTTGTTTATATCTATATCAGTTTCTTCTTATTATAATTTGTTAATATTATAATGCTATGAAAAAGTATTTGCCTCCTATTTGATTTCTTCTTGTTATTTTGTTTGTTCATGTATAACATTTACATGTTTCAGATCACTGAACAATTTCTAAGACTAAACAAAGACAACTAATAAATACAAAATGCAGTTTTTAAATGATGAATTCCTTTAATAAGTGAAGAAAGCTATCCAAACCTACCTGTGTAAAAAAGTAATTGCCCCTGAACCTAATAACTTGTTGTGCCACCCTTGGCGGCAAGAAATGCAGTAAAGGGTTTGCAATAACTGGTAATTGGAATCTTTCACAATGCTGTGGAGGAATTTTGGCCCACTCTTTGTTGCAGAATTTATTTAATTCAGCCACATTGGAGGGTTTCAAGCATGAACAGTCTGTTTAAGGTCCAGTATGTTAATCGGATTTAAGTCTGGAGTTTGACTAGGGCACACAAAAACCTATACTTTAATTTTTTGAGCCATTCAAAGCCATTAAACACACTTGCTGGTGTGTTTTGGATCATTGTCCTGCTGCAGAAACCAAGTGAGTTTGAGTTAAAAACAACAAGTTCACCAGATCCTGTGGTAGCAAAGCAGCCAAAGACCACCATGTTTGACTCTTGGTATCATGTTCTGTTTATGAAATGCCATGTTAGTTTTATGCAGATGTAACGGGACTCAGACCTTCCAAAACTTCAGTTTTGTATCATCAGTCCACAGAATATTTCCTCCAAAGTCTTGTCAGATGTTTTCTGACAAACGTTAGACGAGCCTTTGTGTTCTTCTTGGTCAGGAAGAGGACACGAAAGTATCCTATCTGGGAGCAGCAGTTTCAGCAGAGATGCCCATAACTCCTTCTTCCCAGCCACTTCTTTAAACTCTTCTGGTGACATATTAAGCCAGCCAAGAGCTAATCCATTCAGTGCATCCTGGGTCTACCCCTGGGGTCTCTGCCAGTTACACATTCCTTAAACACCTCACCTAAAAGGCATCCAGCCATCCTAGTCAGAACCTGAACCTTCTCAACTGTTTCCTTTCAGTGTGGAGGAAGAGCAACTCTACTTTGAGCTCCTCCTTGTGAATGACCAAGCTATACTCCCCATTTCTACGGGAGAGCCTACAGACGCTAGAGTGGAAGCTCATTTCTGCAGCTTGTATTCACAACCTTTTTCTTTCGGTCACTTCCCACAGTTTGTGGCCGTAGGTGACAGTGACAATGTAGACTGACTGATATATTGACAGCTTTGCTTTCCTGCTCAGCTCAGCACCAATCTGTCTGTCAATCACAGGCCTATCTCCCTCCTGTGGAGATCCTACCAGGCGCAAATTGCCCTGGACAACATAGCTCCTGGGATCACACAAACCCCTTCATCACACTAACTTGGCAATTTATGAAGGCGATTTTACAGCACAGCATAATGAAATCTTTAAATGAAGCTGTGATCTCAAGAAAAGAGGCATGTGACACCCAACTAACCTATGACGATGTTGCAGCATCCTGAGGGACACAAACTGCAAACAGCTAATGTCAGTGCTGTAAATATAGAAGGTAACAATCTGAGGCTGCACTGTTAGGTTTAATCCCACATTTTCTAACAACCACAATATCTGTAATATTCGCTCATGTGACTCATCTGAGATTTAGCCACATCACTGTGAAAATCAGCCTCTGTAAACAAATTTGTCTTCAACATGTGGTGCCTGACTAAGTCTTGCTTGGGATTTTGGAATGAACGTGTTTCTCTGAGAGTCCCTATCTCGCCCTCAAAGCCCCAAACCAATCACTCAGTCCTCTGATGACTGAGGCTCATTTAGCTCTTTCCCGATTGGTTCTAAAGGCAAGAAAAGCACTGGGATTGCCCCAGTGGGAGGTTGGGAATTGGAGTTCTGAAGTTCTTTATGTGTTTCTCTTAATTTCCTCAAACTCTTTAATGTTTGTCTATTTTTAATGCGTGAACATGTGTGTGTGTGGATGCTAATTCCAGTAAGTGTGTATGCAGTCCTCTGAATTACAGAGCGTAATCAAGAGTGTTTGAACAAAAGCTTGCGTCTGTGTGTATAAAAGTTTTTAATTGGCTCATGTTGCAACATATTGGTGCAATATGTGGAAGACAGAAAGCCAGATGTTTATTGTTTTTAACAGATTAATGACTGTGATCTCTGTCAGTGTTGAGTAGCTACGGTGTCTGTAGCCAGAGCCTGAAGAAAGAAGCAGCTCCCAATTTTTGAATTCCACTGTGAGGATAAAGGCAAAGAGACAGATATCCATAATGATCCCAGTGAGAGTAACTAAACAAGATGAAGGGCAAACACATTTTCCTCCTTATCCATGTGGTGCAAGATGGCAAATTTCACTGATTTAAATCACCTAAACTGCAGGATATTGTTTAGCAAGAGGCAACAGAACAAGTTTTTCCTGGTTTATATTATCCTTACAACATATGAAACTTCAAATGTCATAAACTTATAAGGCAAATCAGAAATGATTAGTGCTGATCAGCACAGCCATGCTCCATATATCCTGATAATACCTAATAAATGACTAGAAAATTGATGTGTGTCTCTACTTTGCCTTAGAAAGGATTTTCAATTAAGTATTACACATTTGAGGTGAATCTTTTGAGGTGGGAACAACAGCTACAGCATAGAAATAATTACAGAACTGGATGAGAAACAAAAGGCCAACAAAGCAAATAGGCAGCAGGTTTGAAGGACTAACAATACAGTTCTTTTCTTAGCGAGGAAGTAATTTAAACTCTACACTGGAGCTGCAAATAAAGCAAAAACAATTTCTACCAGGCAGATGGAGATACAATTATAAATCACAACAGAAGAGTCAATTCTTCTGTCTATTGTATTTGTTGTCGAACGTTATCACCTCATGAAATAGCTGTTGTCGGTTGTCTTCACTCTCATAATTATGTTTCAGATTGGGTAAACTGCAGCGGCTAGTCAATAACGATACGTGTTATTAAAAGAAATAAATTCATCATGGCTTTGGCATACTAAGAAAGTACACCTTTGGTCAATTACAATGTTTTACATATCAGGGTGTTATAAAAGTTGATACAGCTATTAGTATTTTTTTTAAAAGCTAAGCCAAACTGCAGAAGAAATATGTGGAAAAATTAAGTACACAGGATTAAACAGCTCGTAGAACTTCCTTCAGCAACAATAAGTTGAATTACTTGTTTTCTGGAAGAATACTTGCCCACTCGTCTTTATTTTATTGCTTCAGATCATTGAGGTTTGTGGGCATTCATTTATGCCCACAAACCTCCCACCACAGCTTTTCAGTCAGTCAGCTTGATCCGTTTCTTTTTCAGTCATTCTGTTGTAGATTTGCTGTTGTGTTTGTATCACTTGTTGGATTTGGATGACAAATCATTGTCCTAGAGTTGTATGACCTAATTTCGTCCAGGCTTTAGATGTCAGATGGATCTCCTCACATTTGACTCTAGTATACTTTGGTATGCAGAGGAGTTCATCATCGAGTCAATGATTGCAAAGTGCCCAGCTCCTGTGGTTGCAAGAAGAAGCATAATTATCACCTCTCCATCACCATGCTTGACAGTTGATTTGAGGTGTTTATGCTGATATGCTGTGTCTCAGAGTAATGATGAAAAACTAGTTCATTGCATTTATTACTTTTAGGCTGGGCTATTGTAATTCATTACTTTCAGTTGATCCAGAATGCTGTAGCAAGAGTACTGAAGGGACTAGAAAGAGAGAGCCTATTTCTCCCATATTATCCCCTTAGTTATGCTGCAATAGGTTGTTGGGTGCGTCCCATGACAAGTGTTTCTTCTTCACTCACCTTTTTTCACTCACTATGTGATTATACACCACTCTGTATCTAAACATTAATTGTTATTAATCTCTCTTCCACAGCATGTCTTTTGCCCTGTCTTCTTCCCCTCATGTCCAACTGGTTCCCCGTCACCAGCGTGGTTCTGCTGGAGGTTTCTTCCGGTTAAAAGGGAGTTTTTCCTTCCCACTCTCACCAAATGCTTGCCCAAACGGGGGTCGTCTATGATACTGAACATAATTCTTAAAATTGATTTTATGTTCACTATGATATATTTTTGCCTTTAAATAATTTTTGAAAAAAGCAACAGGAACCACAACAAATGAGAGAAATACAATCTTTTTGTATTAGCAGGTGCAACATTGCAGCATGTACAATGTTTTCAATTTTACAATATATTCTCAAGTTCAGCAACTTTTCCTCTAATATACTGTCATTTTCTTTAAACCTCTGTGTCTATCTGTCTGTGAAGCCTGTTTCAATTCTGTGAGCTCTCAAGCCTCATATTCGTTAAGCCAGATTAACTGTAGTCATTAGTTTATCACAGGTTAACATCAGCATTCCATCTAGATTCATTTACCGTAACGTAAACCATTTTAAATCTTCAACATAAGATTTAATTGTGGAGGTTTACTTTTAGCACCAAAATAAATAAATAAATAAATAAATAAAAAACAAGCCCTGAATTTGTAAACATATTTATGTCCCCACAACATCTGAAATACAAGTACACACAGAAAGCTTTGGGACAGGAAGAGACCAGGAAGTGCCCACAGGCTTCAGCCTATCAGAGTGCAGCACACAGCAGGAAAATACCCCCCAGGCCTGCCCGGCACAATTGTACATGCACACACACACACACACACACACACACACACACACACGCGCAAAGACTATCCTATAGGTTTGTTTGCCATAGTGCCTAGGGAGTAACACCAGTACAGAGAGGACACTGGGAAGGACTGCAGACACACACACACATACCAATTCTCTCTCTCCCTCACACCTCACACTCTCTCTCTCACACACACACACACGCGCGCGCACACACACACACACACACACACACACACACACACACACACACACACACACACACACACACACTTACACAGGGGAGCAGGATAAAAATACTGTGCTGACAAGTCAATTAATCAGATGTGAAGGTGCTGAGCAGAACAATCCTTTACAAGGCTGGAGTTCAAAAACACCGTGTGTGTGTGTGTGTGTGTGTGTGTGTGTGTGTGTGAAGTTTCTGTGCTTAATAACCTGTGTCATAAGCTGTTGATCAGAACATTTTGAAGAAATAAATTGAAACTGCTAAATTGTTTTTTCTGTTTGTGTGTGTGTGTGTCAAATGGGAGCTGCACTATTTTTGACTTATCATTCTCTCTGGTTTTGTTCCTGTTTATTTTCCTTTAGTATGATGAAAGAAATCACATATTTAATTCACCATGTTGGTGTATAATTTAAAAATATAGACTCCATACACTCACAAAAAACAGTTAAAATGTTTTATTAAGTACTTTGCATATGTATGTCCTTGTTGAATAAACCTACACTCCACTCAGGCAAAACTACTTTTTTGCAATCATGGCAATAGTATGCATACAACTTAAATGTGACTACCAACATCCATTCATTAAAAAACAACAACAACAACAACAACAAATAAAGCCCCAAAAACAAACAACTAAGTTTGAATTAAAATACTTGAAGCAGGTCTTTAAAGAAAGTTTATAGATTACTTACAGGTTTTATATACCTAAACACTGCATGGGTGCTTCGTATGTTTCAAGGCTATATCATGCTTTCATTTTTCATCTTTCCTCAGAGTATCTGTGTTAACATTATTTCCTTAGCTTTGTGGTATTTTGAGACGTGGGCTACATACATACATAAGCTAAATTACATCAGCTTAATGTTGCCTTCTGCAACCTTCCGCGACCTCCATGTTCCTTCACTTACAGTATACTGGTGATCATGGTGAATAGAGATAGCTTAGATATATGTGTTATACTGAAAAATAGAAATCCTGTATCAAATAGTTTCATTGCCAGCCTTTTCTACCTATTTTACTAAACTGTTGAGAAAGAAAAGAAAGCAAAGCAGATGAACGGCAGCCCATGTTGCCCTCAAATGGTATAATGGTAGTTGCTGAAGTCCTAAAGACAAAAAAATTGAGCTTATCTGGAGTGACATGTAGTGACTTTTACAAGCAGAGATGATGACCAGATAGCTACAGTCTTTCTGGAGTCTTTTCCCTTTTCTGGGCTCCTTCCTGTCTAAAGCAATTTAAGGTATTATTACTTATTTAATTAGATGATGATGATGACAATGATGACTGGTTTTTAAAACTGTTCATTTAGTAAATATTGCAGTAAAATACTAAGAACACACATTTTACTTAAAGTATCAAAAGTAAAAGTAATTATTCTGCAAAAGCATGTTTCCCATCAGTGTTCTACTGATCAGTATACCTGGTGGAGATGTTAAAGGTTGAGCTTAGTTGGAATACTTTATATTTTTTTAAGCTAACATGTTATTAATATTATTAATAATGAAAAAAATCACAGCTAAATTACAATGTGTGAAAATGTTTACTGTCAGTATCTACAGGGGGATTCAAAATGCTAATGAAAAATTAAGGTGGTTTATTAGCAAAACAGCTGGTTAAACTTAGTACATTCAGTCAACCAATGATTTCTCACAGATGTAAATCTGAGGCTCCACCTGTTCAATAAAACAGCCTGCACCTGTTTTAATAAACTGGACATGCTAGGATTTGATGCCCCCTCTTGTTTATTAGGGTTTCCTTGCTTATGTGCTAAAGGAGTTATTGGATGTTTCTTCTTACTACACTAACTCCTCTACAATACATGTTGGCTGAGGTGGTTAGTAAGAGAAAATCTTTTAGACTCCAGTGGCTCAGAGTCAAGCAGAGTCAATCTAGCTTCCAGAGACAATTCCCATTTGTGGCCTCAAGATGGCAGCATCTACTGGATGGCAATAAGAGATCCTTTAAGCAACTGAATATTGTCTAAGATGTAAGGAAAGAGTTTGGTTTCACCGGGTAGGTTTTAATTGATGATGCCTATTTTGATATTTCATAAGGCGAGCACTGCCTGCCTTGCATACTCTAAGAGAATGACACAGCATGCCTGATATGCTAGCTATTTTTTTTGTAGCATGTCCTACTATACTAACCATCAAGATGCCAGTCAACATATATATGTATGTGGATGTGTGTGGCCTTTAACAATAAACACAAAATCTTGAGTCTATCCCTTTAACAAGTTTAATTGTTTAATCAATAATAACAAATGATTAGTTAGAAATAATGTGTGTATGAAGTTCTTTCCTTCACACTGCTTTGTCTATATCCCTAAACATAACAGCTACACATGTATATAAGAGATTGTGCCATGTACAAGTAAGACACACTTTAACAAAGTACTACTCTATATGGTGATTTCTAACTGGTTACTTTTAACTCTGTTATTTGTAGCTGATGAACAAATACATAAGGAAAAGTGACCAGTAAATTATGACTTTAGTAATTCATTATTATTGTTATTATTATTATTATTTATTAAACAACATCTGTGCAGTGTCATCACCACAACATGGCAAAAAAAAAAGAAGAATCTGCTTGCGCTGATAAACGAGTTTCACATTTACTACTAGTACAACTACAATACAAAAAGCCACACAGTTTCTAAATAACTGTTGTAGTTTTTTTTTCTACAAAAGCACAAAAAAATGCTGATGCCAAGATAACAGTGCTGTTCTTCTTCTTCAGCTAAATCAGTGCATTTGCTGACCAACTTTGAGAAAACTGTTTATCAAATGTACTTTGTAACTCATCAATGACCAGTCTATTCTGTCAGCGCTGCTCAAGTGTGTTGACTTTGGTTTGAAATCAACAGTGTGACTGCCTGACTGACAGACATCTCCTGAGCAGTGCTGAAAGCAGTCAATCAGCAGTGGGTACTGCAGTAATGACAGGGATGTGTGCACTCCCTCAGGAAGAGCTGTCAGGTCAATGGATCACTGCCACTCTGACACACACACACACACACACTGAGACAATACATCGGCTTATCAAATTTGCTGCCATTTTGCCTGTGCACACACAGTAAAACTCAAACACACACAATGGTTCAATGTTGACAGAGTCCCGTGCTGCTTCTATTCTGTTCTTCATTATTGAGTCTTCCCAGGGGATTGATATGCAAACATAAATACAAACACATTTAAAGTACTTCTTTGCATCCACTGGATTATAACTGACACTGGATTTAAATAACAGCAGTTCAAGGTTGAGCATATTTACTGTAAGGATACAAAAAGTATTCCAAGACTAAAGACAACTGCTAGGAGTAAAACAAATTTTACTGCTTCATAAATGCTTCATAAAATTGTTTCTTTCAGGAAACTTTTACTAGTCTTTATATTATTGTCTCAGTTTGGATGCCCATATAAAAACTGTATGCTTTAAATTGGCCTGAGCCCTGCAATAACAAACTAAAATTTGCTGCTCGGCTTCCCATGTGTCAGAAGAGCAATTATTTTATAAGAGACCTGGATTAATAGGTTTTTCTCACTCCAAACAACTTGATGTCTGATTTTGAAATTATTTTAGCAAAGCTACGACAGCAGAAAAAGTCTGACTAAAATAAACATTACTGATATTTAGACCCTTCTTATTACCTCAAAAAGCAGCAGGTTGACTCCTTTTTTGTGGGTTAATTGAAAGGCATTCAGAAAAGGTTACTAAAGTGGAAGCACGTCTGCATGTCGTATACCGTCCTCCTCCACTCCCTCGACTTCCATCCCTTTTCCTCAGCACTTGTTTCTGAGGTCAACTGACTGAGCTTTGCACTCACAGTGCTGATGATTTAACAAAATAAGTTTTGATTCACTGCAAATTACAATGTGTAGACCATCATCTATGGCCCGGTAATTTAAATGTAAATGAAATGTGCCCCCGAATCAGCACACAGAGGTGCAGACAGTTCAGCTAGAGTAGAAAGTGGCAATCAGGTTGTTTTAATGACCTTTCATATCACGCAGGGACATGGTTGTTTACAAACAAACAGAAAGCGGTCAGACTTGTTTACCTATTAAACAGTAGTGACAGATGTGTTTACAATCCACAAACACAGCCAGCCTCTGATGATTTTAATATTTATACCTGAGCTCTCCCAAAAAAACTCTGACACAAGGGAGAGAAATGCATTTAGAATGCTTAAAAACAGGATTTCAACACTTTAAAGAACAACACAACATCCACTTGATGCATGCTCAATCATCCAGGTAAATAAATCCCCAAAAGTCAGTTTTTGTGGTTGCATTGAAATACCTTAAGAAAGCCTAAAGAACTCTTGCTTAAAAAGGCTTTTAAAGTTTTTTAAAAGGATGTCCGGCTCTTTGGAAGGTAAATAAAAATAAACAAGGGATGGCTCAAAACGTTTGCACAGTGCAGTACAGATCTAAGGTACTAGACAAAAATAGAATGATATGATCAAGCATATATTCAGCCTGACAACCCCACTCATATCCCGCAACATAAAAACATCATGAAGCATACACTTACTAAGTACACCCAATAAATCCACATAGTGCAGGTATATATTTTACATAATATAAAAATCATTGATGCAGAAATAAAAATGCTGAGTCTGATCAATGTCGACAACACTGATTTTGTAAAATAAAAATTTTAAGACAAGAAATGAAAACTTTCAGATGTTTTTAGACTGCCGGGGAGAATGACCTTAATGGAGTGAAATAAAAGTGCAGATTGCACATTTATTTGAGTTTCTTTCCTTTTTTGCCATATAGATTGCACCAAATAAAAATCATCATCACAAACTTCTATAATAAATAAAAGAAGAAGCAGGTGGAACATTTCACAATGTGTTGCATTTAATATTCGAATAGTGGGAGTTCTGCAACTACAGTGTCTTCAGCATTTAGCTTCCTCCAAACAATATATGCAAAATTAACTTTTCTAGCTGCTAACATTAGATTGTTAAACCTATCAAAAACATGAGGGATTACGGTTGTTTCACCGCTCTCTAGAGAGATGACTATAGAATATTTCTGCAGGACTATTGCCTCTGACTTGTGGATCTGCCTTGATTTATTGCTTTTGTTTTCATCATTCTCTGCAGTGTAGTTCACTACAGGTGTAGCTGCCTATAGAAATGATTCATAATTTATTTCATGTTTGCAGCTTATTTTATTTTTTCCCTGTTGCGGCAGATAAAGTGAAGAGTAGCAATGGGAGAAAAGAAAGCAGAGAGGGCGAGCGGGACGACGTGATGTAAAAAAAATAATTGAAAGAAGTGAGAAAAGGAAGATGTTGATTAAGATTATAGGCAAAGACACGCATATGTATACAAAAAGAAAAAGTTTAAAAAAAGAAGACGCTACTGTGAGTGAAGTGGCTTCGTGGTAGTAGCGACTATTTTTCCAAGGAAGCGCGGTAATTTAAAAAATGAACATTTAGTTGCTGCATGCAACATAAAATACAGTATTATATAAATCGCACGTATTAGCTTCTAGGAAATGCCCAAAACAATAAATAAAGATAAATGAAGTAACAGTAGCACTATGCTAAATTATGTGATTTAATATGTTCCTGTTTCAGGTGACTGGAAAAACATATTGACCACGACCTAAGGTTACATTTCTCACTTTTCCTTCTCACAGCACAATATGCAGTATGCTACTTCGCATACATAATAAAGCTGTGCATTAGGCCTTTGATATTGCCTACATGCAGTCATCTTTGTGCTCTTGAAACATTCCCACGCTGCTACTGCAGAACAAACCGCAGCACTCTAGGCTATGCTTTCTTTGATGCTGTGAAGGAAATGCATCGTAACTTAATGATCTTTGGCCTTCACGTTCCACTCCTTGACTGTTTTACATTCAACTAAAGGAAAAGATTAGCCATGCATTAAAATGTCAAAAGTTAGTTTTATGTATGGCTATATTAAAATTGTAATTTATGTGGGATTTATGTGGGATTAGATACTAAGGTGAACTTGATCAATTAACAACAAAAACAAAATCTCATATCAGACTTTACTGCTTAAATAACTAAGCCAATGTATAACCAAGGAACGTCATTGTACGTTACCCACGGTGACCACGGTGAAGGAGCACAGTGACCTCCTTAACTATAGATTTTACCCTTCTGCTAAAATATTGACATGCACACACACGTACACGCAGCAACATGCTGTCACACTGCATGACTTTGCATGACTTTAACTTCCCCGATTGACTCCCCAGCCCCCCTTACAGCACAGTGATAAGCAGACAAGCCAGTATTTATGGCTACTAAATACTGCCTTCTGCAGCTGAATGTGGTCCACTCCACATTCACTCATGCTAGTGCAACCACACTCTCCCCCTCAGGGAGAGTCTGTTTCCCATCCAGTGCAGCAGTAATCAATACTTCCAGTTAACAGCAATAGAAAAGAAACATAAAGTAACAATTTCACACATTACAGTAAGTGTAAAGAGTAGGCTACAGTTTCGATTTAAATGCAAAAGCGCGTCCTTCTGTCTCAGGGTCTGTGTTTGCACGCTGACTAAAGTATGTTTGTCAGCTGGAGTTGTTATTTTTCTCTGCAGCATACGCCTCAATGGGCTGTCTGTCTTCTTGGATGGAGCTGGAGAAGACAAATTGACAGCTTCACGCAAATACGCACAAATGCCCACTCAGACACACACGCCCACACACACACCCACACACACACATTTATAAACATATATAAACTTATATATGTATACGGACAGAAACAGAGGCTGTCGTAGACTGGCTGATGGACTGAGTGACAGTTTATTTTCAGGACTTAAATGAACAGGGGGACAGACCTGATGCTCTGAGGCAAAGGAGAGCAGCGTAAGCAGAAGAATATGAGCCGCTATTACTGCCCGAGGGTGGATAGATTTCTAAATTAGACTACACACACACACACACACACACACACACACACACACACACACACGCACACACACACACACACACACAGGGGCCGTTGTCCCTGCCATGCAACTGTCTCAATGACCATTTCTGACAGAGTTGCTGAGAGAGGCATGCAGAGCAACTGAACAAAGGGAGGATATAGATATGCAGATACGCTGGTCATCCCACACATCTTTTTGACTTCACCGCTGTAGAAGATTTGCGACAGCTTTTGCATAGGATTCATCTTGAAAGCCACACTGTAACAGTGGATAATTGGATCTATTGTATTAAAAAGACCTTTCTCTCACAGAATTGGATGTCAGATCCTTCCTGAATTGAAATGTGAAAAGGAAAAAAAATGCAAATGTTTCACAAATCACCACTGAGTGTGGATCAACAGGGCAGGAGAAAAAAAAAGAGTGACTGTGATTATGGCACTAGTTTTAGACAGTTTGAAGAGAATAGACATCTGCTCTAGCAGATTGCCTCTGTACGTCACTACGGTACAGACTTTCAGCTTTTCATTTCAAGGGGTTTTAACGAAAGTGTTGCATCAGCTGTTTAGGAGTGACAGACATTTTTATACACAGTCACCCATTTTCGGAGGTTGAAAAGTAATTGGACAGTTGACTAAAAACCTTTTTTTCTGGACATGTGAGGTTCCGCTTATTATTCCATGGCAAATTAAATAGATGAAAGAGATGAGATAAAAGTTTTATACTCTCAGGATGAAGAGATGCTGATGCAAGGGAAGGAGGCAATCATTAGTCAGAAAAAACAAAAATAAAATTATCAGAGAGAAAGCAAAAGCTTTAGGAGACGCCAAATCAACAATCCACCACAAAAGGCAGGTGCATGAGCACAGAATTATTTCCATGATCAAGAAAACCAACTTACAACATTTAACCAAGGCAACAACACTCTCAAGCAGCATTATTACCAAAGTCTACAATTAAGATACGTCTTCATTAATGGAAATATAAAATGTTTGCGACAAGTTGCAAATCATTGCTTAGAACAAGTAGACCACATAAGACTCTGACACATAGAATATCAAAAAGAGGTTCAAGAAAAAAAATCTTTGGGCAGATGAAACCAAGATGAACTTGTACCAGAATGATGGGAAGAGAAAAGTCTGGGGAAGATAAACAACTCATGATCTGACACATCCCATATCATTTGTGAAATATGTGGAACTGTGTTGCTCGTGTTTATTGATGATGTGACAGCTGATAGAAGTAGCAGGATGAACTCTGAAGTATACACGGCTGTACTCATGGCTCAGATTTAGCAAAACGCTGCAAAACTGTTCGGGCAGGTCTTCACGGTGCAAACAGATAATGACCCAAAGCAAACTGTAAAAGCAACCCCAGAATTTCACGAGGTAAAGACATACGATATTTTTAATATATATAGTCTTAACCCAGTACAGTATGCTTTTTATTTATTAAATGCAAAGCTAAAGACAGAGAGAACACAAAAAAGCATAAACAGATGATGGCTGCATTAAAGACCTGGCGGAGCATCTCAAGAGAGGAAACGCAGCATCTGGTGATGTCTGTGGGTTTTATAGTTCAGAGACTGACTGCAAAGGATTTTCATCCAAATATTAAGAACAATTCTTATATTTAAAATTATGCTAATTTGTCCAATAACATTTGAGCATTTGAAAATGAAAGAACTACAGAGCTATAATTCCCAAGAAAAAGTCTGAACTTCAGTCACACCTTGATTGTTAGACCACTGTGTTGGTGTATAGAGGCAAAACAATACAAATTGAGTCTTTGTCTAAAAAAAAACAACCCTATAGACCTGACTGTATGTTTAATTAGAATGAATAAGACCTGCACCACTTTCCATTTTGTGACTATGAATAACATGACATAATGCAAAAAGAGAAAGAACAGCAAAAGCCACGAGAAGAGCTGACTTTGGTGTTTTTCCCTTCCAGTAGTCTAATGTTACACAGCGAAGGGGGAAGAGAGGGAGGCTGTAAAACAGAAAAGCGGGAGAAGAAGAATGGAAGACGAGGTTGGAGAGAGGAGGGATCACATCCTCCACCCTTCACCTCCTGCTCATCCGGTTCTCACCTTGTTTGAAGGTTTTTATGTACTCAGTGTTTAGTTTTTTCTTCTCTTTCTCCTTTGTCTCCTTCACTCACTCATCCTTCCTCTCCTCTCTTTTCATCCCCTTCTCTTTTCCTCAGGCTACGTATCACATACATTCCCCCTATGTTTCACCTCTATATGCTCTTCCCATTCCTTCCCTTGTGACTTTCTCCCCCTCTTCCACCTCCCTCCCATGACCGGGCGTCCTCCATTTTCCTCTCCACTTTTTGTCTTTTCATTATCCTCATCTTGCTATTCTTCCCTGTGAAAGATTTCCATCCCGCATCACTTCCCTTTCTCCTCATCCAGCCTGTGGTTTTCTGCCTTTCTCCCTTTATTATGTCCTCTCTATAGCCCCCCCACCCCTGCTCTCTTTCATTCCCTTCCTCCCTCCCTCCTCCTCCTTTCCCTGCTGCTGCTGTCCTCCACCCTCCTCCTCTCTATTGCCTGGATCTCTCCGTGTCCCAGGGCTCGTTAAACAATGTCCACATTCACCTGACATCAACCACAGAGTGGCTCCTACATGGGCAACAGTGTGTATGTGAAAGAGAAATATGTATGCTGTGAATTTAAAAGCAAATGTAAGTTTGCATTCATTGACTTTTAAAAAAGAAAGTACACGCAGAGATCCAACAAAAGCATGGGCAAAGTTTGTTTTAACACAAACATAAAAAGTTGGTGATTTCAAGCAAAACTTCTGAAAGTAAGCGAGAGATGAAGAAAAGGGAAAGATGGAGATACTTTCTCTTTTTGTTTTATTTGGTATTTCGCAGTCGAGTTTTATCACCGCAGAACAATTGGTATTCACAAGAGTTAAGCACGCAAGCTGTTGGTCTGGAGACAAACATCCAGCCCCGTGTTATCCGCACCTGCCTAACACCACCAAAGGTATCCACAGCCACACAGTACCGGCTATTTTACACGTAGCACACATCACATCAGTTTAGTGCACGATACTTTTCATTGTTTTCTTCTCTTTGTCCTTCTTTTTATCTACAGATCTGCCTTTCTCACCTTTCTCTCCTTCCCTCTCTCATGCTTTCTCTCCTTGGATCCTTTGATGTCAGCTCATACCTGCTGTCACATACCACCTGTTCAGTTTTCAGTCGAACTGGACAGGACTGGACTGAACTGGGCCAGTCTAAAAGAGACTGGGATGATAAAGACTGGAATTTAACAATAGGGGAATTTAGAATAGCACACAGCTGTTTATCCCAACTTTAGTGACCAAACTTGGCTTCTGAAAAAAAATAAATAAAGAGGTTTTCTGACACAAAACGGTAAGTAAGGCTTTCTTTTGCATCGAAATCCAGTTTTGAATAATCCTAACGCACCACTAAAAAAATATTTTTAAATTAGTTTATTTCCTACCTCGACCAAACAAATAAAAACACCATATGCTTATTGGACACATTCTTATCTTACAATACCATCAGCCAGGTGTCCAAATTCATTCTCCAACATGACAACATCCCAGTACATATAGTCAGCATCACAGAGAACCATCTTCAATGACCAGAAGAAAGATGAGCTCTGTAAAAAAACTGCTCTGACCCCTGCAGAGCCCTGATATCAATATCACAGAGTCAGTCTGGGATAACTTGAGGAGACAGAAGAAAATGAGACACACTGAATTTGAAGAAGGACTGGAGTAAATTCTATGAGTACCTTGAAAACTATGAACTAGTGTATGTAGGAGAATTGATACTGCTATAAACTCACAGATACACACCCCAAATTATTGTTTTGATTTACCTTTTGTGTTTAATGTGCTTTGGATTAAATTCACTTGTGTTACTGAAAATGTAGTGTGTAGTGTAGAAACAATACTGGTTCATCCCTAGAGTTGGGTGGTGTAGTTTTTATCAGCGTTGAGGCTTAACGAAAAAGAAAAGAAAAAAATCCTCTGATAATGGCAAGATAATGGGACTGGACTGAAAATGGGTAAAAAAGCAGCCAATGTCCAAAGAAAACATTTGAAACACTTTCAGAAACCTGGAGGACTATTGCTCAAGAACCTCTGCTTCTATACCCAACTAAAGATTTTGTGCCATGCTGTCGTCTTGAAACCCATCGTAACCAAATGTAACGCCAAAGATTTGCATTACATTTGAGAAGAACCCTGGCTAGAAGAGCCGCATCTTATGGAAAAAACCCACTTGGGTTTTAAGATTAGCTTCATTTTTTATTTTTTTTCCAGTTCGGGTTGGCTCTGATCTTTATCATGGTCCTTTAAGTTCAATTCAAAGAAAGACTTTTTTTGTTTTAATCTGTCCTGTTCGACCATGTTCCTCTTTGCTCTTTGTGTCTCTGGTCTTTTTCTTTCTCTACCTATTTCTCTCTTCTTTGATGCAAAGCAATAGGTGAGTCCTACTCTAAAACCCCGATCCGAAACATTAAGATGACTAGAAACCGTAGAAAGACCAGAATGAGTGTGTGTGTGTGTGTATGAGTGAGAGCGAGAGAGGTGGTGTGTGTGTGTTCTCCCAGGTGACGGGGCACGGACCAGAGAGATACACGTTTGATCCCTGGAACAAAGATTGAGGGGAGGGCAAAGAGAGAGCAACAGAGAAAAAAGACACCAAAAGATGGAAAGGAAGAGAGGTGTTGGAGAAGGAGCTTATGGGGGACAGAGAGAGAAAGACAGGAGAGAGACAGACAGAAGGTTAGGAGGGATCAGGCCTCACGAGAACAGAGCTTTGCTGAAGGGGGTTTGAAGATCATGAGCAGCTTTGTCGCACAGTGAGAGGGGAAGGAGAAATGGTGTGCCCAAAAACTGTTCAGTCCAGCCACGTTAAATCTAATAGCTGACAATGCTGTTTATGTTTGCATGCTTCACATAAGATCCCATAGGTGTGGTAAGCAGACTGATATTTATCTGGTCCTTTTCTCTTCTGACTGACCACAAAGCTCTTTTTACTTGAAGCCATACTCACACACGTTCCTACAGTGCTTTATTCTATATACTTCCAATTAGGCGTCTGTCACCTTGACCTCCTGAGCCACAACTGCTCTCACTGATCTATTTGTGCTGTCTAACCATAGTTTTACAATAGTTTTTAGTTTCATTGAAGTTTTCAGATTTCTGTCTGGCCAATGCAATTATAAGTGATCCCGCAAAGATATAAAAAAATCTATAAATAGCAGCTGATCCTTTCAGAAAGCCCAGTATACAGTCATGTTTGACAAAGGCGATCCCAAGTTTGTGGTTTTCAAACTTAATACGAATACCCCGGAAAATACTTGATACGTGAAACTACTTTTGAGGAAAACTAGGAGACATAAAGTGTTTTCTAAATAAAGGTTAGGACAATATTGTCTGTGCAAATATATTAAACTACACTCTGTTTATTTCCTGAGCTTCTGGTCACTTATCTCCTCTCACTTATTTTCATAGAGTTGTCAAGTTGCTGCTGTTTCTGTTTGTCCTCTGCTTCAGTCTGGGAGGTTAAGAGAAGCTCAACGCTCTTTAGCCACAAATCAGTGTGTTATCCTGTTAAATTAAGACTGCTGATTAATGTTACAGACACACAGGACTGTTAACCTTTGCTGCGTAGCTCCTACATCAGTGTTACCGTTCCAGTATTGGAAATCCAGTGTTTTTGCAGCCATAAGTGCCAGCTGCTATCTTAATAAAAAATTAACAGGTGGCTAATGTGAGTAACTGCTAATAGTTAAACAGCTAACATTGACATTTATGATAGATGTTAAATACGTATGGGCTGTCAGCTTTTAAAATGTTTCACCAAGTTCGTTTTGCTGTTCTTCATGTATTCAGCTGCTAGTGACGGGAGGGGCTGTCTGGCTCCCTGCCTACAGTGATGCTGTGTGATGTTGTGTATCATCCAGAGGATGCAAAGACGACATTATTGGTACTGATACAGTTGCAAATGAGTATTTAATCAGATTTAAATTTTTAGTATCAAATAGTATCTGAGTGGGAAGTGGTGGGAAGTTATTTTTTTTTAATTATTTGAGTGAAATTACATCTTTAAAAATTCTTCTGAAGATACAATATCACCATTTTAATGTCTGTTCCCATGGTATCACTCTAATATTGTTTTCTGGAGCTGTACCGTTTCATCATCAATCACGGTATAGGCACAGTAGAGTAATTTTGTTAGCTTGCCTACACAATCAGCCCCAGAAAACTGCATACACTATCATTATGGCATTTTACTGATGTTGGAGAAAAAATTGCAAAGGAAATCATTTTAGATTTCAGTACGGTCATCAAGGCTCCCGATCAGCAGGTACTGTAGTGAAAAGTGTGTTGATGTGCTGAAACAACTAAAAGGGAACAGGCAGACGAGAGGAGGAGGTGAGAGAAGACAGAGGTTTAAGAACCACATATTTTTGGATTTTTAAGTTGCTGATACTTACAGTTGTTATTATTATTGGGGGATGTTTCTAATCCAATTAAAATCCAATTCAGTTTTCATACTATTTATGTCCAAGGCCACAGAATACATTACAACATGACTGGATCACCTTCACGCACATATGCACACTATATAATTATGTACACTGTAAACCAGCCCCCTCAGAATCTTTCTCTCCTTCAAACCTCCTTTTCTTCACCCCCACCAAAGACATTTCACTGCAACATTAAATTGTGCTTTATTAAAATGGTTTTGCCTGCAGAAAAAAAAGATCCTCTAAAATTTCTAAATTCTGTCTATTGCTGATATAAAAATCCCACTGTTGCTGGATAAAGAAATAGAATACATTTTAAATTCTGCAAGCTTTCTTGGTGCAGAAACATTTTCTAAAAAAGTGAATTTGGGGTTTGCACCACATAGATGATGAGCCAATAAAAATCATTAGCCCAAGCAAAATCACCTAATGTAGAGATGCCCTTAAACAAAGCCTTTGTCTTCTGTCAGGCCAACATCAGTGTGCAGACTGAAAAAGCAAACACACACTCAGTCACAGCAGTGTATAAAACTATGAAAAGCACTGATATATGATGTCTTCAAAACTGTGATACGTGATTGATAAGTAACTCTCATCTCTCCCTTAAGTCTCTTTTCCTGATGTAGTACTGTATATTGTAAATGACTTTCATAAAAATAGCCTTAACATACCAGAAAAGCATCCTGTTCTTCTTTCACAAGGATGTCTCCAGTGGGAACTGAACCAACGATATTAATCTGAGTTTCATGCAAAGTGACTATAAACCCAGCCCCCACATCCCCACGCACATACCTTTTTCCTCTTCCTTTCTCTTTTCACACAGCTTTATTATGATCCTTCAAACATGCCCAAGAGACATTTTAGATTTTTTACTCTACAAGACAGCCAAAGACTTGTACACAATCAAATCAAATCAAATTTTCAATTGTGGGATGGATCTTTCAGCAAATTTACATCCCAGTCACATAGGCTTAGAGACAGTTTGGCAACTGGCTGGCAACCACTGGTCAGTATGGAAAAATAAATATTTCCTGACCTCGAGGATTGCTAGAGGTTGCTGGTAGTAACTTATATGAATTTCCAACACCCCAGTCATACATACCAGAAACTTGTAAGTGACCCCCTAGTGAGCACCAGATGCTGGGGGAAAATGTGTATTGCTGCCTGGTTGGAAGATTGATTGCTGTTGCTAGGCAAAATTCATTCAAAGAGGTATATGGTGCTGCAGCGAAAAGTAATTGCTTTGCTCACTTACAGATTGCCGCATTCAGCAGCAGTTTGGAATACACCGAATTGCCTGCAAACACTTGCCAACCACTCTCTGAGATGTTTTGTAAGACTTGCACCTTTTGAAAGACGTTGGCTTAAGTTGTAAATCACAACTTTTTCAAGTTTCACTATTGCTTAGGGGTTAGTTAGCATGCTGTCCATGGGTGACTACAGCAGCCTGCTAGCGACCAAAACAGCAGCATCGTCTTTTCAACCAGTTCCACTCGTTAACCATCCATAAACCTCCATCAACTGCTCTCCAGGGGTTGGGCAATACAATTGTTCACCTTGTAACCAGAGGTTCCCACAGAAGGTGCTGACACATCTCTAGGCCTGTGTTACTGAGGCCTAACACTAACATACAACCACCTTAAAATCAGACACATAAAGTTTAATCACCACTGGCTGAACATTCATTCAATGAAGTATGTTGTGTTAAAAAGACAAAAGTCAGCTGGATGTACTTTCTGGAGCTTATTTGTATAATAATAACATTTTATCAAATAAAACAAAACAAACAAACAAACAAAAAACAGAAAGAAGAGCCAGAGACAGAAAATTCTGCAGTGAGGGGGAATCACACTCAAAAGCTCATCTTAGACTCAAATGCTACCTCTTATATTATTGAACTAACCCAACAATACCCTGATGTAGGACACACTGCAGGCTGACAGTGTGTCCTACTGCGTGATCACTGTTATGTAGTCCTGAAACACATAAACAAAAGCTGGCAAACAAACAAGGCCCAATGAGCAGCACTTGGCAAAGGTGGGAAGGAAGAACTCCTTTTAAACAGGAAGATACCTCGAGCTTAAGTAGGCTCAGAGAGGGGCAATGAGGGCAAAGATACAACAGAGAAGAGGAGTGTAGCAAGACCACAGACAAAATGACAGAGCACAAACTACAGGAAAGAGTAGACAAAGTTTGATGTATGATATGCAACAGTGTTATATAAAAACATGAGGAATGAAAACAAGGCGAGTAGAAAAGAAATGCTCAGTGCATCAGCCTGAGGTCATAAACATTCAGGACTTTCTATGTGAAAATGATTTTAAATTAAATGTTAAATTTAACAAGGAGCCAATAAAGAATAAGAATATGGGATAAACACATATTAATAATATTACCTTAAGGTTTTTCACACTCAAAACACACATTTTCCCTTAGTTTAAGTTTTTAAAAAAAAAATTCAAATCAAGTGATTCCAAATAAAGTTACGTGTAAGTTCAATAAGGAGGATCTGTGTTCATTCATCTGCCTGTATTTCTATACTGCACCTCACTTCCGCTTTCCCACACTGTCAGACTCATTCCTGTCATCATCAGTCTGGCCCAGTCATTTTCTTGCCCACCCTCCACAAACCAGTGAGCCTCTATTCTGTGTTCTTTAAATCTCAGTGTTCTTTTGTCACTCTGCCTTTTGGACTCCCATTCATGCGACCCACCTCCCCACTATCTCCACCTAATCCTGGCTAGATAGAGATCCTCATCCAAGTCTCCACCTGCTTCCTCTCTGGCACCACCAGTGTCTAGACTCTGGGGGGTCCTGTCCTACTTCCTACCACTGTTAGATTCTGCTCTGATGTATAGTTTCATCCATGTCTAATCGCCAGATAGTGTATAATTAAAATTCCTTATTTCAGAAAATCACAGTTGCATCTTTCAAATGATTTCTCCTCATTGAAAAAGCTTTCAGTGGCTCTGAGAAGAGGAGCCATCCTTCCCAAGGCTGTAATAAAAGCTTCTTAGTTTAGAGGACTTGCTGGCATAAAGCTGCTGATCTGGTCAGTGACACGAGTGATTTAGTTCTTTCAATTCAGAGGCTTGCAGCATTTCAACACTGTTCATGAACTGGACAATATCTTTAAAAAAAACAAAACTTTTCAGACGGCTAAGCAAAGGACATAGTTTCGGTAATTTGCTGGTGGCCTCTGCCTCAGTTTTGTTCCCCGCTGTCGAACTAGACAGTGTTGAATCTAAGCTGCTAGCCTTTCTCTCTCCCTCTGTCTTTCTGTCAGACAAGAGCAGTAGAGAGTGCTGAATATCAGCTGGTAGCATGGTGAGTCAGCCAGCAGCTTTACATTTAACACATGCCAACGCTAGCAGGACTGAAAAGGAACGCAGTGGGGGTGCTTTCTCTCCCTCTGTCTTGGTCTCAGTCAGTGGCTCTCTTCCTATTCCTCTCTCTTCCTCTTTGGCTATTTCTCCTTTCACTTTCCTTCCATCCCATCTCATTTTCCATCCATCCTCCTCCCTCCCTTGCAACTCATTACCCATCATCTGCCCTGCTCTCTCTATTTTTGCCCTCTCTAACTCTCACCCCTTGCTTCTCTATCCCCCCTCCCTCTTTCTCTCTCTCTGTAGTCTCCCAGTGGTCTTGCTGAGGGGCATATGCTATTGCAGGGAGAAGGGGATGTCAGCTTGGATTTCAACACTGTCACAACAGGAGAACATACACATATATACACACACGCACACACACACACATACAGACACACAAATGTAGGTATACAGCACAGGAAGCAAATGGTCACTCACAAAATATGGTCCGTTTCTGTCTCTCAAACACATACATGCACAGTCGGACACAAATGTAAACATAAATCAAAAGGCCACTTGTACAATATCTGTACACAGACACATGCACACACGGTGAAAAGAGTCTCACCAGGGTAGAAAACAGTGCTTGTCTGCAAACTGCCTGACAGGCAGAAAATAGCCCTGGCTAAGGAGGTGTGAGGGGAGAGAAGAGGAGAGGAGTGCGAAGAGAAGAGAAGAGAAGAGAAGAGAAGAGAAGAGAGAAAGGAGGTTGGAAGATGAGGAGAGACAGAAGCAGCAGTGTGAGAACAGTGTAGGGGGAGCATGGGGACAAGAGAAGAGGAGTTGAGAAGACAGAATAGAAAAAAGAAGAGAGAATTAAAAAAGAGGCAAAAGAAATTGTGTGTAATAGGTGATAGCTGAGAGGTGCAGTGTTTTTTCTGTTAAAAAAAACAATACAGATTCCCCTTAAAAAGCTCACAGTTAAATGACAGTTTCATCAGAACGGCCAGCCTTTCTTTCTTTTCTTCAAACTCAGTCTTTTCCTGCCAGTGTGGTCCTTTGTTTTCCTCTCTCACCCTTTCAGTTTTGCCCCCTCCTCTGCCCAAATTCACTCTCTCCCAGCTCCTGATACGGTATCAATGACCTTAGTTCAGTACAGCGTGGTCACACTGGCCTGACCAGAATCCTATTACTGACACCCTTCATGTGTAACATTACTGAGCTGTGTGTGTGTGTGTGTCTGTGTGTGTGTGTGTGTGTGTGTGTGTGCCTGTATACATGCGTGACATTGCCTTTTCCTGAGCAACAATAATATTATCAGAAGTGCATAGCAGACAGGCACAAAGGGACACACACACACAAACACACATAAAAAACAATAAACAGCTACATGCTCTTAGTACCTAAACCTGCTGTAACACACACACACACACACACACACACACACACACACTTACTTTCCAGAAATATTCTATTCTTATTATTGCAGCTCCTCTCTCTAAGGTTATTAATCCCCTACATCAGGGGGTTTTGAAACATCTCTGTCTAGAAGCCAAACTCATTAAAACTGCATTCATGTGGGTACTGACCAGAAAAAAAGCCCTCTGAAACAATCTGTGATTCCATTCATAGCTTAAACCAGAAGAAAAGTTAGTATGGTCTCTACATTTGCTTTTCATTTCTCCTCACACACACACAAAGTTTTAAACCAACACCACGGTTTGGATGTCTAAATAACATTATTTGCTTTCATTAAACGCATTTAATGTGGATGAGGAGCATCTGCTCAACTTCCTCTGAGGGCTGCAGTGGGTGGGCTCTGCTACGATTATGTAAATCAATAGCAAGTTTGCCAATACCGACCGTCATCTGGAGGGCAGTTACACTCCTCTATAAATCAAAACCAGGAAAAACAGCCTTTACGATGACCTTAATGATTGTATGAGGTAATGTTACTATTCTGTTAATCTCTAATCACTACCTGTTAGTCTAACAGGGTGCTGTCAAACTGTGGGATGGGCCCACAGCCACTTTGTTAATGACTGATAAAAATTGTGGGGAGGGTGGACGTGGCCTTTTATGAATGTTTGATGAGGAGCATAGCACAAAATCAGCTATTAAGCTTTAAGAGCTATAGACTGAAGAAATTATATAGCACAAGCAGCGTTTTGTTTCTTTTAGGGATTTTCTTAGGACTTTGGGAATGCCTGGCATCCTCCAGTTGCTAGGGGAAAATTCCCTGATGATGGCTGTAGGCGAAATCACTCCATAAGAGGGTGCTGCACCAGTAACGTCCTTTTGATTCCTTGGGTTGCTAGCAGATTGCTAAGGTCTCTTGTATTTTGCATGGGAGATACCAACTTGTCTCCAAACACTCACTAGCTAACTCAAGAAAGTGAAATTTGAAAAAGTGAATATGTATGATGTAAATGTAGAAAATTCAGTTTCAGACTAAAATTTGTCCTTTATTTGTGAAAGTAACATGTTTCAAATTGTGCAACTTTTGCACTGAAGGTTCTGTTTCAGCTTCGCTCTTGCTCACTACTGCTTAGCGAGTAGTTAGTGAATGTTTGCAGGAAAGATTGTATCTTTTATACAAATTACAGCCAACCATGGCAAAAAAGAAGGGTATTCCTAATTTTTCAGTTTTCAGTTTTATGTGTCATATGCAAGTTAGCACAGGGTCAACATTGCAATCAAATGTATTTGTACGGTATTGCACGGTGTAAGGTTTTTATTTGTTTGAATACTAATAAGAATGAAGTGACCAGTGCAGAGTGTACAATGTACTTGTGAAACTGTAGGACAGATTCTCAGTGCATCTGTGGAGTGTGTGTGTGTGTTTAAGTGTTGTGGTTGAGGTGTCGTATGGCTTGATGGTAAAAACTGTTTTTAAGTCTTGTAGTCCGAGCAGACAGAGTCCTGTAACGTCTGCCAGATGGTAGCAAGGAGAACAGCTGATGTGCTGTGTGGCTGTGGTCCTTGATGATGCTGTGTGCTTTGCGGCGGCACCGCTGGAGATAGATGTCCTGAATGGCAGGAAGCCTCATGCCAGTGATGTGCTCTGCTGCTTTCGCCACCCTCTGTAGTGATTTCCGGCTGCTGGCAGAGCAGCTTCCGTACCAAACTGTAATGCAGCTCGTCAGCAAGCTCTCGATTGCACACCTGTAGAAATTTGAGGTGATGTTAGCGTTCATGCCAAACTTCCTCAGCCTCCTCAGGAAGTAGAGTCGCTGGCGAGCTTTCCTGATAGCAGTGTCTGTGTGAAGGGTCCAGGAGAAGTCCTCGGTGATGTTGACTCCAAGGAATTTGAAGCTGCTGACCCTTTCAACCGTGACACCGTTGATGTGGATGGGCTGGTGTTCCCTGACTGGTTGTTTCCGGTAGTCCACTATCATTTCTCTAGTTTTGCTGATGTTGAGAGTCAGGTTATTTTCCAAGCACCACTCGTACAGTGCCATCACCTCCTCTCTATAGGCCGTCTCATTGTTGTCTGTGATGAGGCCTATGATGGTTGTGCCATCCGCAAACTTGATAATGGCGTTGGACTTATGTTTAGCAACGCAGTCGTGTGTAAACAGGGAATAAAGGAGGGGGCTAAGCACACAACCCTGTGGCGTTCCAGTGTTTAGGATGAGTGATGAGGAGGTGTGCTTACCAATTCTCACCACCTGGGGCCTGTTTGTGAGGAAGTTTAGAATCCATCTGCAGATCGGTGTTCCCAGCCCAAGGTCAACGAGCTTCGAGGCAAGTTTTGAGGGGATGATAGTGTTAAATGCCGAGCTGTAGTCGATGAAGAGCATTCTTGCATATGTATTCGCTTTTTCCAGGTGAGTGAGGGCAGTGTGCATTGTCAGGGCGATGGCATCCTCTGTTGCTCTGTTTGTCTGATAGGCGAACTGGAGAGGGTCCAGTGTGTCAGGGAGGGAGGAGCAGATGTGACCTTTGACCAACCGCTCGAGGCACTTCATGATGACGGATGTCAGTGCAACAGGGCGGTAGTCATTCAGAGAGGAGACCACTGATTTTTTAGGAACGGGGATAATGGTGGATGTTTTGAGGGATGTGGGGACCACTGACTGCCCCAGGGAGAGGTTGAAGATGTTGGTGAACACCCCTGCCAGCTGGTCGGCACAATATAGCAAAGTATAACTGTGTGTGACCAATTTCACCTGATAACAGCAAGAAACTTCTGGAAACCACTTGCCAACCAGTTGGGGAATACACATTTTTCCTTTGCAACCTGTGGTTACCAAGCAGTTGCCAACTGTTTTCTAGGCCTATGTGACTGGGACCTTAATAGAGTTGGTAAATACCTGAAGGTCGTTCATGAATTTACCAAAGCAGCTGCTGACAGCCTAAAAATTGAAACAGTTTTTTCTCTTATGTATCCATATGAAGAAAGATGCTATATGAACAACAAAGTGTCTCCTTCACAGGCCTGATTAAGGTTGACTTTAAGCAAAAAAAAATATATAAAAAGGTTCCCACTTTCTGAGATGCTACATGAATTGCTGCATCCACCCTGTGGTTGCATATGATATGTTTGCTAAGGAGGGAACTAACTAGCTAGGAGCCATGTTGCTCTGATTTATATTCAGCGTGTACAGAATATTAACACATTGTGGGAAAAAGCAGTGACAAATGCATATATTTGAATGAGAAACCTAGTACATTCAGGCAAAGGCCAATAAAAATGAACAGAATCCTAGAAAAATACCTCATGGGTCACATGCAAAGCTTCTTATCTGACCATATATTATGTACCAGCATATAGAGCCAATGTAGCGGCTGTCAAATTCAACAAGGTTGGCTGATTTTTCTGTGAATTATTCACAATGATTAATGGTCTTATTACTATAGCTGGCCCTCCCTCCTCCTCAAATGCACACAAGAGAGATACAAGTATATGATTAGAGCAGTAGAAATGAGAGGAAAGAGGAATAGTGTAGAAAATAGACGGTGGGACAAGATGGAAAGGAAAGGCTGGAGATGGGGAATGGCTGACAAAACTAACAACGCAAAAATGATGTGGGTTGCAGTGGATGTGAGAATCCTTATTTAAACTGATTGATGTCTTTTCAAACCGTATACAGCAGCTACGGTGTCTTTTAATTTTTAGACCAAATAAATGACGAACAAGCTTTTCACCCCAAATCTGCTTCATACTGGAACAAAGCAAGAATGAAGGTGAACGCAGGCAGAAAAGATAAAAATATTCACGTCAAGGGGTTTGAAAAATTATACAAATTATTGCTGAATCAGCAGTGATGACAACCATTGTATATCCACTGTTTAGTCTTTTGGTTCCTTTATTTTTGGCAGCTTTTGATTAATAATGCAACATCGAGACAACAATCTAGGAGCATGTTCTTTCAGTTTATTTGGTTGATGTACATACTTCAGTTTCCAGTGGATGATGGTAAAGGTTGGAGTCTATTTGTGTACATTTCTTTCTGTGTACAATATGTACCGTACACCTCCAATGTCCAACTTCAAAACAAATAACTGCTCAAATAAATGCTCAGATTAATTTCAATATGGTTGCTAAGTACTTGAAGTCATCAATTTTATTTTCAGCTGATGATATTCTTGAGTAACACTTGCTAAATTTCACTTTTATAGTGGCTGGAAGTTTGAAAGCAGCCATTATGGGCTTAAGTGTAACTTTAAGTTAGCTGTAAATCCACAAAGACCAGGTCAGCTGACCACAGCCCATCTTTAAAGAAAATCTACTGGGGCTTACAGCAAAAATTATTGTCTGATTTACTTCTAATGGAGTCTTTGCACAGCTACGTCGGAAGCTGGGGTCCCATCACCTGAAAAATCACACTTAAACCTCTGTTTCTACTGTTACAACATTTTTTGTGTAACAGGGGTCAGTGATGCAAAGTAACACTCAATCATACATCTCAAAGAAGTGGTTCTTCTGGGGTAAAACAGCATCTGTTCCTTCTGTTTGCATGATATGATATGGCATTTTCATGGTTTGCTGAGCACAAACTGCCATGTAATTGCTCAGCTTTCTTCCTATCAAATGCAGTGACCCTTGTTGATGGTGACTGCCTACACAAATCCTTGTGAGACAAGATGCTACCACTTGCAAAACAACTGATCTACATTTGTATTAGGAATAATGTTATAGTGGATAAGTTTAAAACTACCAACGCTGAGGAATATAAAATTAATATGCACAGTAAATTGTTTTAACACATACTACAGGACACACTAATTATAAATGATGAGAAACAAAAAGCTGTGCTTGGTAGTGTAACTTATATCCTTGCATTCAGTTAACCTTCCAAAAAGTTGTATTTTGTGAAAGTGTAGCACAAATGGAGAAGCAACATTACTGCAGTACAGAACAGATGCTCAGAGGACAGGCATCAGCAGAACAGACACGCAGACTCACTAGGACGAGCAAAAGTACAGAACTGGTCTCATTTATGCTAAACAAGAAATAACAATCTATTTTTTCCTCTTTTATAGTTGTTCTCCAACCTCGCTCCCCTACTCTAATTTTTTATATGTTTCACCCTCATTCATATTTTTGTCATCAATTATTTATCGTTATTTATATAAAAACAGAGAGAGTAGCATAATTCTGAAGCAGAATATGACACAAAACACTCAGAGAACAAGCAGAACAAACTATTTTTAACTATTTACTATTAAACTATTTACCTTTACCATTTGAGTCTAATGAAAGAAACCAGCAACGTTTCAGTTAAGTGTTTTTTTTTCTCTCTCTCTCTCAACAGGGTCCATTACATACCTAATGATACTCAGCCTCGATATACAGCAAAACTCTTAAGTTAATAAGTTAACATCTGAACATCAAGTTAGACTGCAAATACTTCTTCTATTCAAAATATTCAAAATACATTAATTTAGGGTACATAGAAGGAGACTTGGATGGACAAAAAAAAGCTCACTGGGGGAGGGGGACACAAAGTCACTGCTATATTTACATCTTTATTCTTTAAGTTGAGTCATTTAAAAAAATAGCTGCCTAACTCAAGCTACTCCATACAAAATGCCCCAAAATATAATCTGTATAAGACTTGAAAGCAATGTATTAATACAGGGAGGGAATTAAATCTTCAGGGTGTAACTACTCAACACTGCTGCAAATAAACTTTTTTTGTTCTCACTGTGGAACAAGAATAGTTGCAGAACTTTGGTTTGCAAAAAGCTGAACTCAAACTACTGAGAATCGTGGATGGATTGTCAGACAACAGCATAAACAACAACAAAATAAGCCCCTTAAATCATTTCGAGCATCCAACATTAGCTCTTTTTCTTTATACACTCAGTGACCACTTATTTAGCATCTTTTTGGATCCCCTTTATCCATCAGAACTGCACTATATCTGTTAAAAAGACGATAAAAAAATCTCACATGAACGGTTAAACGAACTGAGACATGAAAGAAAGGATGTTAAGGAGGGATTACATTAGACAGTTCAAGAAAGTGAGAGGGAGCTGCAAAGTGACAGTGGGGAGGTGAGACAGATATAGACATATAGCAAAAATGAGTCAGAGAGACACGAATGCATGGAAGACGAGGTTGTTGTGAGTGGAAAGGTGTGATGCAAAGAGCAGGATAAGTCTCTAATTAGTTTTTTCATATCAAACTTCAGCCTCTCGCTGTGACCTTAATAAACAGATGATATGCGCGCGCACACACACTCACGCATGCACGCACATCCATTCCTTTGTGCACACACTCATTCACGCACACACACCAACTGATGAAATTGTTACCTCAGCATTTTCCAGCTAAATGTACTCATTAGCCTAGTTGCACATGGCTGCCTGGGAAAACAACAAAGTCAGCTCCACAAAGCAGGGAGCATTCATCTAAGAGGCTGTCAAAGTGGGAGACAGAGAGCAGAGGTCTCAGCACTAACAGAAACTCAAGGCTGCATTAGAGTCTGTAAGAGCGACTCAGTTTATATGCCATTTCACGCATTATCACTGTTCATTTGAGCCCCAATTAAGAGTTGTCATAACGAATGTTAACAATTTCAATTATCACTTCTGCAAGTGCCAGAAAGCTTTGTTTTTCTATTTCAAACTGGTGTTTGTTAGGATCTTTGTTAGCATCAGGACCTAAACAAACCCTGCTATGTGCTCTCCTCGTGTTTAGTCTATTAAGTATATTAAGAATTTATTAAAACAAGATCATAACCTTTCTCAGATATTATTGCTTTAGGGCAAATTTGATAAAGCAGTGGTAGCATGACACAGAAATTTATCACTGAAAAAGATGAACTACAAGTACAGTTATCCAAGCAAGAAATCATATGCAATGTGCGTTTGAGGGAAGAACTCCAGCATTTCTATACGTGCATCTATTACATAGCATAGCATATTTGTTGGGTTCCAGAGGCTTGGATCTATTAAAAAGCTTGGTCCACGCTGGACTGTTTGCTAGTTTATCACAGTATTATAGTACACAAACAGACAACCTTGAATCTATGGTAAATGTGACATTGCAAATCCTCCAAGTAAAAGCTGGATCACAACAAAGTGTCACAGAGAAAAAGCTGAAACTTCCTCAATGAAAGAGCCCAGACATTTATGTTAAGTGGTTAAGCACTGAGCCACCACATCGTCCATCACATATACAAGCAGTTTTAACTTGTGCCACTTGGAAATGCAGATATTTATAGTGCTTTTTTTTTTTTTAAAGGTGCAGTTTCTTCTTTCGGAGGAAATATCTTCTGTAAAAATCCTCAAAGTCTATTTCCCTCGCTGGTCACTGCCAGATAGTTTTCAAGGTCTGGCTCATTTGTCTCAGTCTGCAAAAACAAACTAGAAAGCACTGGCTGCCTTAAACTCTGCTTAGCAAAGTGCTGGAATGTGTCTTCAATGCAACAAGTCCCAAGATTCCTTTTATTTTTGTTGCAGCGAAGGCAATATAACCACCCGATTCAAAGGCTGAGCTTCTGGCTGATTCTACTGGGCAGCAGAGTTCAGTGATTCTGGATGCTTTTGCACAAGTTTCAAGCTTGTTTGCAGTCATGAAACTCATAGTTTCATCGCTCCAAAGGGCAGTGGCAGGCTCACAGAGCGCATACGAGGGAGAGGAGAAAGAGATACACTGTTTGCTGAGAACTTTACAAATGTCATGTGTAAATTTATCCATGTGCATTTATTTATTTATTTATTTATTTTCGATAGTGTAAGTAAGACGGATACTTTTTCTGACTGTAAATTAGGTCTTCAGATACTTCCTGACCTTTAATGTCTAAAATAAAGGCTGAGGTGAAAAGGGCAACAGCACTATTTGCTATCCTAGCAGTGGAGGTACGCTGCAGAATTAAAGGCTGGACCAGGCTTGCTCTGCAAGCTCTCAGGTAGCAGAGCTGAGGAACATAATCTTAACTTCACGTTCAAGTGTGGACAGGAAAGTGGAGCATCATTGTTTAGCAGTGGAGAAGGCACTTGGATTCTGTGTTTCATCCTAGCAAAAACCTGTAATACCTGCTACAGAGCTCTCTGTTACAGTGATCAACAGTAACAGAGAGGTTTTTAACTCTGAATAGATTGGAGAGAATAGTGGAGTCCAAATATTTCACATGGATTTAAGATGGATTTAAAAAAAAAGGTTGGGTTTTCTGCTTCAGCCAGGAAAGTATTTCCAGTTTTTGCAATGGTTAAGCAGCAGTTTAACTTCCGATGCCTAAAATAACTGAGGATTAAGACTCATTACCAGTAAGTAATGACTCCAAAGGTATATTCACATACAGCGCATTACAAATAACCTCATGCATTTGATTTAATTCATATTATGGCTTCCATGTATTTGTGCTTCCACATGGATTTGTGGCTTTTAAATAATAAGTCTTTTAGTATATATTATCATTAGCTGGCCTATATAGTGTACTTAAATATGGTTAAATGGATAAACAAGGCCTGAGCTGTATCAGTTTTTAGTCTCAATGAGATGGGATTTAAAGGTGAATGCTTTTATATGGTGAGTGAAAAATATATTTATTTAGATTATGACTAAGAAGTACATTGTATTAATTGAGACCCAGTGGTGGCATGATAATTGAGGAGTTCAATTTATTCATATTCATTACTCCATAATGTGCTGTATATATAATCTGTGAGTGCTGAGCTGGAGATGCAAACAAGCTCCCAGTGAAATGCTTTAATTGGCCTGTTCTATTTCCATTTCAATAAGAGGTCCCCTCCTCTCCTCTTCTCCTCCCCTCCTCTCCTCTTTTGTCCTCTCCACTTCTCTCAAGCTGTCCTGTCTGATATTTGACATGCTGGCTCCCTCTCTCCTTCCTGTTAATGGATCGGTTAACTCCATAATTTGGAGCTGTATGTGAGGAGATAGAGACAAGTGTATGTGAATATGTGAGTTTGTGTGCAATTGGATGCTGCAGGACTAAACTAACACAGGAAGTTGAAAGAGGAAAGGATGGGAAGATGAAAGGAGAGACATGAAAAGGGATGGGACGAGGAGAGAAAGTTTAGATTTCACGAACACTACAAGTGGAGCTCTGGCAACTCAGCTTCTTCTCAGAAGTCATTACAAACTGACACCGCTAAAACTGCAATCCACAGTTATTCAGAAAAGGAACATATTCAAATCTAAATCTATTTTAGACTAGTGTGATACTATAATTTGTAATGCCACCACATGATTTAATATTACACTCAGTCATGTATAAAGTAGTTTGACGCTCTTTAAATACTATAATCTTTTGTCTAAATACTGTAAAAAAAATTGCAAACTGTTGCCATTTTAAGATGTAATAACTTTAAGCCTTGCTCTGTCTACCTGTAACTCATCTATGTCAAATCACATTTTATCAGATCCCACTATGTCATTTAGGAGGCAGTCAACATAAAAAACAAATGTAAACTGCATAAATTAAAAAATGTATAAAAAGCTGGTCTAAAATTTCTTTAGAAAACTGAGTAGGTGGTTGTTTAGTTTATGATCAGATCAGCACCAATGAGCACAAAGACTCATGGGAATGTAAGTTTGAATCATTAATTCAGGCGTGTTGTGATGGTTATTTTAAACATGCTACTTAATACATCACAGTAATGAGATTACAGTGGGAACACTGTAAGAGCAGTATGGTGGCACAACGGTTTCACAGTACGAACCTGCTGTTGTAAATGTATTAAAGAAGATCTACCTGCCAGCATTTTGCTATAATTTCATAGGTAAATGCGTTAGAGTGAAAGCAACCACTGAAAGGGAATGTCCATCAAACTGAATAAAAATGTGAAAGACATTTTATTTTATTAAATAAATGACACAAACCACAAAAGTTGTAAATCTCCAACAAACCTTCTGCAAACTATTATGAAACACTTGTTCGTCTAAAGGGGACATGTTCACAAGTAACAATGTTACACACTGGAATCCATGAATGACCACAACACAACAGGACTCAAGTCAGGAAGCATATTAGCTTAAACAATCAACTACTTAGAATCCTGCAGCCAAAACTGAACTAATCCCAGTTTGATAATTGATATTGAGAATCAGATTAAGAGGACACGGGGGAAATAGTAAGGATAAGAATGTGAAACACATGAAAACAGGACAGAGTAGAAAGGAAGAAAAGTTTTTCCATTCTTCCTGTTCCAGAAGTACTGTAATTTCTTCCTCTCTCTTTGTTTAAATTCCACCTCATCAGTTGTCCTTTATCTGAATCTTCTGTCTTTACTTACTACAGCTTCTCCTATGCATCCTGTCTGATTGCTTCCCCTCCATTTTTACATTTCCTCCTTCCATTTTTTCTCCTCTTTTTCCCTTTCTCATGGGATTCCCCATTTCACATCCTTTTATCCCGTGAACCCCTCAATCCTCCTCTAGCTCCCATCTAAGCCCCTCTTTTTTGGTCCCCCCTGTTCGTCTTTGTATGCCCTGCCATTCTCCGTGCTGCCCCAGGCTCAAACATATGGCACTCTGCTCTCTGCTATTGTCATCCATTAACACAGTTGTCAGTGGGAATTACAGACACATAGCGCAACATGCGAGGCCGTGCTCTGGCTTCTGATGCTGGAGACTGAACAAGGCAGCGAAAGATGTAAGGTGTCTTAACAGAAATCTGTCACACTACATGTCAAACATTACCCCTGCCAAGAGATGTTTTGCAAAGAAAACGAAAAAGGTACTATTTTATTGTAAATTATGTGAAACAAAATTATTTGTATAAGTGACCTGTAAGAAAACTTCAGGTTAAAGCTCGGTTGATTTCTTCTATCCTCATTTGCTTAGCTTTGTGGTTGTTAGTATTGAAAGGCAAACATTCATAGAGGATCCGAGAAATACTCTACTAAACAAAAAATAAATAGTGAATTTAAGAAACTGACAGACATTCAAAAATTAAACAAAAACTTACGCAAAGCAGCTTAGTAGGGCAAAGAACCAGTACACGTAGTCAAAAAACAGGATTCTATTAATATATTTTACATCTGCATATTTTTACTGTTAACCGAGGATCCTGGGATGTTTTAAAAATGGCAACTTTTGCCGATTTGCTGAGGACAACACCTGTTGTTACCTGCAATCAAAGACAGCTACAGCTGATTTCACTTCCAATGTATTTCTGCTGCACTTAACATTTTGCACAGACAAAGTGTTGGACAACATTCTCAAACTGTACAGTTTCAATGGAGTAACTTGTTAACTGGTCACTGCTGGGAGTGTAGTGCTGTTAGGTAGCCAAAATTTACTTGGCCAACTAGTTTGTGCTCCTAAGTATTTCTCTTAAGAACAAGAATATGTTGGCATTTATGGTATAACACACTGACTGCCCATTTATTTTCCATTTTCAATGCAGTTTTGTTTATATAGAGCCTCAAATAGAACGGTGAGACTGCTTCGAGCTGCTAGGAAGCTGACATTAATTCAAATAACCACTTATTACAACTGCAGTATTCAAGAAAGTATTTCTGAATGCTAAACTGTGAATGTTAAACTTTAAAGCAGATGGGCAACAGCAGCAGAAAATCACACCAGGTGCCACTCCTGTCAGCTAAGAACAGGAAACTGATGCTACAATTCATATGAGCTCACCAAAATTGCACAAGAGAAGACTGGAAAATGCTGCCTGGTCTGATGGGTCTTAGCTTCTGATGTGGCATTCACATGGCAGAGTCAGAATTTGGGGTAAACAACATAAAAGCATGGATCCATCCTGCCTTGTTTAAACAGTCAGGCTGCTGCTGGTGCAACGGTGTAGGGGATATGTTCTTGGCACTTTCATGATAGCACCAACTATCATTTAAATCATACTCATACTTATAGCTATACTAATCATAAATTGTTGCCAACCATGTCCATTTTTTATGACCCATCGTCTGATCGTTCCAGCAGAATAACACACCATGTCACAAAATCTAAATCATCCCAAACTAGCCTCAAGATCTCAGTCCAATTGAGCACATTTGGGATGTTGTGAAATGAGAGATTTGCAAGATGGATGTACAGCCAGCAAATCTGCAGCAACTGTGTGAAGCTGTGTCAAGCTCATGTCAAGATGTGCCAAATTCTCTGAGGAATGTTTTCAGCACCTTGTTGAACCTGTGCCATGAAGAATTAATGCAGTTCTCAAGGCAAAATCAGGTCCAACTCAGTTCTAGTAAACTTGACATTTATCAGAGGCCAATGAGAGTTTGACGTTAACTATGCTAACTATAGCTATATTTCATTTGCTAACCTTAATTTTATAGCCAGCATCATTTGGTGACTGTAAATTATTTAATGCTAGTTCATTTAACATTTACTTAAAGCAAGTCTAAAACTTAGGCTGAAGTTCTTTTCCTGCAGCTTGTTAGCACTATATCCTTTGCATATACTGCAGGAGGCCTATTCACAGTAATTCACAGCTACTCACCGTGGGCACCTCTAAAAGCTGAAATTTCAGAGGTGAACTGCCCGGGGATACAACCAATCAAGATTCACACAGTGCTCAGTCACTATTCTCGCTCAACTCCCTCCAACAAAATCTTTCAACAGTGTCACAGCATAGCAACAATAGCTGCAGGTTATAAAATTAATAATGGGTATGTTTGATGTCAAGTGTCAATAGGCAGTGACAAAAAAACCAATACTTTGTCATTAGGTTCTTGTAAAAGGATCCCCTGAGTAAGCAATAGAACCATTATCATCTGTTAAAAAATAATGCTTTTTGCTGTATGTTGATAGTTTACGAAGTGTCTGGCCTTATACTCCACACTGGGGCTCTGCTCTAAACTTGTTAGAAACGTGGTATAAGGCCAAAATGTAGACTTTGCACAAGCACGTCCTGAACAGATGCCCATATAAAAGTTGTCTTCCCTATTGTCAGCAACAAACTTGATTAGTACAAGTTTGAGTAGGCCACATAAACACACACACAAACACACTTTTCTCCACAGTTCTAATTAAAATGGCTGTGATGAGAGCTCAGAGTGTGATGTACAGTATTACACAGCACTCAGTATCACATTCACAATGATGTGCGTGTGTGTGTGTGTGTGTGTTTGAGAGAGAGACACAGAGTGAGAGTGAGAGAGACATAACAGCTCTATAATAATCAGTCCATAGGGAATGGCAGAGCAGAGAGCTGTGACAGCTTGTCCGCCAGCTAACTGTCAGTTACACAAACACACATATGCACACACACACACTTAGCAGATACACTGATGATAATCAAACCTTATATGTGATCCAATGTCAAACAACTGTTTAAAGATATTTTTATTTGCGTTGCATGCTGCTGCGATATGGGAATTGTTGTGTTGGAGTATCTGAATGAGAAACAAGTTTTTAATGCCAGTGTGACAGCTGATCTCCAATTTGCACGATGAACAACATGAAAACTGACCGCAGTTGCTGCAGCACTGGTGATGCAGGGCGGATGCTCCTGTAAAGCAGGTAGAGTGAAAGGTGGACAGATTGACAGACAGTCAGAAGACAGAGAGCGAGGGAGAGAGAGACTGGCAGGTAGAGAGACAGGCACAGCCTGGGGTGGTGTGTTTGCATCTCTCCGCCACCGTCTACGGTTTTGATTCTGTTTGAAGTTCTCCTTTTCGGCGATGGTGTTTTTTGTTAAATCTTGTCAGATTGTTCTCTCAGATTTTCTGAGTTGTCAGGACAAGATGTCTTTAATCTGCTTTATCCAACATATCAGCAAAGGAAAGACAAATACAGCCCCCCACCCCCATCTTCTCTCACAATAGGATGAACATACTAGCTCTATCCATATCCCAATAACTTACTTGGATATCCTGTTCGTTAGAGCAGGTGATAAAAAATTTCAGAGCTTTAATTGTACGAGTAGGTCTATTAGATTCCACAATTAAAGGTGTTTGAGTTGAATGACCTAAACTTCTCAGTCCCACACAGACTGCTGTCAAATTACGATCACTTAGATTGCAAAAACAAAGCATTTCTCCTTTAGATTATAGAGTTAAAACTATAATGACTTAATGACCAATCAGAGTCTGGATTAATTTCTCCATTTCAGTATATTAAAACCACTTCTAGATACCAACTGGTTGGTATTGCAAAGATGGGTTTATTTTCCAAAAGACAAAAATGCAGGAGCAAAATCGGTGGGTGCGCGGCAGTAGCCTCCCATCCCATCCCAGTCTGGGGTCCATGCAACAATATAAAAAACATAAAAATGATCAAAGCTTTGGTGTGGTTCCCTATAATAACCGTTTCAAAATCAAATTCAAAAGCAGGTTAAAAAGGCAACAAGTATGATTAAAGGCAGACACAAAAATGCATAAATCTGATAATTACTTAAAATATTTAAATCCCAACTGAGATAAATGAAGCTTATGCGTAAGTTCAATAAGAGAGTCTGTAGTCACTCATCTGTCTGCTTCCCAGGTGTTGGTGGCTAATCTAAGCTTTACATCACTTCCACTTTCCCACGCTGTCAAGCTAATTGTGACATCACGGGTCTAGTCCAATCAGCTTTCTGCCAGCCTTCTTCAGGCCAATCAGCCTTTATGCCCCGTACTTTAAATCTCAGTGTGAATCTGTCATTCTTCCTTGCAGTTGCCTTCATGCAACATGCAACCCAACTCCTCCCCATCGCTGCCTCTCATCACTCAGGCTCCATTCAAGCCTCCATCTTTATCTCCACCACCAGCATGTAGACTCCAGGGGTGTCCTGCCCCAGTCCCCATCACCGCTGGCACTCCAATTTGCTGTGCTGGGCCATCGAGGTCGAACTGCCAAATACCTTAAATCAAATTCTGTACATTAATAAGTCACGTTCAGTTCCTTCTAGTGATCTGTCTTTATTGAAATCACAGTTAACAACCCCATATTCATACAAAAATACATTTCCAAAAATAATAAGAATTAGAGTTTACATGTGGTGCGTCTTACCAGTGTGGGGTCCATGCAGCTCTGGCTGGGAACCCCCACACATGCAATATGCCCACTTCTGGTGGACATGGTTCAATACAAAAGCAGCACATGTAACGTTGATATTACGAAGAAATCCCATTTAAACAAAAAACAGAATATGATGCTGTTTTAAAGCAGTTACCTGTATCTCGCTACATTATATTTCAGCTACAGAAACAAGGTGTGATCACTGGCCCATAAAATCAAGGATCATATCTGCTTTGAATCTACTCTTCATGGTCATCTTCTTGTCTTCTCTAGATGACTTCCAAAATATTATTACGTTGTTCAATGGAAGTCCTGTTCTGTCCCTGTATACGTCCCCCTGTAATGTATCATCAGTGTGTCAAAAGAGCAACACTTTCAGAAAATGGAGGAACTGGCAGGGAGGTGTGGCCAAAAACACTCCTGCACTTTCAGCGCCATGTGTGCCAGCACACACTGGCTCACCAGTACGTGCCACAGTTCAGGTTATTTCTGCTGAATCGTCTCTTACAGATGCCTCAGGAACTTCATAAAAGTCCACATTAGGTAATAATCATGCTGCACAATGTTTTGAATATTAAAGCGTGCTTCTGGTAGCTCCCTGGACCTGACCCACCTCCAGGCTTAGACGTTGAAAAATCAAGAGCCAGCTCTCTGAGCCCTCAGGTGACCAGCATAAAGAGAGATCATTAAAATCAGTTGTAGTTTTGGATTTTTATGGAATAACTGTCAAAAAGCTTTTATCTCACACATAATTGAAATTTACTGTAAACGATGATAAACACACCACACAGTCATGAGCTACTTTGTTAATGTTGTAGAGCTGAAAGGATGTATTCCTTCTTTGTACCAGTTAGAATACACCATTCTGTCAGCATGAAACATTAAACGTTTAGGACCAGATTTACCAGGCAAGGAAAATCAATATGTTCTGATATTAGGGTGCAGTCTTCCATTAGAATTGATGGAGAGGGGGTCTTGGAGGTTAGGGGCAGCTGCTCTCTGGATAAATCTGATAGCTAAGGTGGCTTTACCACTGTATAAAGGTAGATAAAGGGCTTAAGGTATACAGAATAAAACACTGTATGAAGGTATGATTAAATGTGACTGCAGTCTAAGGCACTTTGAGTGGTAAGCAAGACTAGAAAAGAACAATCTAAATGGCAATCCATTCTGTTTCCATAAACCTCGAGTCTGTGTACATGTCCAATTCCAAAAAGTTGGCATAATGTATAAACTGTAAATTGCACAAATTGCAATGATTTGCAAATCTTATAAAGCCATATTTTACTTGCAATAGAAATAGAAAACATGTCCCATGTTTAAACAGAAGCAATAAGGTCATTTTGCAAAAGAAAAGTCAGGACAGAGCCATGTTTAACACTGTGTAGCATCCTGTCTTCTTTTAACAGCAGTCTGCAAACATCTGGAAACTGAGAAGACCAGCTGTTGGTCTTTTCAGTGAGGAATGCTGTCCCGTTCTTGTCTGTTACAGGATAGCGGCTCAACAGTTCTGGGTCTTCTTTGGCATATTTTTGTTTCATGATGCTCTGAATGTTTTCAGTTGGTAAAAAAAAAACCTGGGCTGGCCAAATTAGTTTTAGCACCCAGACTCTTTTACTGTGAAGCCATGTTGTTGCAATAGATGCAGTATATGGTTTACCTGAAAAAACAGTATTTGGCTCTAAACACATGCTGCTCTAAAACCTGTCTAAATAAATAAATGTTTACTTATAGCTTCCTCTTAGCATGATATAGCTTTAACCTACTCATGGTAAACTCATGGTGAGGTCACGGTGAACTGTGTTGAGCCCATCCAATGATTGTGAGGACAGAATCATGCCTGTTTTAATGCGGTGCTGCCTGAGGACCCGAATACTAATTATTGCAATATTGAATTTCGGCCTTGTCCCCTGTGCACAGAGGTTTCTCCAGATTCTCTGAATCTTTTGATGATGGTGTGTACTGTAGATGTTTTACATTGAGGAACATTATTCTGAAATCTGCAATTTGGAGACGCAGTCTTGTGCAGATTGGTGAACCTCTTTTCATCTCTACTTCTGAGAAACTCTCTAAGATGCTCTTTTTATATTAAATCATGTTACTGACCTGTTTCCAATCAAGTCGCGAAATGTTCCTCCAGCTGTTTCTTTCAAGCACCACTTACTTTTCCAGTCTTTGCAACCTAGTTGCTTCCATCCCAACTGTTTTTGAGATGTGATGCTGTCATCAAATTCAAAATGAAGTGACATTTTTCATGAAACAGCAAAATGTCTCAGTTCAAACATTGGAGCTGTTTTCTGGGTTGTATTGTAAATAAAATGTTGGTTTATGAGATTTGCAAATCTTTTTATTCTGTTTTTATTTATACTTAGCAAACCTTCACAACTTCTTTGGGTTGTATAACAGCTGACCTGCTGAATGTGTAGAACACAAAAATGATTGCATGTGTTGACAAAGGTATTGGTCTTGTGCCACACATGTCACTTGCTCCACTGCAGTTTCTTTTGCCCATCCACTGAAAGGATATTTGGTGTAAGACTAAGTAAGGAGTCTAAAAACAAGTTCTATGGAGGTTTTTTAGTTATATTTCAGAACTCCTGTCCATGTAGACAAGCAGAGCCTTTTGTGCTCTTTATGGATTTAATCCTGGACTCATCTCTGTGTAGAAATGTCACAAAATTTCAAGTTTAACGTTACTACATATAATACAGCCCTCACTCGCACATGTCTCATATTGGGCAACTATTATCCCCTTGTTTTTACACTACGCATTAATTTCTACTAGAATTTTAAGTCACATTAAAATAGCAGATTGAGAACTAGAAATATATGGGCCTCAGCTCTAAACATTTACTGTGAGAAACTACTGAACACAGCCAACACTCTGGCACTGTGCTCACAATGAGCCATCTACCCACAGTAATTACACATGCATTCTGCTAACATCTCCCACTGGCATGCCAAATAAAATAGCAGCAACTATCACAACCACATCAGGTGCAAAATAAGACATGCTTTTTTTTTGACATTTTATGATGATTTACAGTAAATTGCCTGCCACAAACCTTCGTAAATCAGTGTGTATAATTCATTTAAATACCCCTCTTTCATCTAATGCCAAAAGAAGGTTCTGAACTGGTGCTGACACTTAATAAACCTGGCCTGCACTTTTTTTAGGAGGGTTATTTGTCTCCTGAAGTTAATCTGAGGAGAGGACAGATGAGGAGAGGAGAGGACAAGGAAATTTAGCACAGCAGAGAACAGAGAAAAGCAGCATTGAACCCCCTAATCTTCAGTGACTTTGTTGGAAAGATCTGGAATCCTTGACCGTTAAAATTAATCTCATCATAATATGAGTCTATTTTCCAGCTCACAGTTTGCTGACAGAGGAAATCATCAAGCTGCGGAGAACCCAAGCGTTCACACTTCAAATTACCGGTGACCCTGATGTAGGCACACATGTACACACACACCTACACACACACACACACACATACACGTACATACATGCACAAGACATAATCACACACCCATACAATGACATAGGGAGGTACAGTAAATGAACAGATGCACAAAGAGTACATGCTGATGCACACATGCACATGCACAGATGGACACACCGACACATGTGCCCCTGCCTCAAAACACAACTCTACACTTTTGTGCTTTTACTCTTGTAGCAAAGACACTATATGGACAAAAAAATTGAGCCACGCCTCTTAATCTTTTAATTTGGGTGTTTTCAGTCCCACAGGTTAAAAAAAAAAAATCAATCACCTCATCATGCAGTGTGCCTTTAGAAACATTTGTGAAAGAAGGGGTCATTCTAAAAATTCAAGCATGGCAATTTAATAACAATAATAATAATAATAATAATACATTTTATTTGAGGGCGCCTTTCAGAAACCCAAGGTCACCTTACAAAAAACACAATTAATAAAAGGAACAGTAGTCATAATAGACATAAAATAAGTTAAAATTACAAAACAGAGCGTGACAACAGATAAAATCAGCATTAAAGCGAATAAGCCAGTTTAAACAGATGTGTTTTGAGCTGTGTCTTAAATACGGAGAGGGAGTCAATATTTCTTAGTGCAGGGGGAAGAGAGTTCCAGAGCCGGGGAGCAGAGCGACTGAAAACTCTGTTTCCCATAGTAATAAGGTGTGAGGACGGAACAGTAAGATGAATAGCAGATGATGATCTGAGAGGGCGGGAAACAGTGGTGATATGGAGCAGGTCACACAAATAGATGGAGCAGATTTAATACAATGTCACAAGTCGGTTTGTGACATATGTCCCCCCCCTTGATATTCCATGATCACCTTACATTAATAACTTCAAAGTGGAAGTGCTTAGGAAAAAAGTTACTGATCAGGGTCATCGAGTCCTGAAGCATGCATAAACGTCACCAGCGCTCTGCTGACTCCATAACTGCAGAGTTCCAAACCTCATTCACAAATACTGTCTGCCAGGAGCTTCATGGCATGGTTTTCCATGGTTAAGGTCATAGGTGTATTGTGTAGATGTCCCTGTTCTTTGGTCCATAAGGTGTGTATGTCGTAATCCACAAAATAGAGCCTGACCAATCACAGGTCAGATATATCAGCATTGTTGATACAACACCGTACATGCTAAAAGTTGCTGAAAAAAACCCACCTATTTTCAAAGTTCTATTTTCAAATGTGATTTAATTACAGGTTGAGCTCAGAAAATCATATCACATAAGAAAAAAAACATTGTTTTTATTTTATTGTGTATTGTTTATTCTTTTGCAGTTAAGCACTGAGCTACTTGGCAAATATTTATACTATTTTTTGTGACATGGGTATAGCGAAAGGATGGAAATTATAGAGGCAAAAAACATATTTCAGACTCATGGTCACAGTTTTTTTTCTCACAGATTTAACACTTAAAACTAGAAGCAGCGTTACAGAATTGCCTATATAGCACAGCTCTTTCTGCATGCATACTGTACGTATCTTTTTTTTTTTTACATGGCTCGGCACCTTAATGAGTAACTTTTCGTTTCTAATGATTAAATAAAAGCTATTTTCAGCTGATCCCTTGTTGCACGGGGTTGCCATAGTGTTTAGCTCCACGTCTTTGATTTAGCAGAGTTTTATGCTGGAAGCCCTTGCTAACCCAAACCCCATAGGGGATTGAAGAATGAAGCCAGCAGCCTTTCAGTTATCAAGCAAATAAATAAATCTGCTATTTTTCAAATTTATTGTTAGTGAGTCAAAGATTTTTGCCTGTGAGCAGCTTCTTTGGAGGATACACCATGAGATCTCACCTGCTTTCTGTTTTGTCCAAGCAATGCTTGAATAAAACTTGTGTTTGCATAAAACAACACACACAAGCCACTGTGAAAGATATTGTACGGGGAGATATTGTGTGGAGAGAGAATGTGGCAGAGGCAAACGCAGTGAAGCAAAGAGCTCTAAAAGTCACTTAGAATTTGGAGAGCTACTTAGTCAAGGTCATTATTGTACTGAGTGTGTGCATGTGTGAGTGTGTTCTTGCATACGTGCATATCTGTGCGTGTGTGTGTGTGTGTGTAGCGAATATAATAATGCAGCCATTTGCAGCTATACCAGAGTGTAGTAAAACCATTAAGTGTCTGACAGAGGTGCTGACTGTAGATTACAGAGGCTCTAAATCTGAGCTTGGCATTATGAAGCCACTTTGCTCTACATAACTACAGTATATGTCATTCTGAACAGCCCATAAATGTAGCAACAAATACCCACAACAAGCAGCATCTTGTAGTACACAGTAAACATTTGTGAATGGAATCATACAAAGTGTTAATTGTTTAAATCTGATGCAAACAGAAGACGGCAGGTTTGATTTGTTTTAAACAAGCAAAAATATAGAATATTTGACAAAGTCAGAGAGTGACAACTACACTCAGCGGTCACTTTATTAGATGCATGTTGCCAGTGTGGGAAACATTTTTCAAAGATTTTCAATTCTGACATAATCGAGCATCAAGCAGTCGCTGCAGATTTGTTATCTATGAAGTGAATTTCCCTTTCAGTGAATAAGGCCTACTAGAACCGTACTACAAATACTGCCTCAGTCTAATATGGGGCTACATGGATCCATGCTTTCAGTCAAGCTGCAATGACATTTTTTGAGACTTGTACAAATGACCAAATGTCATCTTTGGCCAACACTGTCGCTGTTAATCGCTGTCAAATTGAGTGATTATTCAAATTTTCAAAATGGCAAAACATCCTGTTTTGAAAAACAGCTTATGTGGTCTCCCGAGCATCGTGCCCACTGTAAATGCGTTGAATAACTAATATCCCGCTATAAACTGTGACTGTCTAGGATAAATGCACTCATGCAACCATTTGCAATACAACAGAAGCTCGACTTAATGTGTTTCCGCGCCACACTACTACAGCATGATTAAACAATACGTCAAGTGTTGCAAAACCACTTGAGAAGAGGTTTCTTTACAGCCTGAATAAGGTCAGGAGTGGCTTTGTGTTAAAGGGTCCGGTGTACAGTGTACACATGTGTTAATTTGCCATTGCCAATCAAGTTTTTCGGAGATGATTGATCCTTGTTCGCTCCAACTGCAAAGTCGGCAAGGAGGGAGAGTGTAAGAAGAAGAAGAGCAAGAATACAGTTGGGGAAGAGAAAGAAAGACACAAGCAGCATGTGCGAGCCTCTAACCACCAGCTGACACTCTTCATCTGTTGTGTTGTGTCTGCACGTCTGTTTCACCATCGAAGCACTGTGGGTTTGTCTGAATACATCAAAACAGCCAGAAAAACAGAGAGTGAGAGAAAGACAGAGGGAGGAAGAAAGAGCATGTTCTTAGAGAGACTCCAGCATCAGCTTTCTGTCTCGCTTTCTCTTTCCTTCATTTCTCACTGTGTAATATCATTTCCCCACTCTGTCCTGCTTTTATCGCTCTGTACCCCCCACACCCCCTTCTTCTCTCAGATGCAGAGTTGGGAGTTGGGAGCAAAAGGCAGGAGACAGACAAGATAAAAGCTGCTTCCTGATTCTTCAGCTCTCAGCTTCTCTGCTGTCAGGCACGAAGACAGCTAGTCAAGAGAGAGAATTTCCTGCTAGATGTATCCCTGCACAGCTGCTGTCGCTAACAGGCAGACAGGCAGAGGAAAAAAGAGGAGGAGAGAGACAGACGGACAGATTCAGAGGCAGAAAGACCAGCGAGCAGCAATGCAGACAGGTAGAAAAAGACGCAACAAAAGACGATCACGCAGACGTTCACTCTGGACTCTTTGGAAAAAATGCAGACAAGTTTGTGTTTCATATGCAAAGAAAAAAAAGAATAATAAAACACGAGAATATATCTCATACTAACGATGTTCCACTGTTCCACTGAGAGATGCTACCCTAAAAGGAATTGCACGAACGCATACACATTTCCTTTAAGTGACAGAGAGTATGTCTTCTTGTGTCCTTTTTTACTGTGATGGCTGGTGGTTTAAACAAATACATATGGTACTGACACTCGCACACACATTTCTTCGCTGACACTATCTTTTGAACCCCTGGCTTCAAGCTTGTTGTCTTTCAATATGTTAGTTTTATCTCTCAAATTCTCAGCTTCTCTGAGCAGATAGATGATGGACTGGGAGCAAGAAATGTTCATAAGCACACAGATGCCCGGTGGTCTGATGAAGGCCAGCATCAAATATTGGAGGTGAATTGCGCTTTAGTTTCTCTGTTCAACATCTCTGGGTTTATATTTGATGCCGTTCTAATCCTTATTTGGAAAAATATGAGAGTGCATCGGGTCGACTAGACGTTAGTCTGAAAATAGTCGAGCCAGCTTTGAGAGTTTGCTTCGTAGCAGGAAAAAAATAAATAAATAACCACAGGAAGTGGTTATCCTCGTAGGCACATTATCGTTTGCATGGCTGGTTCCCGCAGTTATTAGATAGTAATAATGAATGTCAGGCAGGGGAGTGTGCAAACTGTAGGACGACATCAAGAGGGTTATTCTCTGTACTGTAGCACAGTGTTAATTATGCTACTGAAAACATTCATTTTTAGCCCTGGAACTCAAACCACTTTCTGAAGCTCCTCAAAATGTGTATCTAAATAATTAAATAAATATTATAACTCTTGAACAGAGCTCTCCCCTAAATATTATATTTGACTTAAATTTGAGGCTTCAGAGATCTATTAAATTACCTTTAAAAAAAAAAAAATACAGTTTACTTTACCCTGCAACGGATTGGAAACCTGTCCAGGGTGTACCCACCTCTCCCCCTATGAAAGCTGGGATTCAGGTCTTGAGTTCTGCATTTTGGGTCCAAGCTCTTCATAAAAAATAAAAATAAGTGGAAGAAAATGGACCGAAAGGTATGTATATGTATATGTAATAATAACTTTACCAACTTAGCTTGAACACTCCTTAACACAATCACCGTTCATCCAGTGAACCATTAAAAGGTTTCACTGCAAACCTTACTCATAAGCATAAAGGCAGCGTCTTCCACTTACAACTTCATATTTCCATTTCTAGACTTCACCAGAGTCCCTTTGCCTGAGCATAAAATAACGCTTATTTATATTATACTGGTGTTAGTGCAGCCCTTCAGTTCATCCTTGTCTAAGCAGTGTTGGGGTCTTTACTCAATAAAAGTAATCTATTACACATTACGCTGTTCTTCTTTTCTTTAAGTGATTTATTATGTTACTGAATTACTTCCTGGAGAGAGTAGTTAATTACACTACTGTTTAGATTACCGTTGCAATACTCCGTTACGTAAGCCTGAAAGAAACTGTCACATAAATGAATTGTCTGGTTACATTCCCACATACCGACATGAATCCTTATCCTAAATAGGGACACACACACACACTTTCTTTTAGTGTTAAAGTTTAAACCCAAAGCTAACATCACAAAGCAAAGAACCAGCAGGAAGAGACTTCAGAGTGATCACCGCAGTGATACTGTAGAAACATGCAATGGAGGCTACAATGCCACAACCCTGACTGCTCATCACTGCCTGTTGAAAAAGATCAGGGTCTTGCTGTTATGCCTGGGTCAGCATACACTCAGCTTCACTGGGCTCTTCTTTAGTTTTGTGTTAGCATGCTGTCTGTGCAGATGTCTGCAAAGAGCCGATGTTCTGTTAGCGCTATAATGCAATTGTTTCTGTCCTGGGTGCAGTTTGTGCTTAAAATAAAATAAAAATAACAGCAATGTTCATATCTCCATTCTTCAAAAGTTGTAGACTGTTGCAAGAATTTCCTCCTCCCTCAAATGAAGTCAGCTGATTTAGCACACACAAGAAAAAACAGGCAGAGGCACAGTTGATGTATTTTTTTGTCTATCTGACCTTGTGGAGATAACTGAAGTACCTTTGTAAAAAAAAATAACAACATAATTGTAACAACAAACAAAAAATGGGATAACAGTATTTGGTTACGTTGTACTTTGTAACACTGGGAAAAAAAGCTGTTTTAGGTCCTCATCACTTCCATTAAGCCAGCATCTTTTAGACTGGCTGCCCCAAATAAACACAAGAACCAGCGGGTGGGTGGACCTTATGAGATAACTACGTTTGGTATATTTATGAATGATGTCAGCTCTCACATCATCAGGTATCATACAGAGCCAAGGTTAAAAAAAATATCTAGAGCTGTCTGTTGTCTCAGCCTTTTAGCTCATAGGGTTTCCCTGACATCATAATTCGATAAACAGTGAATACAGCATATGACAGAATATAAAGTAAAACCCTCAATGACACCTTGTTTTAGGAAATAAATCACACGGTTACAACTACATGATAAAGTGAAGCCAAAAGCTTTGCTTTCTGTTCAGTCTCTTACTTTAAGGCCCCAGTCTGTATCTTAGCTAATAAATTTCCCGGTGTCCTTTCTGATGATTGATGATGGGGAACAGCGATCCAGCCTAGTGAAAATTGGTGTTTCACATTTGTTGCATATCTACAACACATCTTTAATGCATCTCTCTGTGTTTCCCTTGTGTGAGCATCTATCTTAGCACTGCCAGTTTCCTTGATGAGTGCACACCTGACTACACATGTGAGCGCTTCCTCTGTCGCACAAAAACAAGCGCAAGTCGCACACTTTGTGTTACAGATGCCATGCAATTACACATCAGTCACACTGTTCACTTCAGCCTTGCATTTACTTTAATTATTCATTACTCATTTTGGACGCGAGCAGAGACGTATGGTATTCTTCGAGAACATAGAAAAAGAGGTTTATTAAGTGATATCTCTTGTATTTCCACTCATCAGACGTGTGTAGGGACACAGTCACAGAGCTGTACACGCTGATCTCTGCACATTTTTAAGCCTCAAAGGACAGACAAGATCTCACCAGTTGTGACTGTAGCATACATGTCTGTTTACATTTTCTCCGTTATAATAAGTTAAAAAAAAGGGGGGTTGGTGCCACCTTGAATGATGCCAGACCGACAGACCAACCAGTGTCAGACATGTTTGTATACGCCAGCTGTCGTGACAAAAGTTATTTTACATAGTGAGATCACCTGCTGAGGCTGTTGGCCAGTATTACTCATTCACCTGCCTTTCACATTTATTCATGTCTAGCTCATCTATGCGAGGGAGGGCAGTTGTTTATCTTTAAAATGTAATTTGACTTTGACATATGCAATAAGCTCCTACAGCACCTGAATGGACACAACTGTGGGTGCCACTGCTGATTCTCCTGCAAAAAATGGAGGCGGGCATTCAGGCACACCTCCAGTGTCAAAAACCGGTAGCACTAAGAAATGTTTTTTGTACAGCTTGCCTTCTTTTTCAGCTTCCTATCAGACAGGACACTCAGACATGTCCCACGAGGGTACAACTTTCCTTTCTTTCATGACATAATTCACTTGACACCAGTGTTTTCTGTCCTGACACTTTCTGAGCAACAGTAGTCAACATATTGGAAGAATACTGTCCCATCAGACATCGCTGCTTGCTCTCAATGGAGCTGATATCATTCTCTCTCTTTTTTTGCCACATCAAAATCATTTTTTTGTCATTCTCTCTCTTGTGTCTGTCTTTTATATAGTGATCCTCTGACTGCACTGTCCCCCTCTGCCTCTGGGATGTGGGCCCTCTTTTTTTGTCTTTGTGTGTGTGTGTGTGTGTGTGTATTCCCTCAAACCCTATAGGGGCTTGTATATGAGTCTGGCCGTCTCTGCCTTGCCATTGTTATGCCAGCTTTGTGCCTTGGAGCATCTGTGAGTGTGTGTGTATGTGTGTGTTTGTGCCCATGAAAGCGTGCACATGCACAGTACTTGCAGGCGTACATGTGCATTTGCATACCATGTTTATGTGTGTGTGTTTGTGAGACTGTGGGCAGCTCCTTTTTGCCAAGACCCAGCTCCTCTCTGTGTCTGTCCATTGTGTCCAGTGTTGTGTTCAGTGGCCCTGGGCATTTGGCCACTACAGAGAACAATGCAGAATAGACAATAGTCAGACAATAGCAGGGATACCCTGTGGACCAGTGGGATGAGGCGCCTACCATGTATGTACAGGACCAGCAGTTGGAGTGCACGTCACAATATGTTCTTACATACCAATTCGCCAAACCTTTCTGCCATTCTCTATTGTGCACACAATGCAATATCCTAATCATGGCATGTAATAAAAGCTAATTAATTATGCAGTATATTATGGTGCTTAAAAAGCATCAGGTCTAAATATGACTAGCAGCCAAGGATGGAGGAAGGAAGTGTATGTGTATCATGCTATACATTGCCTCTCCCCCTCCAATGACCTCCTTCACCCAATAGAAGCCAACTGGCAGCTTGACATTCTGTATCTAAAATCCATTACTCATTCTTTCTCTGTCGCTCCATCAATCTCTCTGTCTCAATAAGCCATCAGTGGTTTTGGTTCTGATCCAAATCAATCCTGTTCTGACACTGACCCAAATCATTCATCTCTTCCTGCTGTCTCTCTCTATCTTCATGTCTCTCTAACAGTAGGAGTGTGTAGCCAGCTGCCAGCTAGCATCAGTCATGTTGTCAGGGTCTGGCTCTGGAGCTGCTGTTGGCTTTGAGGGCAATAGTTTCTCTTCAGCTCTGTCCCTAAACAACACTGATGTACTGATGGCATTTAGCAGTATTGGGCATGACTCCTAGGTTTTAGAGCAGAATTTCAGGCTGTGCAAGCACAACCTGAAAGACTATTCCAGGTTGTGCACAATAACAGTTGGACTAGAGGTAGAAATTGGACATTTATTCCAACAATAATATTCCCTGGCTAAAGAATACAAGAAAAACCTGCATCAAGCATGCATCAAGACAATGCAAGAAAAACTAAACAGTTTAAGGATGACTACCGCACCTTTTTAAAAGAAAAGGGGGTTCTAATGGAAAAATCTGTGATTATTCTGCAAAACAGGACAAAACGTCTAATAAGACAAGTTGCTGTTAATTTTTTTTGGTAAAGTGTGAACTCTGCAAACAATAGCATGCACATCTTAACTTTAGCAAATTATAATTAAGAAACCATAAATAAAACTAGAGATAAGTGTCTTTGTAATAAATGTCCTTGTAAACAGATTCTAGGAAATTACGAAGACAATCTAACCAAAATACTCTAAACTAAGATTCACAACAGCAGATAAGTAAATGATGCTGTGTAGCAGAAGCATGTGTAGCACTGTGCCACAGTTTGTTGTCCATCAGTGGTATTTCATAATTGGCTCCAAAAAACATGATACTTCTCTACTATTTATGAAACTTAGACATTGACAGACTAGCAGTTAATGTGTCAGGGGCATGGTGGCAGCAAGTTGGGTTGGTAGAAAACACACAGATTTACAATTTAAAACATTTTGCAAATAATTTTGAATGAAAGACGTTAACTAAGGCTACGTTCACACTGCAGGGAAAGCGCATCAAATCTGACTTTTCTGACCCTATATCACCCATATCCGATCATGGTATGACAGTTTGAACGGCACAAATCCGATATTTTCAAATCCGATCTGGGTCACTTTTGTATGTGGTACTGAATCCGATACATATCTGATGTTTTAGAAAGCGACTGCTGTTTGAATGGTCATGTCACATTAAATCCATCTTTTACGTCACTGACACAAGACAGACGCCAATTATCAGCGCCGGAGAAGACAAACGAGAAAGCATGGTGGTGGAAACTGGAGACGGAGCGAGTCAATGGACAGAAACTGAGGTTTTGGACTTGATTAGCATATGGGGAGAAATTGATAGACTGCTGCAAAAACACCTACTAGCTCTGTAGCCGCCATTTTACTTCCGTAAACAGAGCGCGTTGTGTGTGATGTCTTCTTTTGCGCATGCCGGCCGCTTTGAGGGCCGTGAACCGTTCACACTAGAGCTGTCACATTTTATTTGTAATGTGAACAACAGACAAAAAAAATCGGATTTGATCAAAAAATCGGAATTGAGCATTAAGACCTGCAGTGTGAACGTAGCCTAAATCAGGCCTATCTGAAGGGCTGTCCTAACGCATCGTTTGGTCACTGATGGTTGGTCACTAGCAGGCCTTCACAGCCCTGGTTGCCCAGGCAACCCTCTAATGTCTTAATAACCATGTCATATCTCAAACATCAGTAACTTGTACTTTCACTAGAACTTCAGTCACATGAAATTGAGAAAAGTTTTATTCCAGACCAGCACACTTTACCTTGTGAGGGATTATTTCACTTGTTCCACTTCTTGTGTAGACTTAAGCACCCCAAAGGTAATCATATAGATCTGTCCATAGAATTAATATTGCAAAAATTTTTCCTAATAAAGCTACTATTATGTGGTTTACATTAAAGTAAGCAATTACTAATAACGTTTTTAGTCGGCTTCCATCATTGCCCTTCATTCTGAAAACAGAGACGTATGTGTGTGCATTTGCTGGAAGAAGCTCTCAATTATTAATGACAAGGATCATGATGACAATGCACTTCACCTGGCTAATATAGACTTATAAGATTTAAAGGTGTAGCAGTACATGATGACATCATGATGTGCTTGCAGGTATAACAAAAGCACCCTGACTGACCACATCACAAAGATCTGCACCAGAAATTAAACCTGGCTGAAGTGATGGCATTTCTGGATCTTCTGTTGTTATTTTGATTTTTTTTAGACGATGCCAAATGAGAACATTTATTACCTTTCACTAAAAATATTTTAAGCACTTTTTGCAGTTTTTCTAGTCCAATACTTTCTTACTTGAGTGGTTGGTTAACCTAAGAGGAGAAAAGCTTGTTTTTGCTGATGTGGCCTTTATGGTAATGCACAGCATGAACAGCTGTTTCAGGTTCATAAAGGCGCAGTCAGTGATAATTCTCTGAAAAGCCTGAGCTTCCTTTTATTGCCTGAGATGCTCATCATCTTGATTTGTGCATTAGTACTGTATGCTTGGCAAACAGGTGTCAGTCTTCTCAGATTCATTAGGAAAGAAAAGATGCTTCTTAAACGTCTAACCTGAACTGACATCATGTCCTCTGCTGCAAAGATTTAAGCCACATTAAGATAAAAGGAGATTTTGGCTGTGTAAGAGCAGTCGAGCTGTGTACTTAGTATTTTCTTAAGCCCTCTCTTCTGTCTCTCTCTATTTTTCGCTGGATAATCTCACCCCTCTCCTCCTTTCATTTTTTTCTTTCCAGCAGATGTCATTTACCTTCTGTCTGCTCTCCAGGGACTCCAGACTTTTCCAAAATTAAGAAAAGATTCACTCCATCACCATCTCAGGTTGTCGTTGCCTTCTTCAATTTTTCTTTCTCTCTTTTTCTTATTTCTCCAAGATCAAAAATACAACCTATCTACCCGACATGACAAGCAGTTTATATCTCTTGCAGACCTTCAAGATTAAGACATGTAAAACTATTCTGCTTTTTTAGATGTTTTCCACCAAAGCCCACTGAGTCTCCTCCAGATTTAATTGGCCCTATAAATAAACTGTTCTGCTGCAAAAGACGTTTAGAGGCAAAGTAATGGAAGAGAACACACACACACACACACATACACATGGAAAGATGGTGAGATAGAAAGACAAAAGTAACGATGTGAATTACTGCAGTAGATGAATGTAATTCACTAAGCCTTAGCTAAGCAGTGTTCAGACAGCTGATTTAGGATGCAGACAGACAGTGATGGCTTCATCACAGCAGCTGAGAGAGGAGGAGTGTGTGTGTACCTCACGAGAAGATGGAGGCGAGAGAGAAAAACAGATGCAAAGTAAGGAAAAGATCAACTTGCTGAAATAGAGACGAAACAAGGAGGGGAAGAAAAATCAGCGTTTATGTGGGTTTTTTTTGTATGTTTAAGAAAATGAACACCTTATATAAATCACATTTTGCAGTTAACACCACAGAGAGGTCATAATGTTTGTCAGCTTCAACAAACTGCAAAGATGTTTTTCATTTCTACAATCATAATTTTTGACACCTGTTGTTTAGAGATAATTTCTTCTGGTGCTGAATGGAGCAGTCACTGACAGCTGTTACTATTGTCTATTGTTGCTACTCCATTGAGTATAACATATAACACGTGAGCAAAGGACTTCAAGAAATGTATGTCTGCAGGTATGTGCTCTGACAGGGAGCTGAGACCCTGGAACTTTGTGACTGCTCAAATTAAGCAATATATAATAATCCAAAGAACCCAGTATACCCAGTATACAGTAATAACACAGTAACAGTAGAAACAAATTTCAGCTTCCTTGGGTAAAGACTTTGTATGACCCTTAAGAGTTTCCGGATGTAAGTACAAAGTCAGAGCAGAAATAGTATGAGTAGAGTTCCAGCCTCAGTAAATTACTTTATTACCAATGTAATAAAGTGAAATACTAGATAGATAAGGCTGAATATGAGTTTATTCCCTACAGCTTACAATCAAGTAGAAGCATTTAGGAATTTGATTTGATTTGATTTTTTAAAATAATACCACTATGTGTCAAAGGTGCTCTATTGGATCGAGATCTGGTGACTCTGGAGGACATCTGAGTGCAGTGATCTCACTGTAGGAGAGGTCTTCTGCTGATGATCTGGGCCAATGGCCACGTTTTTTGCATTCAGAGATCCTTTTCTTCATACCTTGGTTGTAACAAGTGGTTATTTTAGTTATTGTCAGCTTCCTTCCTGTCAGCTCAAAGCAGTCTGGCCATTCTCCTTTGACCTCTGCCATTAGTGTAGTATTTCCATTCCCTGTAAACCCTAGAGATAGTTGTGTTGCAAACTCCCAGGAGATCAGCAGTTTCTGAAATAGACTCGCTTATTTGGAGCCATCACCCATGTCACACTCAAAGTCACGTAAATTGCTTTTCTTTCCCATTCTCACAATTGGTTTGATCTTTAGCACATTTCTTGACTTGATGCAGTGAGCTGCTGTTATGCGACTGACTAATTAGACATTTGTGTGAGCAGGTGTAGTAGAGGCTGGTGTGTTTTCAACAGCAAGAAAAGACATTAAAATAAGGTCGCGTAGCTGCTGTCTCAAATGCTGGTCTATTTCGCCAAAATGAAATATTATGCAATGTGGCAATAGAAAATACCCCAAAATTTCATTGAGAACAGTTGAGAAAATGAGCCAACCCCCTCTTTGTGTGCGTGCATGAAACCAGCTCTGTCCAATTTGTACATTTGCATGTTTATGCATCTACAAAGAGGTCGGAGACCGCAAGCACCGCTGTTAGATTTGTGTTTGTGTGTGTGAGACAGAAACAGAGTATAATCTTGCCATGTAGGGTGTTGACTCTACAGGGATGTGCAGTAACATGCTGTCTAATTAACAGTGTCCTCTCCGTGGTGGTGACGGTTCCCACAGCCCCAACGGCCATGATTAAAAGAGACGCTCTCAAAGGATGGAAAGCTCTTCCAATTCACTCCAGATACTTCCTGGATGCCGTCCACACACATTCAACCATCTCATCTTGACCAAAATGGACGCTCTGTCTTACTCTGTGACTGGGGCCCTCTCAAGTATGCACACATGTTTCTGTGACTTTCTATTTCCCTTCATCTGTGTACCACTTTTTTCCTCTCGACTCTTTATTGCCTAAACTCGCTGTGCTTCCTCCTCTCTCGCTGCTCTCACCCTCGCTGTCTGCCAGGCTTCACATCAAAGCTGATGATTGGTTCCTAACTGTTCAGCAGGCAGTATTTTATCTTGCTTTGTGTGAAGAGACCAAAATAATCAGCATGAATATGGAAAAACCTGCTTCTATGGTAATATCCAGCCCAGTAATATCCATATCAGTCAAACTAACTTGGCTTAATTTGACTTACATATAAACGGATGGCAACACTTTACTCCAAAGTCCCCTTGGCTTAGAGTCACATTGTAAACACTGCCTTTGACTTACGATATAAATATACCAACTTGTCAAGGTTGTTGGCTCCGTGCTGAAATTGACTTGTGTACAGAAAGCAACAATTTACTTCATTTCTGCTGTTTTCTTGGCACCATATCCACTTACTGATGTAAATACTCACCTTTGTTTGACTTCTCCATACGCTACCAGTATTCAAGGTTGTTGGCGGTTGTTTTAACAAGGGTCTTCAACGAGGCCCCCAATTCTAATTTAACAGTAAGACTAGTCTTCTGTCCTCAGGCTCAGGTTTTTGGTTTTACATGCACAGCATCAAAACCCATGGCTAATGGTTTTCAAAATAGTTGCATTGGTAGTAAAATCCGTACTTAAACTTCGTTACAAGACGTCCATCTTCTCTGTGTCAGGATGATCTCATACATTACCATTAAGAGAGTGTCTATTAAGCTTTTTTTTTAATTAGAAGCACATATTGTATTGGTGTAAACAGCATATGTGTAAATAGGTTGGAACTGTGGTTGAGAAATACCTTTGGTAATATACCTACATAATGAAATCTTGATTAGTGCTCATGTTGTGCATGCTAATTAACTGTTAATGGCTGGTTAGAGCAAGACAGTGTGGTGAAAGGCTGTAAGTTTTTAAAGATCCTTCACATAAAGAGTGAACAGAAAATACATCAAAGTAATAGATGTTATGTGGTAAAATAAATAAAAACTCCACAGTAGCTAAAATCATGGACAGTCATGGTTTTAATGGCTGGTTACTATGGTTATAGGAAAACTACATAGCTTATATCATATACATATATGAGGCAGGAAATCCAAAGTGTGGGGTTAGGATGAACTTTGGCCAATTCAGTAGCCTAACATTAGCACCACAGCATGGACACTTGCTCAACCAATAGTTTGCCTGCAGGTTGGTACCACTTCTTCAGATACAGTGATATATTTTCATATTTAAATTGTTTGTTACTACAGTCTTTTATTTCCTTGCGGTGCACCACAAACTGTTATTATTCGCAGTCCTGGAGCACAAACCATTTTTTGATACTCCTCAAAATTACATGTTTGAATAATTAAATGAATAAAATAAACATGCACCTACAGCAGCCAACCAAACAACAAATGAATGGCAACCACTTAATTAGGAAACCTTTGGGGCTTGCACAGTAAGTTGAATCGATTATTAAACATTGCTGCCCTGACTAGTAAATACCAGTTAGAGTAATTGTTCATATTTTATTAAAATACAACAACTGGCTCTAAGATGTTACGCAGCCACTCAGGGAACAGGAGGCTAAGCATTGGTCATGACAGGAAGGAATGTACAGTGGGGTAAATAACAGTTTGATCCACTGCTGAATTAGTAAGTTTGCTCACTTTCAAAGAAATTAACTTTTTAATAGTAGCTTCTTAATGGAGACAGATCCAGGGGGGAAAAGAACAGAAAAATTATAAACTGATCTGCACGTCATTGAGTGAATGACATGCTCTCTTTAAATTTTTTAGGTTTCTTCATTGCCGCTTGGAAACTTGAAGGTTCAGCTTCCTCCACAGATTATCTAGAGCACAGGTGTCGAACTTGAGGCCTCGAGGGCCGGTGTCCTGCAGGTTTTAGATGTGTCCTTGATCCAACACAGCTGATTTAAATGGCTAAATGACCTCCTCAACATGTCTTGAAGTTCTCCAGAAGCCTGGTAATGAACTAATCATTTGATGCAGGTGTGTTGACCCAAGGTGATATCTAAAACCTGCAGGACGCCGGCCCTCAAGCCCTGGAGTTCGACACCCCTGATCTAGAGGATTGAGCAGCCCAAAGCATAATGTTTCCACTTCCGTGCTGAGATGGTGATCTTTGGGTCATAATCAGCATTTCAATTCCTTTAAACATGTCAGGTTGAGTTGATGCAAAAGAGCTTGGTTTAGGTTTCATCTGACCACAGCACTTTTTCCCAAGCCCTCTCTGTATTATTTACTGTCCAGTGGCAAACGTGAGACAGACCTGTACTAGACTGGACTGCTCATTTCTTGGAAGTGAAGTGAGCCAACTTATAAATTCACAGGGGTAATTAAGTATTTCCCCAACTGACAAATCATAGCTGTCCAAAGAAAAATAATTCTCCAATGGTTGGCTGCAAAAATGTTTGTGTGTTTGTTCCTAATTTTTTATAGACCTATACAACATGGGGCCAGTGGCGCAATGGATAACGCGTCTGACTACGGATCAGAAGATTCTAGGTTCGACTCCTGGCTGGCTCGACATGTCTTTTTTTTTTGGGTGGCTGAAGCTCAGGAGGTCGAGCAAGTCATCTACTGATCACCAGAAGGCAGTGGTTCCACCCCTGGCTCCCCCAGTCTGCATGCCAAATATCCTTGGGCAAGATACTAACACTAAGTTGTGTGAATGTTAGTTGGAAAGCACTTAAAAGCATAGAAGAAAGTGCTGGCGTGAATGGGTGACTGTGGCATGTTGTTTAAAGCGCTATATAACAATCGGTCCCATTTACCATGTAGGCTGTGTCAGCATAAACATATAACCACTGTTGTGTAAATGTTAACCTGTAAAAACAGAAAACTTTTGGTGTCATGCATACAGTCCAACATTTATTGTAATCTGTGTTGTCGTAGTGTGAAAAAAAAAAGAGGCTCAAATGTACTTTTACAAGTCTGTTACAGTTTATGTGTCTGTAAGTATGACAGGTCCACTGCTGTGAATTTTGTCATCAGACTGTGATTACAAGGATCCATGCAGGTGTCCTGCCATTTTTTATAAAGTAAGTACATATGGTGTGTCTGTAAAGTGATGTAGTAGCTTTTTATTTGGCAAACTATAACTATATTACACACTACGGACAGCTCTTTGAGCTAGGTCACATGCTAACTGATGGCTGCAAACTAAGCTAGCACGGCTGCTTTGTCCCCTGTCTGTGCTGTCCTCAAGGAAAAAAGCTTAGTGCTTGAAAAATATGATTTCAAAAATGACTTTCTCCAAAGGATGATACCGACCACAGCTGGTTGCATCTATCCCCAATGAGTCACACGTCACAAGAAAGGCTGCAACCTATTCTAGCAAGGAGGCCCGGTTTTAACTTAAGTAAAACCAGGGAAATGTCCTTGAACATTGGAAAAAGGACAAATCACATGTGTAGTTTGCAAGACATTTTATGACTGATGTCAAAACAGTCAAATCAGTTTGCAAAAATGGTTACAAAAGTCTGTCTATTTAAAGTTTTCTGTGGTGGTACCTGGTATTGTGTTAAAATACAGCAGCTGATGGCCCTTCAAATCTGCCACCTGCAGTGCATCATACAGGCCTCAGATTAGCAGCTACAAATGACGCATTTCAGTATATTGCTTGCAGTGCTTGGGCTTTAACTTCAGTCAAAGTCTCCTTCAAACCCCGACCTCAGTGGGAAGCTATACCCCCGTTAATAAATTGTCAGGCGCAGATAACAAACTGTCTGAAAGGAGGGAAGGTGTCTGCCATTTGGGGTCTTTACCTCCTGATATAATATGTTCTGAGTAAGCATATTTTGATACCGCAGTATTAGGAGCAATCCCTAATGTTCAGTGGATTAAGAAATGTGACATGATGTGAATCCTCACAATCACTGTCACATTGTCCTTTTTCCTGTTGCTCAGTGAAATGAATTAAGCAGAAATGCTTTCATGAGACAGGAAAAGAAGGGAGAAATTCAGAGGCGCTGCAAACAGATTGAGGGAGAAAAGGGGGGAGGAGGGACATATTTCTCTCTCCAAGATTGATAAAAGAGATATTTCTGTAACTCCAGGCTAATTCAATGAGTAATGCCAGATCTCGCTGGGGATCTGCAGGCCTGGCTTCAAAACAATTAGCTGGAGAATGGGAGCCGTTTAAAAGACAGGGAGATCTTAATACAGCTGTGGGTATTTCCCCATGGAGGACTAATTTTTACAACCTCGTTCCAGGGTCTCTCTCTCTCACTCTAATACAGCTAGTCAATCTCTGCTGTCTCATTTCACACAGAAGACAATTTTGTGAGAGTTGCTTTAGGGAAAAGAAAGAGAGCAGGGAGGAAAAGAGAAGGGACAGCAGTGCAGACGGAGACTGCGGGCAGATAAAAAAAAGAAGATATGAGATAGTGTGAGGTCCGAGACAGCGTTAGAGAGAAGAAGAGAGAATGTTATGGAGGCAGAAAGAAATACAAAAAGACAATTTAGGAGGAGAAAGACAGAGGGTGGGAAAGAGAGAAGAGTGAGCCTAAACAGTAAAACAAACAAGAACAAAAAGAGACAGGAAGAGAAAGCAACGCCTGTAGAAATAGATGAGGCTCAGCAGAAGTCAGGATGTGGTTGTCTGGGGAGCTCGAAGATTGAACACCCGTTCTCTTTATGAGGACTTCCTGCATGCTGCCCGCTGCATGCTGTAGGCCACTCAGTGAATCCGTTTGTCCAAAGGGACCAATCAGCCAGAGCACCAAAGAACTTAGTCAGCATGTCCTTGTCCACACATGTAATCAGAGTTACTGTTAAACCTTTACCATTGTAAATCACTCTTCACAGGCTCTTAACCCACAGCGTTTTTCACTCTGTAAAACTAAGTTGCTGCCTTGACGTAGTTTAGCCTCTGTTTACAAGGCAGCTGCCATCAGCTGAGGTATTCTAACTTGTTTTGTTAGGACTAAAAAGCTAATGCAGAATCTATTAGCTATAATTACTAATTCCTGAACTACAAGTATTTCATTATATCTGAGAAACTGGCTTTCCCTAAAGTTCTCGGATAAATAAAGTCCTTCCTTATCCAGCATATGCTAAATAATACCGAGGCATCAATAGACAAGCGTTTTCTTTTCAGTTTCAATTTCCAAGAGGCATTATTAAGAGACACAGCGCAAAATGTTCCTGGATACAATTTGACATATCTACAACTAATCAGAGCAACAAAATGTGACAAAGAAGAATATGAAAAATGTTGCACAATGTTGTTTCCTCTCTCTGACACTTTATTTTGCTTTCTATGCTAAATGTCTGAAAAATGCTTGAGAAAAAAAACTACAGGAATAAAACTTCAACAGGAAAAGTATTGTCTGCTAGGTTACTCCTTTTATTTATATAAGAATTTGATCCATTTGACCTATTAATATTTGTAAAAGTCTCCTGTGACGGGTAAGGCCACAGTCACACAGGACTGGAGGCCGGCTTGAAACCACTTGGTAACCACAGGTTGTTAGGAAAAATGCGTATACCCTGGCAAGGTTTCGAGTGGTTGCTGGAGGTTGCTTAGCAAGCCTCAATCGTGCAGACCTAGTGACCAGCTAGTAATCTAATAGCAACCACTGGTCGCTAGTGAAAAACATGTCTTCCCTGAACATTTAGTTTGAGGGTGCTATTAGGAAAGTCAGCCAAACAAGTGAATAAGTAACAGTTGTGCCTTTTAAAAAGTATTGGTTGCATTTGTAAGGCACAACTTTTATTTCAAATGTGAACATCCACCATTAACAGTCTTCATTTCACTTTTTGAAGTTCACTACTGCTAGTTAGCAAGAGTTTGCAGAAAAGTCTGCAACTTTCATGCAAATTGAAGGTGACCGATTTCACCTGGCAATAGCCAGCAACGTCCAGAAACACCTGGACAAGGAATATACATTTAATATTGATCATCATGCTGGGAGACCTTACATCCTGGCATACTTGTGACACATACCGCCAACTTAAAAAATAAATCCACAAATTTATTTCAGCAAAATCGTTAATTTTAGACATATTTTGCACATCCTGTCAGCAGCACACATACAGCAGCAGTTCTCTACGGTGCAGCAGCTCGTGTCATCAAACTACTCCCACTCACAGCTTCGACTCTCAGTATGATAAATGGACTTTTCCCTCGAGAGTAAACAACAAAGTCATCCAACCTAGACCCTACCAGTCACTGTCATTTCAGGGATAGCAAGTCACAGGTTGCACGGAGCAGAAATGCAGTCATTAGGCGCACTGCAGTGAAAGCATGTAGCAAAAGGTGATCATGACCTTAGGCTGTATATGAAACGTTGTGAAGTTTGCTTTCTGTGATATAACAACAGGTTTTTAGACAGCATATCTGTCTTATTTCTGTTCAAGTTCTGCAAAACTTTAGGTTGTTTTTTAGTATCATCATCACACTATCACATTCAGAAGCTCTGGCTGGTGGGAAGGTAACTGTAAATATATATATAACAATCAAAAGTGCTATCTGTTTTAGCTAGTTGCAAATTAACTGCAAATTAAAAGTAAAGCCGAGTATTTATTTAACTTTAGCATGTTGCTTCTTTTAATCATGACTGTTGTTTCTGCTCTTTGTTGTCAAGCTGTCTCCAGCTGATGAAAAATTAGTATGAATTTGGCAGGAATCATCAACACCATGAGGAAAAAAAACCACACGCACACACACACACCTTTTCTCACATAGCAGTCTTCTGGCTTCCTGCTGACTTGAAGAAAATTGAAAACTCTTGAAGCAAGAGTACCACAGTTGTCAGCCACTTGTGCATTCAATAGCTTCTCTCGCCGTGTTCCCTGCTTCTAATTCACAGTTTCGGTATTATTTGCATGTTAAGGTGTCTCTCTCACTTGGGACCAATTAAATGATAAAGCGGCGCTGTACAGGTTTATGTAAATGCACCCTGCAAGAAGCTTGTATTGATAAATGGCGTGGAATTACGAAACAGCAAATAACTGCGGGTGGTGTATGTTATTTTGTCTTTTTTAATTGATAAGGCTGCAGCAGAAAATGTTGTCTCGGGGAGGGTAACAAGCCTTTCTCAAGGGTCGTTATGTTTAAAGAGAAAAGGGAGCAAAATAATAGACATGCAGAGGGGAGATGAGAAACAAATACATACTGAAAATTAATGCAGTGGCTCAACAGCTTGTTCAGTTCAGGAAATAAGTGAAAAATGGAGTCTCTTATTTTTGCAGCCAAGATCATTAAAGCTACATTAAGCAATATTTTTTACATGAACATTGAATCAGATGGCTCCCCGAATCAACATCCCATTTTGCCTTAAGCTACTTTTTCAGCTCATTTTCCTGTTTTGCCTGACCAAAAACACCAAAACAATGCCGGTTCATATAAAACCATGCACAGATGCTCTCAGCCTAGATGCTCACATAAGCTGAGATACACCAGATATTACACAAGGCTATATTAAAAAAGAAGAGACCGGTGAAGAAGGTTTACCATTCAGCAAGCCCAAGAAACTTCAAGTGCGATATATAACATAACATTTTTGCACTGGCCCGGAAGCGGTGATGTACATCTTATTAAAGTTTATCATGACAGCTGTGAGAGATAATATTGCAGATATGGGAATTACTTTTTTTTAAAACATTTTTTACATTGTCTTTGACAGATTACATTTCTTCACTGGTATGATTAAACTGACAAACGCTCAAAATGGTGACGACTCTAACTTGAAACTATCAAGGGAGCAAATACAACTGTATGCTGCATTCATTTAAGCCTTGTTTGCGCCACTTAGTGTCTTTCTTGTATGTTTTTCTTGGGTAGAATCTTTTATATCACTGATTTTCAGTATGCAGCAACCAGCTGTATATCTCTTAGATTATTATAGGACATTTAATATCCAATACTAGACAGTTTGTGTTTGTTTCAGATCGATTTATGAAGGCTATTGTTTGAAACGTTATGAGGACCTCCAGCAAGAAAAGCAAAGTAAAGCAAAATAAAGGCATGATCCAAGAATGAGTAGGGTGACACTAAATTGGCAAGTGTTGAACTATGTGTGAAACTGGGAATAATGGGTGACCATAACAGTCTACTAGCAACCAACGCAACCGCAAGGAAGTTTTTTGCCAGCCAGTTAGGGAATACACACTTGTCGCTAGTGACCAGTGGTTACCAGGAAGTCACTGAGCAGTCTCTAGGTCTGTGTGATTGAGGATTTAGCAATCAGTGACTGCGATCAATCTCCAGCAACCACTCGCCAGCTGGTTGGGCAATATAGAGTTTTCCCCCATGACCAGTGGTTGCCAGATGGTCACAGTTTGGTCTTTACGCCAGTAAGGATGGATCCTTATTCAGCTCTATCGTCACCATGATTGTCACACATCCAAAATTGTGGTCAAGTTAATATCATGTGGTCAGCAGATTGGAGTAAAAATAGATCTCGTGATAATTTGGAAGAGAAAGGCTGGCACAACAGTCTATCTCAACAATGTCTTGTCAAAAACTGATACAAACCTGTGCATCTATATTCACCTCGATGTTTGTCAGTGCAGCCTTCGTTGGAAAAGCTAACACGAGGGTATGTTTCATCCCGTCTTTTCACATAAACAAGAGAGTAATCGTTTATTAATCACAAAAGTAGTGAGTAAAGATTGTAAAGAGCTTGCCCATCAAGGTTTGGATGCAAAAGGGAGCAGTACAAGCCTGTAACAAAATAGACTGGTTTGTGCTTCCCAAGCTTTGTGTTATGAATCCTGTAACAGCTGTAACCATTAACACTGGCTCCTTCTCCAATTCAGAGGCAATATAATTTATAAGTTTGCAAGATATGTGATTCAGAGAGGGCTATCTCTGAGGGTCTGAACATAACTTCATGTCTTACACATTTCATGTTGTGTTGCATGACTTTGGGGCAGTTTGGTTGAGACCATGATCAACTAGTCTGCAAGAACTGTCAAGGCCCCCCCTTTAAAGCAAATCAATAGAGTGGTTTCACCCCTCATATTCTTGTGTAACTTACAGTAAGTGGAAGAAAGACTACATCATTTGTAAAGTCTGATGAAGCAATGACATTTTCAATGAAGGCCAGTAGTAAAGCAATAGCAAAAAAGCCTCCCAAAAACCTGAGAATCACAAAGTTGTTTTTCACAGCAAACATTCTGACACAACACGGTGGGGAAATCACAGGTATAATAAGTAATACAATCAATCACAGCAATACAATCACAGCTGAAATGCATTTATCTTCAGTTTTGGGATCCTAATGTTGTTAAAGCAGTCCCACTGTTATGATTTACATGACACAGGAAAGTAGATGCCATTGTCACACATATATAACACTGTAGTGGAAGTAGCAGTAGAAGCAGTAGTAGTGGTAGTACAGTGCTCTAATACAAATAAACTGGCAACATCTCCAATGAGTGACCACACATCCCATGGCTGGAGGGAAGTTGCCCGGGTTTGAGTATGGCCCACAGCACTTTGCTGGGTATCTGTCTTCACTGTCGCTGTCCAATAAAGAAATGTCAAATTGTCTATTAATTTAATCAATGAATATGACATAATGTTGATTTTGTATATTGGGATCAAAAAGTTGATGCTAAACTATTTTAAGCCTATCGTGAATGACAAGTCGTTATTACATGACTGTGCAGTCTGCCTTGGTGCTAGTCTGATCCATCCCTTGTACGTCATGCTAAGTATTACTCAGATCAAGGTTTGACAACAGGAGTTCACTAACTAATGGGCGCCATCATGGTGGCTACATTCATCTATGTTTTTACCACATACGAGCTTTTCTAAACATTCAAACAATAAAAAAGCAAATCTGTCGCGTTTCCTTGGCCTTGGTTCTATTTATGCTTCACTACCTTTGATGGTGGTTCTGCCATAACCACCACTGTTTGACAAATAATGTATCAAACAATGCATGACAATATATTTGTTGTCGAGTTGGAGAAATGTGGGTCTTATTTAGTAGAAACTTTTCACTGAAAGGAAACACAGCTACACAAAACCACTAATGAGTAACTCACATTGAACTTTAAGATTTGTCAGCTTTCACTGTTAGTGAAAGATGACCAATGAAAAACCACTTAGAGTGCTACTGACAGTTAACAAGCTATTTTCATTCATTTTACAGATACTCATTCACCATTAGTCTCAATGAAAACAGTGATCTCTTTTGTAAGGTTCACACCATGACAATGCACTTTAAATATTTGTCCTCAGAACATTCACTTTTCCTGTTGCAACTTAAAAAGCTTAGTTTTAATGAAGTGTTCTCCAAATGTGTGTATCTATAAAATGTGTATAAATTGCTTTTGCTAAACTACAGTCACTGGTTATTTCCAATGTGTTTTACCAGATGCTATTATCACAAGTGTAAGTGAACTTACACTTGTGATAATAGCATGCCACTCTCTGATAATTGTGGATCCCTCGGAGGTGCTGGCAAAGCATTTCTGATTATAAATAGGTGTAAAAAATACTTCCATAATTATATAAACAGCAGCGATTTTTCAGTATGGATTCAGTTGGGTTTAGATTGGGTCAGCATTGGCCTGGTATCTTTTTGGTTCTGGTCTGGTTCTTCTGATTTTATGTGGTACACGGCGCTCAAAAATCTGTCAAAAAATGTTTCAGTACGACTTTGGGAAGCTACGAAGCCGTGCCGCTTGATGGGTTGTCGGAGCATTACGGCTATCGTAGTCAGGAGCCTCACGGAGTAATCTGGGTCCAAAACTCCATCAGCTTCACGTCCCAAAGTCAAACGAACACTGCGGCATCATTGAGTTAAAAACTGTCTAAATTTTTTCATCTTTAATAAAATGATCAGCGTTGCTGCTTTACCAGGTGCGCTGTTCCCTCTAAGCTGTGCGCATGTGCAATCGCGCACTGCTGACACTGTCTCTGCGTACAGAAAATCTGCGAAATTAAAATAAATACATATATTTATTTTAATTTCAATTCAGGTTGGATTTGCGCGCAGCACAGATTTTCTGTGCGTGGGGACCGTGTCAGCAGTGCGCGATTGCACATGTGCACAGCGTGTGCAATCAGGTGTAACAATTAAGTTTAACATCCAGGCATCCATGAAAACAGAATTTATTAAATTTAACGGAGTTAGAAGTTAGCAGGAAGTTAGCTCGCTAGTTTCCACCTAAACATGATATAGCATGTTCTGACTGAGGAGAGATTTCTGAAAAAATTAAAACGTACAGCTCTGCTATCACTTCCAGCATAAACGAAGACAGAAAACTAAACAGCAGTGACTTTTGTAGAGTTACTGAAGTTGGACTAGCTGGTATACAATGATGTGCTACGTGTTCGCTAGTGATACAGCTATGTTAGCATAACATAAACACAGTGAAGCTGGAGGCAATTTTTTTCCACTCGATAAAAGTTAACGTGAGGGTTCCCGATGGTTAGGGACAAATGCAATCGCATGGCAGGTTGTAAGCGGACCAAACTTCAGTGAGAAGAACAACTGAGATAATCCATCCACAATACGAGGTTAGTCATTAATATACTGCAACAACATGGGAACAGAGCAGCTGCAAGAGAATTCAACATTAATGAATCAATGGTACGGTAGTGGAGGAAGCAAGAAGAATGAGGAGTAAAATTTGACTTATCTGACTGTTTTGTTTCCCTCAATCCGCCTTATAATCCCGTGCGCCTTATGTATGAAAACAGACCCGTTCATCGACCAGTGGGCCTTATGGTCTGAAAAATATGGTACTCAGTTCTCAGTGATACAGTTGTTTTGATTCTTGTGTGATCTTGGCTTTAAGCACCTTTTACTTGAAAAGGATGTGGACATCTCCATACATCTCATAAATATAATTCCACATAAATATTTGTGGAATTCTTGCTAAAGAGCTTTTTTTCCACACACTGGAATAGCAAGAATAGCATGTGCTTTTAAACGCTGAAGAATGAATTGTAATTTCTCTTTTAACCCCTTTTCATAGCAAAAATTTTTTCATAAGAAATAATAATTGGATGAACTAAGATGCTGTAATGGGCTCTGATTAACTCCAAACTGGTCTAAGATCAATAACACAGCCAAAGCCACACTAAAGCGATGCAATTAACTGGTAGGACTGACTTTTTAATAGGATTAGTGCTACATTCCCAAGGAAGTTCAGAGGATGTGAGGAGGTAACAATAAAAGTGTCTGTGTGAAAAAGGAGACTGGGAGGCAAAATTGGGAATGAAATGACGCTGGGTTTTTTTATATCAAAAAGCTTAAAGACACAGAAAAGCCAATGTTATAACTTCAAAGAAAAAGTTGGTCACAAATAGAAGAGTGAGTCAAAAGGTTAATGCAATAAATGCTTCTACCTAAGGACGAGGAGGCCACAAACACATAGTTCAGACGCTGTCAAGAGATTGGCAACTTTGGCACAGTAGCTCTACTCTCCCTCAGCTTAAATACTCTCTCGCCTAATTGCTGATGAGCTAGGAGTCAGCAGCACAGAGGGCCTACCAGGACCTTTAAAATTGGATCAGTGTATTAGTCCCTACAATGACAGCAGATGTGGATCAACACATCGGTACTCCTCTTCGGACAGAACTGCAAGATGGTACCACATCGCTTATTAAGAACAGTTCTCTTTGGTACTCGAGTGTCAAAAAAGCAGACATGGTTCAAATATGTCTTTAAGTACACAGGAGTCTGACCCTCTGATAAATCCAACTACAGTATATTGTTGTGTGTAGTAACAAAAAATAAAGAAGTGGAGAAATGCTTCAAAAATGTCACGTCAAGCAAAATCTGCAAGGATGGGTGGTAAGTGGAGATTGCTGTGATAAGATGCCACAAAGCTCTACACTGACACTCTGCCCATGCAGGAGGAATTCAGTGAGGAAAATGTGACATACACTACAGTATCGTATGTATAGACCTTGCAGCTTTGGCAAAACAAACTGTATTATGAGTTTCAGACTAGACTGTTTCTCCCTAAACACTGATAAATGGATAATACATATAGAAAAGTGCTTTTTGAAGAATATCGCAAACATTTTTTGCCCAGGGCATTACCACCAGCATATTTCCTGGTAAAGAGACTGATAGAGGAGAGAAGTGATGAGGATGGGGATTGAATTCTCAATCAGAACATTCAGAGGGAATATGTATACTTACATATATATGTATACTTACTCCCTTAAGGCCTATTTTCTGAAAAAAAAATTCCCATCTCATTTCACCTCACCACATAGACTTTAGTCACTTATCAAGAAATATATATATATAATATAATAACTTTTGTTTGGCCGGTCCTGGCGTATGCTGCACGTAAAGGACACTGTTTCATGCTCATTCACTACAGTTAAAACAGCACTCTTAACAGATATTCCTTACAATTCAGGGGACGCCCTGCATTTCTATCATTCTAACTGTTAGAGACACTCTGCCATTCAGGCTTGAAGTTAGCTGCTGTGTGCCTGCGTATGTTGGCTTCAGCATACATCTATTGGGAATGGGCTGTGGGAGCTGAGTCTGAGGCTGCATCTGTGTGTGTGGTCCAGGTATTACTCATATTGTGGGGACGAAATCGCATTATGGGATGATGGCTTCTTAACAGAGAGAGAAAGCAAATCATTAGACACGTGTTACAAGGTTAGGTTAAGGTTACAATTAGAAGATGTTATGGTAAAGGTGAGGATAAATCCCCAGGAAACTGATGTCAGCCAGTGGAAGGTACTCTCAATTCATGGATACACAACTCAGTGTGTGTGTGTGTGTGTGTGTCTGTGAATGTATGTGTGAGTGTGTGTGTCTAGCAAAGGAGGAAACTCAGGGAGACAGTTGCCACCACCGTTTCAGCACCCAGCAGTAAAGTATTGATCTCTTATTTCTGTGGCTCTCTTTTCTATCCCCATCATCAGTCTTCCTGTTCTTTCCTTTTTTCACTCTCTAGCTCTTTCCAACCATTTCATTGTCAGCAATTTTATAAATGCATATGTATACTTTTTATGTATTTTATTTCTTCTATATAATCAGCATAATCTCAGCTTTTTTTCCTGATATTTTCTTCCAATTTCATTGTATCTTTGCCTTCTTCTCTATTTCTCTGCTCTTTTCTGAAATTCTCCCCAATTTTTTATCCTCCATCCTCTTTTCCTCATGCCATTTTTCCTCTGCCGCCTTCCCTCTCTTCCTGACTCCTACAGATGTTAACCTTGTAGCGCAGTTTCTTCAGGTTGCAGAGACAGATGGAGAGAAGGCAATGCAGAGCTCAATACCTCCACCCTCAGGTGATGAAGTGAACTTTTGTTTGCACTGCGTTGACTGTAATAAAATCAAACCCTGATGATTTGTGGATTTTTACAGCAGTGCTTTAGAGGGCTGTAAATCATTTTAAGAAATCGTCCTCATAAACTCTGGCAGAGAGTCATCATCCCTATGCAGACAGAGATGTATAGCGGTGGGGTGCTGCTTTCATGAGTCCCCGTTGTTCACCTGAACACTTTGAAGGGAACTTTAAAACATGTTACTCAAGCTATTATTTTCAATATAGAGCTGGAATGCGATGCAGTTTTTATCCTGCAGGGAGTTTAAGACTATAATGAAACAGACACGAAAAAAAAAGTGGAGCCTTAAAGAGGATAACTGGCAGTTTTATATATACTTACATATTAGTGATTGCAACTTAAATGACTTAAAGGTTATAAAATAACACAGAGACAGGTAAATTTATTAAACCTGGCAGTCCCACTTCCTCTATACGAATGAAAAGGTAAGAAAATGCTTTGAAACCTATAAATAAGGCATCGATGTAGATCTTTAACAACTGGGCATGTAGTTTTGTTGTGGCTTCTATCGGTGGCAAAACAGACAATGAGCAGTAAAACGGATGAAAACAAAGTCAAACTACTTGAGGCTTAGAAGGGAGGTGTTAGAGATAAGAGAAATGAGAAGCAATAATGGAAGGGGACAGTGGGAGGATGAAGAGGAGACGGGAAGAGAACTGAGTAAAAGAGGAAATGACTGGAGTGATGAGGAATACATGACTTTTGTCAGTGTTATTGCTGTTTTTGCTCAACTACTGCACAGCATCGGTTAAAACACAAAAAACTAGCATTGTCCCTGGGACAACGCACGCATATACAAAACTATTTGGGCTTACAGACACAAAAGCACACAAAGAGGGGGGAAAAAGCCATGAATGCACACTGAAAGTGTCCATGTTTTCTCTCTACAGAGCAGGGCTTGCAAACATACAGCTGCATGTTCACTGTTGCTCGTCTCCTTTCCTTTTCTTCTGCAATAATATATGCACCTATGCCAGTTTGAGTCCTCATTATTCTGAACACCCACATTGACATAAAGTGTGATTCTCCCATTTACATATTAATTTCCTGCACCTCCCAGGACAAATTTAAATGACTGAGGTCTTACATAGATTTTTCAATGGCTATTATTTAAAAAAAATCTCATGTATATTACCATAATTACTTTATTCAGTTTATATTTCCTTGTGTAACTGGGTTATATTTAATGGCACACAAGCTAATGAAAGTCAGAAAGAAATTAAATTCCTGCAGATATAAAACAGTTAGCTATACTGTCACTACAATCAACTAACCCTTCTTAAGCAGGCTAATCCCTGCAATGTCCCTGGTAGCTCTTCTTCAAATAGCTGAAACACACACATACACATATACAGTGCAGATAAATACATACACAATACAGATACACATTTGAATACAAAGGGATAAACAAACACGCACATAAAACACACATAGAAGATTTCATGCACGCACCTTTTCTGGCAGCAGAAGAAAGCTTGTGTATCTGTGTGTGTGTGTGTGTGTGTGTGTGTGTGTGTGTGAGGCAGTGTGCTTCTCTGTATTGTGTATTTGCTTGTATGGAGACTCAAAAGAACGGCTTCTTGGACAAATCCAGTCTAAATAATCATCATATCCTGGCTGTCCAGATACCAACACTGTGTCCCATGTGGCTTCATTACGGTTGCTGCTAATTAAGCAGCTCCAAATAAACACCATCTTCTGCCTTCATTAACACAAACACAGCAGAATCATCACATGCTTAAACTGGATGCATTCGTTGCTCCTGATATGGGGAAGTATGGAAATACATGGCACGCTGTTAATAGTGTAGACAATTAGTATTATATCATATAATATGATATACGATTCCTGTGTGTACATGTTGACTTTTTTTGCACTGTCTCACTTGTTATATGGTTGGTAGCTTAATGTGGTTGCCAGACATTCGCTGATTTGAATTTGTGGAATATGAATCAGTTTAGTAAAACTGTAAACAAGTTTAAAAACATAGAATTAATTAAAATGAAATATGCAACAGTGAAAAGATTTGAACTATTTTGCCTTTTTATTAGAATGATTCTATTGAAAAAATTGCTAATAATGACTTTGAAGCAGTTTAAGTCTGGTCTGATAATTGCTTGACTGTTTAAATTATTTTTATTGCAACGAGAATTTTCCTTATTAACACAACACATAAATAGAGTTGGTGTTTATTGGAGCTGTTTGGACAATGTTCAGTTTTAATTCAGTTGACTTTTGTTTATATAGCTCATTTTGGTGACAGTGGAAAGGAAAAACTCCCTTTTAACAGGAAGAAACCTCCAGCAGAACCAGGCTCAGGCAGGGGTGGCCGTCTGCCCCGATTGGTTGGGGGGCTGATAGCTTGTGTTATGCACTTCTTGAGTGCACTTCTTTTTGTTTCATAAAGATATTTCATCCAAAAAAAACTTCTTCAGTTCTAAAACAGCAGATAGAGAGTCCAAATATTGAAGTCCTAGTGGGGATGTCTCCCTAGACGTGGTCCTTAGATGAAACATCATCATCTTCATGCCATTTTCAGACTTCTGTTCAATGATGATCAGTCACAGATGGCCCTTTTTACTCCTCTCTAAAACCCCATACCAAACATTTCCTGCAGGAACCCACCCGAAGGATTAATAAAGTTTCATCTAATCTAAATACCAACAATTCAGCAAGAAAGAAAAATAACTAAGTAAACATTTGATACATTATAATGGGCAGTTCTTTGAGAAATTTAAGGGTAAATTAAACAACCACACAATCCGGGGATTAACTAATCATTAAATATTAGTATGCAGACATTTTTTTGAGGTAGAGCTTGTTACTATAATGAATAAATGCAGTTAGATCCACAGTAACAACCCACTCCACTCTTCTTTATTAGAAGATAAAGCTGCCCTAAACCCATTTATTAACTCCATGACCGCTTACTCACTGTATGGATAATGAAAGAGTCACAAAATATCCACCTCCTTTACTGCATCAGAGGAGAATACTGGATGGTAATGTGATTTATCACCAGCCGGCAAGAGGGCAGACAACAACTGAAGATCTAGATTAATTAATTGGAGTCTGCAGTTAAAAGTGTGTAATAACAGAAGAGCTGAGTGTGGAGAAATCATCACATTGGGGAAAATTGCATCAGAACTGCTTGAACAAAATGCTTTAGAGTGTCTTAAGGAAAGGATGCACATGTTTAAAACTGTGTTTCTAGACAGCATTTGTGTTGTGCTCTTTATGTCCTTCTGCATCCATACTCTGTGTCTGCATGTGTGTATCTGTGTGTAAGATAATGAGCAGGAGATAAAACAAAATCGTATGCTGAAATCTCAGCACTTCAATTTATTCCTCTATTACAGCTCAGAGTTCAACACGGTGCAGGAAGAGAAAAGCCTTTGATTATGAAGCTGTTAAAAACTAGAACACAATGTAAACAACAGCAGACCGCCAGACTGAACTGGTGCTTTTCCCCTCATCAAAAGAGAATTGATCCCAGATTTGCATACAAAGATAATTTGGCTACAAAATGCTTGGGGATGTATTAATGTTTGAGGCATTTGTTTGAAGACTGCAGTGTTGCTGTTTTTTCACACAGTTTTGCTGTCACAAAGTGCGAAGTTGATAATGTCAGAGGAGCTGCAGAGTCAGAAAAAAGCTGTGATAAAATGCATCATAACCCCGTGACTAAAGGACACCTCGCCTCTCTTCTTGTAACCCTTCAAATCTCTATCTTTCCCATTTCAACCGTTTACCCTTGGGCACCCTCTAAGGTAAGAAAACAGTTGTATTACTGCCCTGTTTTGAAGTAACAGGAGACCAGAGAGAGCTCTGGAGCTAAAGGGTGCCATGTTATACTGCTATACATTTACAGAGACTCAATTTAGCATGAACATCTCATTTTTTACACTGAGCACATTTAAACATGAAGATTTGGGGAAATTATTTAGGCTGATGCTATTTGGAGTTTTCCTACTGCTTTCATAAACAAAAAAATTAATATGTTGTGTGGAATTTGGTGTTGCTAATGACTTTTCCATTGACAATTATCTCAAGTTGACAAATTCGTTGGAGTGTTGTTTGTTCCCTGATAGTTTCTAAGCAGCTCTGAAGCAAATGTTAAACTAGCTCAAAGCTGAACTTACATTTTAATATAAATTAAGTTCATACACTATTCAAAGGGGCATCTAAAATTAACACAGTTTTTCATACATTTATCAAATCACATTAAATATATTCGTGCATACATTCCTCAAATGTCTCTGTGAGCTGGAGTATATGCACACAGACTTAAGCTGCTTTTCCACCCTGAATGAAAATTCTTGAAACCTCAAAGGGGTATCTTGACATTTTGAATTCAAATCTGTTTTCATCACCTCAAACTTTTTTTTCCCAGCTGTCTAGCTGCATTAAAAACGATTCATTTGCTTGCGTCTACCTGCAGAATACTCACTTACTGTATTCATGGATACTAACTCTAATTTGGTGAATATTTTTCCAGAAAAGAGTGTTGATCACAGCCACAGATTAAAAAAAAAAACACACTTTTTTGCTGCACATGTTTAAAAACTTCTACAGTCAAAAGTAAAATAGAAAAAAAATGACACAAATTAATCAAATCTGTTGCTTGCTGTTTAGACTTTTGTGCCTACTTTATTATGATACCATAATGTCATGCTGTATTGAAAATTCATGAGTAAGAATTAATGAGTGCAGAGAGTGTCACCTCCAACAGATCATCGTGCTGACATATTTCTGGGTAGCATGTGTGAGATGAATATTATTCATTTCCAGTCATAAAACAGCTACTGCTGGCTCGCAACAAGAGGGGTGACAAAAAAATCAGACCAACTGGAGGGATATTTTAATGGCCACACAAAACAAAGACTGCACATACAAGCTGGCTGGAGTGTTTGAGCTCTCTTATCCTACTGTTACACAAATGGCATTTACCTTATTACAAAATTTTTGATAAAGGTTGGGATGCTGTGTGAAACCCTGGAACACCTTACAGCTAATTAGGTTAACTGGCAACAGTTCAGTAACACGACTAAACAAACTTCAAAAGAAGACGTGAATTCCATCACCTACTATGCACAGTGCTGGGGAAAATAGTGGTTAGAGACCACGGCATGACCAAAGTTACTGTCACTGTGAGAAATGAAATTGTGATCTTGTGAATTGTGAACACGGGGACTGTGAGTAAAGGCAACTTTGTTGCATCAAGATGGGCTACAAAACAGCAATAAGATGGAGTCAGTCTGCTAGAAGTTGTGCATGAGTGGCATCAAGCTGATAATTGCATGCAAACTGTTTGTGATGATACACTGAATCACTGTTGCAATGTACATACACAGAAATTTGCATTAACTACTAACATACATTCAGGATCTGGCCAAAACATATAAATCTAAAACAGAAATTTGCAGTTGCAACATGACATAGGCACTCTGTATCCTTGCTTTTGTATTAATATACTGTATAACCCAGTGTTTCCCAACCACTGTGCCGCGGCACATAGGTGTGCCGTGAGAAATGATCAGGTGTGCCGTGGAAGATTATCTGGTTCCACCTGATTAGTACTCTAATTACATTCTCTTCCATTAGAGGGTAGTACAACTACCTGCTCTAATTAAATGGGTTGCCAACTGTCAGTAAAACAAAAGAAGATGAAGAAGAAATTACATAATAGTCATGCTGTGAGACGGCGCAGTGCGTAATAGCAATAGATAAATATTTGAAAGGAAAAAGTAGTCAATCTGACCTGGGTCCTGAAGAAAATTCCAACGCGGATGAAGCCCCTAGCACGAGTAGTGGTCAGAAGAATGCAAAAAATGTATACTGGGGACAAACTGAGCCAATTCTGCTATGCCTGGTGCGTGAGGAAAATTTATCAATATGCTTTTTGTGACATTTCTGTTTGGTGGTGTGATTTTTCAAATGTGAAATATGTGCTGTGGCTCCAAAAGGTTGGGAAACACTGATATAACCAATATAGTCAGAAAAGAGCCAGTTGGAAAGCAGTTGAGTCCCCTATTCCAAAGCGATGCATCGTAGACGAGTTGCATTCATCGTTGCAGACTGACTCAGATTGAGTGTAACATGTTGACTTTCCGTCTGCGTTTAAAAAGTAGACAGCAGTTATTTGCAAACCTTTCCCATTCCATCTGAATGTGACTGCAGTCAGCCAGAATCAGTCACAACTGTTTGGAGACAGGCTGCCTTCCACCAATCACCTAGTGGTCAGAAGGGGCCTCTGTAACAACTTGCAATCTGTCCCTGACTGTAAAAAAATTCAGTGCAATCACTGGGCACCTTTGGGCCCTCGGGTGGCACTGCAATAAAAACAGGCACAATTCTGTAGCAGGAGACACTCCAAAGCTCTCAGTAGCATTTCTGACAACTGTTTCAACATAGCTTGACGCCACTTCCACCAATCCAAATAAATACAACAGATGACAACAGACCTGAAACCTACTGAAAAATATTTGAGGCACTATTGAGTGAAAAATATGTCAAGACTCTGAACTATCGAGCAGCTAAACTTTGATATCCAGTAGAGATAAATCCAGCAGGAGAAAAAACTTTGATTTCAAACCTACAGGAATTGGTCTCCTCAGTTCTTAAAAGCTGACAGAATTTTGTTAAAAGATGTGATGCAACACCATTGTAAACATGCCTCTGTCCCCAACTTTTTATGGCATTCAAAAGTAGCACCTATTCAAGAAAAGCCAGTTTTTTGGTGCCAACATTTGATATTGTGTTTCTGTAAATGAATTATAGGCTATGAATAATTTGCAGATAACTGCAACTAACCAAAGATTGCTCCCAGCTGCTCCTAACAGTGAGTTCTGATCTAAAGTTATTTTTTAAGGCAAGAACAAGAAAAATTACCTGTTTCACAGTAGGGCAAACACTGAGGCTACAAAGAAAACAGATAAAATGCTGTTCCATCAGTCCCATCTAAAATAACTTCCCTTTTACATCACCTCATGTAGCAAGTGGTGAATGACATTTCCCCTGGCCAACTGTTAAACATGGTCTGCTTCACATTCACACGCACAGATAAAATGGATGCTTATGAAAACAAACTGTCTTGTACCTCTCAGCTTTTTCTCGCAATCTAACTCCCACTTGTGCCCTTTAATAGGCAAGTCAAACCGTGTTAGGCGGCATTAAACTCTTCCTGCTGCTTGTGTTTTTGATGCATATCACAACAGGAGAAAACTGCTCTGACGGTAACCTTCCACGTGATATAATTATCTCTGAGTTTAGATTCAATATTTTGAAATCTTTTTCCATAACACAGAAGGCTGAATGAACATGGCATCTGACAGGCCTTGATTCAGAGTAAAAGTGACAACGATGTCAACATGAAGCACGTGCTTGCAGACAAAAATACACAGGTACTCAACATCAAAATGCACTGCTGATTATGGTAAAAGGTAAAAATTAAATACATTTTGAGATATTTTCCAAAAGAAAAATGAATCACATTAGTCTGGCACTATTATTCAATGCTGTGTTGGGGTTGTTACTCTGAAAAGTAATGCATTACACATTGCTTGTAACGTTTTTTTTTTTAAACATAATGCATTACTTTACTTATTTACTCCCTGTAGAAAATAATTCCTCACATTACTTTTGCACTACTCTGCACTATGGTCTAAGATGCACTGTTACTTAATTACCAGATAACAACATAAACCTCAGGCTACAGTACTGCACATTGATACAATTTCCTATCAACACAAGACTCTTATTTTAGCTTCAGCATTAATAGAAAGCCACAAAGCATGTTGAAAAGCAGCCCAAAGACCACTTAACTGTAGAAACAGCTACTAGCTGACTGCTCATCTCTGCTTTTGTTACCTGCTGAAAATCAAGCTTTGGCTGCTCGGTTGGGCTTGGCAGACACTCAGCTTTAACATCACTCTGGGTACTTCACTCCTAGCTTTGCACTCACATGCTGTCTCTGCAGTCGCTGCATGGTAGTTGTTTGTGGCCTGGGTGCAGTTTACACTTTATTGTCATTTCCGTATCCTTTTGTGGAATAAAAATCTAATCCATGTTCTTGTATCTGCTCCTCAAATGTTGTTGACTGCTCTGCTATATTTCTCTTGTCTCTGTGGGAATAAGTGCACAGGAAAAGGACATCTTTAGCAAAGGGGGGATAAGTAACAAATAATGAATAATAGAAAATCCATCATGGACATCAATATAATGAATATTAAATAATGATTATAAGAAAGTAAAGATGCAAAAAAGCTAGGTTAAGTAACTACACAATATGGCCTACATCCAGGAAGGCACACATCAGGTTACCATCTAGGGTTTCAGAGGGATTTGCAGTTATGATGATTCATATTTCACACAGTTTAAATCCCTGTTACACCTAAGACTGATCAGGATTGCATCCCATCCACTACCAATAACCCACATAAATGTATTATTGCAGGGTCTTTATCTTACAATATAAAGCCCCTTGTTGTGATTTGCAGCTATTTAAATAAAACTGAATTGAACTGAATAAACATCCAAAGTGTTAGAGTGTCAGTTCTCAGGTACACTGTAAAAAAAAAACTGTAGATTTTACGGTAAAACGCTGGCAGCTGTGGTTGCCAGAAATCTACCGTAAAATTACGGGTGAAACATTTTCTTCTTTAACGGTAAGAAGGTATTGTTATTGTTGATTTTACGGTTAAAAATAGTGCTAGGGTCAATATTTTACCGTAGAAGAAAATGTTTTAACTTGAAGAAAAAATAATATTTTTCCCTAAAATTAACATGAAAATAACATATAAAATAAAGTTTGTGCCAGAAAACACATTTTTTCCCTGTAAAATTAACTATCAAAAAAATAATAAAATACAATTTTATTCTGTTAAAATTGTATTTTATTATGATACAGAACCGTTTTTAGACTAGAGTGCTTTTAAGTGTTCTACTCTGTAAGCTTATTACACAAACCATGATTTTATTCAAATTACTAAATGTAACACAAAAATGTCCACCTTAAATTTCCAAAAAAGTATTTTATTTAAAATCTTTGATGTTTTGAACATCAAACATTTACATTTTTACTCAACAAATCACAAATAAGTTATCTCCATGACATAACACCGAGGAATCACAGAATTCTTACAAGTTCTGTTCAAACTGTGCAAAACCAGTGCTGTAAGTTGAGCACACATTATATTTCACATTACCTTTAGCAGAAAATTCAGACACCTTTAAGTGTTTTTGGTGCTGTTCTCACTACATAAATGTCAGTACACATAGAATCTTGACTTTTCAAATTATCCAAATACAAATATAGAGAATGAAACATTTTTTCTATAATTGAAAGAAAATCTGAATTGAAGAAATTACAGGAACAAGTTTACACCCACATATTTTGCACACAGAACTGAGCAGTAAAGCTGAAAATGTACATCTTTAAACTGCATCAGGTAACAAACAAAAACTTTACACTTGTTTTGAGAACTTCAACTGCAAATTTTTGGATAACTACAACATGCCAGCAATGTACATGAAGCATACTTTTACACTATTGGAATACAAATATCTTTAAAACTGGGAAAATTAAAATCCAAGAAACAAAATCGCAGGTTTACCACATTTTTCATATATAAAACAGTGAATCAAAAGTAGAACATGTACTTTTAGAAATTTTGTCTAGTAAAACTTCACATTGTTAAAAACTTCCCACTCACAATCAGAAATGTAACAATGTTTCAAAAACAGAACATCTGTAGAGTATGTAACATAGTATACCTTTATCACTTTGTCTCAAACAAGAGGGGTAGGACTAGATCCACTCATGGTCAGCAATGTCTGGGATGAGAGTGAGGACTCTGGGATGAGAGTGAGGACTCTGGGATTGACTGAGAACACTTTTTTCTTCTTTGATTCAACCTTGGTGCCTCTCTCAGGATTTATGGAAAAGAAACACCTTCATGAAAAAAAGGGCAAGAGAGATTGAGGAAATTAACAACCTGAGGTGAGATATCAAATGGCCAAGTTTGATAAGCACAAAAATAAATCCATAATAAAATAAATTTTACCGTTGAAGGAACTCCAGTGTTGATCGTAGTTCCACAGGGTAGTGTATGTTAAAGCAGTAGTACTGTAACTGCCAAACATTAGGCAGATAGCAGAGGTGAAGGTTGTGATGCGGTCGTTGACAATCTTCTTGTCAATGCTCAACACGAATGTTTCAGCAGCGAAGCAGGAGGAACCTGAGAATTAAAACAACAACAACAACAACAAATTAAAAACTTTAATAACAAGAGCTTTAATGTCAGTCATATATACAAATACAGAGATACTTGTTACATGGATCATAGGATTAGTTATGTTACTAGCTGAACTTATATGGTTGTGTTATCCAGTGTATTAGTGTGGAAGCAACAGAACATGAAACTAAACAAGCCAAGAGTAGAAGAACGTGGCAGTTACAACAGGAGAAAAAAAAAAAGTTGAATTTTGCTCTTTCGGCTTACCGCAAACAATGATGAAGGGCGTTGGTGGCACTTTCTCCATCTGAACATCTTCTGAAAGGCTTGTCATCTCAACGCAGTGGAACAGAAGCTCTTCCTTCTCGTCAAAATCATCTCAATGACTTCTTGCAAGCAACCACTGGACTGACCTCTGGTAGATGCTGGCAGAAGATGCTGTCCCTGTAGTTTAATGTAAAACATGCATACATTTCTGAGATACGGGTCACTGAAATTAGACCCATCCATACCAGGGTCTTCTGTATCTGATACACTGGCACCTTCCTGTATGGTGGCACTTGTAGATGGACTCTCTGACTGAGTATCTTTGTTTAAACCACAAATCACATTTTCCAAACGTTTGTGTTTTCTAGACATATGGGAGGTAAATGTAGATTTTACAGAGAACACACTTTGGCATCCTCTCACTGGACAAGTTACATGCCTCTTCTATGTGTTCCTTTAAGTGAGCAATCAAAGCTTTAGTTCCCTCACATTGGCGTTCACAAAGTGAGACAGTGCAATTCAAACCCATTAAGGTAGCATTCTGAGAAACAGTTGCGGTACCAGTGTGGTGGCGGTAGAAGTGAGACTTTAAAGCAGCATATCCAGAAAACACCTGCTTACAACTTACTTCAACACATTTAAAAATACACCGGGGTTCATTACGATGCAGTCTGCAATGCAAAACATAAGCTTTCACGGACTGAACCGATTCTCCACATATGCTGCAAAAATACAGTCAATATGACACAGCTGCGAGGCTAGCTAACTTAAAGCTTCAGCCGGATGTCAAACAAGGCGGGAAAATCCAGGCTGCATTTAGACAAAGCATTCAAATATAGCTATACTAATTAGACGGTTTCCATTAATACACCCGTCTCCAAAACACGTCTCAAAACGCACACTGCTGGTTTTGCAAGGCTCTTTTCAGCCTAATGTAGCTAACGCTAATGCTAGAAATGAGCTAAAGCTAACTTAAATTTATCATTTGCGCCTTCACTGCCTGCAACACAATGCTGTCGATAAATAAACCAAGTTGGATTATTTTCTTACCGTAGTAACTGAAGACGACCTGTAGCAGACGTTAAAATGAGAAACAAGTCCACGAAAATGAAGATCGCGTGCTGCCGTAGTCCAAAGCAAAACTTGTGTGGAGCTGTACAGACGTTGTCTGCGGTGGAGCCTGATGCAGTGCGCTGATTGGCCCGTTTGAAATCAGGCGCCTTGATGTGAAACGGTGCTCTAAACTTCAGGGGAAAACGCCTAGTTTTGGGAGGAGATGCTTTTAAAATCTTTTTTCTTCATATGATAATTAACTATGAATAAATAGAACAGACAACAGATTATTATTTTAACACTTTTGGGATTATATGAATTCACTCAATAATATAGTATGTCTATCATTAGCTGTAGGTCTCTCAAGTTGTTGTTGGCTTTTACATTTTAAGCTCATGGTTTATTGAGTTCAACAGAATGTAGATTTAACAGCTACATCCCATATTCTTTACAAAAACTACATCCAAAAATTGCCCTAATACATTTCTAGCATAAAGATCTTGGGACATGTACCTGTTATATTACAATTTGAGGAAGAATATGCTGTATTAAATGTGCTATGAATCAAGAATGGATTTAAGGTAAAGTGCTTTGGGCTTCTTGAAAACCACTATCTAATCCATTATTATTATTGTTATGTGAAATTAATGCAAAAATCACAAAGTCATATTACAGCATGTATCCATTACCAGCACAACCATGCTTACATTCAGCAATTAAAACCTGTATTTTTTTCAATAAATAAATGTAAAAAAAATTGTGTTTGCCTGTTCTAAACTTTATTGGAATCTTCCGTTAAAAAAACTATGCAAGAGTGATTTACAGTAGGTTTGTGTATTTTTTTCAGAGAAAAAATGTACATATTACGGTTTTTCCACATTACTTTATTTACGGCAATTTCACATCAAATCAACAGTTTTAAACTGTTTTATAGTTAACAGGTTTTTCCTGTCGTATTTTTACTGTCTTTCACTGTTAAATATACGGATCTTTTTTACAGTGTAGAAGAATTCATGTTTCTGCAGTAATAGTAACATAAACTAGTATGTACTAAGAATAAAATACAGTAGCTATCTAAAGATGAAACAACTGTTAGTGTGGTGACTATATGAAGAAGGCGTCTTTAAAGAACATTATAGTATAAAAAGAGCCCTTACTCTGTGGTTCTGACTATCATGGCAAGGTTATTAAACTATAGAAAACCCAAAAAAGGAAAGGCTCTGTCAGCAAGAAGGGTTCATTTTTCTACAGGAAAAGGTGAACTAAGTACTCAGTAACTCAGCATCCTGCAATGGCTAAAAAAAAATTAAGATGGACTATGATTGGGTCAGAAAAGGGCGTGGCTTGTTTGGCAGTGGTACAAGCGGATCTATTGCAGGGTATTTGAGCAAACAAAGTTTGGAATCAGTTATTCCTTCATCCACCCATTTCATATTCTCTTCTCAATTCCAGTCATCTAGCAGGCAGCGCATTCATCTTTTCCCTCTTCCTCTCTCTCCCCCTCTCCCTTTCCCTCCATCAGAATTGTGGAGACGGATGGACAAAGTGTGCATGAGTCCTTGGCTGAACTGCAGAAGTGCTGACGTGGCGCCAAGCCCTCTAACTGCGTGGTGACGCCTCTATCTGTCTCTCTATGATGCAGTCGCTCTTACAGACACACAAGCGTGTTCATACAGAAACTCACATGCAGGTGCATGCTTATGCTGGTACTTGCAAAAAACACATATGCACTAATGCATTAATGAACTTACACACAGAAAAATGCCTGCCTGCACACAGAGTTATACTGCATGGTAAAAAAACCCCACACACAAGGGCTATGTGCACACCGTGGAACACATCCACTCTCTATCTTTGTCTGTCTATCTAATGACACCTTTATCACTCCATTCAGTCTCCCATGCAATCAGCATTAGTCTCTATTGTCACACACACGCACACAATCTGGCCACACTCCTACCATCGCCACCACAAATACACAGGATCTCATATTAAATGCACCCACACACAAACACACTCAGGTCAGCTGAGTGATGTTGGACTGTGTATTTCTCTTCTGCCTGTGTTAAAGTGAGTCATCTATCCTTCCACAGCTTCATTACAACCTGCAAGGGCAAACACTATCTTTTGCTCCCTCTGCCTCTCCAGATGAAGGGAGAGAGAGAACGAGAGATACAGTATGTAGTAAGTGAAATTCCTCTCTCTCTCTTTATATCCACCCATCTCCTTTCTCTCTTGTTCCCTTGTCTCTAAATTTATCATCTATCTCCATACCTATCACCTTATACCGTGTCTTTTTTCCCTCCAAGTCACACAGTGTTTCACTCTTCCTTTTCCATCTACCTTTAAGCAAGCACCAGAATGGTTAAAGAGCTTGATGTAAACATTTGATGGATGTGATGCAAGAGAGAATATGTCAAGGTAGATATAACCAAGAGCATGTGGACTCTGTTTTCTTGATATTTCTACTTTGGGGCATTTTAATGGTCTTGGAAAGGCTCATTCTACCTTGTCCAGTTAAGGAAACGTTGAAGCAGTAACAAACAACATTTTAGATTATGGTGTGTCTCCAACTTGTTTGCAACAATTTGGAAAATGCTTTTTTCTGATTCAGTATAATTCCCCTGTGCAATGCCCGTGAAGGAGTGAAGTTCATGTTGATGAAAAACCTGCAAAGAGCCCCAACTCCCAGAAGCACATTAAAGCCCTTGTTTTTTTGGAGTCCAAAATGTTGCACAGGGGTTTAATTTTTATATTCAGATAGATAAGAGATTAAAAAAAATCATGCTTCTATAACAAGACGAGAAAAAGAAGAGAGTCATTGAGAGGAGAAATTTGTTGTGTTTCTACCTGCCTCTCTCAGCTCTGAGTTTTTCAGGGCCCTACAGAAACCATGAATAATTCATGGCTAAAACCTCTTATTCTCTAAATTTTAAATGGCTGGCTGTTATCAAAAATAACTTGATCTGTGTAGCATTAGTCGACTTGCACGCAACAGAGTGGCTTCAGTGCACTATAGGAAAGAGAGGGCATTGGGTCCAAGCTAAACAAGTTCCATATTTCTCACCATGCTTACAAAGCTCTCCTTGTGATGTTTCAAGAAGGGGAAAAAATCATCTCTCTTATAATCATTCATGCATTTTGAATTAACAAATACTGTTTGACTCACTAACACAGCATGAAATTGATATTTTAGTGCTGAGTTTAACATGTACGTTTTCACAAATCTCAGCCTTAAACTGGAACCCTCAAATAAGCTTCTGACTCACCACAGTACAGAAACAGGATTAAAGCCTTGGACTCCCTCTACTGGTTTATATGACAGGCTGATAGAAAAGGCTGTGGACTTTCTAAGACTGTTAAGATGTCCCCTTAGAAAGAGCATTCCCCGTGGAAGATTATTACAAGTCATTAGAAAAGACACTCAGTGGAAGCAATGGGGATTTGTGCTTATAATCCGCAAACAGGGCAGCTTTTGATATTTTTACAGTCACTCCAAAGGGAAAAAAAAAGGTCTATGACAAATTCAGCCAGGAGTTTGAGAGTTAAAACAATTAGTCATAAGTTTCTTATTGATCTCTCTCCAAGGTCTCTTATCCCAACAACTGCAGGCGGGCTCATTACTCTAAAAGACAACCTTAAGGACTGATAAAGCCGAATCAATGCTACTGATCGGCTCTCACCTTAGTATGGATAAACACACCGAACTAGAACAGACAGAAAGGGCATTCTCATTAAACAAAAGCTTTCAAACAGTCTTTTACACCAAGAGTACAGTAACTTACAGGGTGCAAGCGAAGATAGTTCAAAGAAAACCTCAAACGTGATTTGTTATGGTAAAATCATAATCTCTAATTCTGAACTACTAAAAGTTCTTGTCAGATTTAGCTGAGACCGCTGCCTTTTTACCACTTACATGCCAGTCCTGCCTTGATGCCTGAGAATGTCTTCTTGTGTTTGTACCGTTACACTTTGGATGTTGGAGCACTTTCCATGACATAAAACAACCAGTGTGGACAGAAGCACTTGAACACTTGCACCCTGATATAAGCGGCTACAACTTTGGGCCCAGCTATTTTGTGGTGTCGGTGGCAAGTTGCAGCTTTTTGCCACCATTTTTTTCCCAGTGGGAATGCGCGAAACCAGTTCTAGATTAGGCATCGACAACACATCACTGAAAAGAGGTATTCATCACTTTAACAATTACAGCTTGAAACAATGGTATGCCTATGGATAGGCCTTGGACACCCAAAGGAATCATCTAGCCACTGTATTTAATAAAAGAAAGCATGGTTGCACTTATTCAGTGCTTCTTCATTTTATAGTCAATCACAGCACTTTTTTCACCCATATGGCGCAGACATGGTTAAATGAACTGCTCTCCACGGTCCAATTAAATTGGTTAATGCCTTTGATTTTTACTCGCTCTTTCTCTGGTTCTTACAAGTTGCATTAGTGGTCTTGTGCACTCTGGTTTCACAGCTGAGCTTGTACATGTTGCAAGCTGTGTTTCTTTGAAGTTACTCAAATCCTAGTTTACCACAGAAACAACCGCGCTGAAGTACTGTTTAATTTTACTGTTGCAGTTCCCCATTGACACTGATGATTTGCATATCATTATTTTAGAGGTAAACTCAGCATTCAGCCTTCACATGGGTCTGTCCTTGGCAGAAGTAGTTTAGTTCATCACACAGATGGACACCATACAGGCACAGCTTTGGAGTATGAATGTGTCTGAATGTTAGATAGAAAGCGCTCATGTGTAGAAAAAAGTACTCGTATGGATCGGTTTATGAGGCATGTTGTATAATGTGAGTGCTCAAGTAGAGTAGAAAAGCACTATATAAGAACCAGTCCATTTACCAGAACCAGTGCTGATTCTCTGTTTTCTGTTCATCATACAATCTAACTCTTGTCATGTACCGCTGTGCTGAAGGAAGGATTTGGAGTCAAAGTACAGGATGCAGGAGACAGGACATGAAAGCATTTGACTTTTATTACTGCTAATTTACAAAGGCACAAAAATAAACACAGAGCCAGGTCAGAGCGCAGCTAGGTTATATAAAACTAAGGCTACACAACGGGAGTATGAGGGGACAATGCAAAGAGGAATACAGACAATCAAACAGTTATCTAAACAAAAGGGAATAGGACAAAGTGGAAACTGAAGAAACTGAATACACTTAAAACAGGACACAGACCAACATCGGGACACACCTGGGGATAGAGAGGGATCAAACAAGACATAGGTAGCAGAAAGCAAAAAATCATAATAATGAACAGAAGATTAAATAACAGAAAAAACAAGAGATCAAAAAAATCATCAAAAAATACAAAACTAGAGGAAACCTTAACTTTCCAAAACTCACAACGCTGGGTCAAAGACCCAGGACCATGACACTAAGTTTAACAGCGTTTCTTCAGTTTCTTTTTTTATTTTCACATGGTAAAACTATATATTATACATTGTATATACATATATATACATATACATATATATACATATACATGCATATATATTTATGGATGCTGTAATCCCACCTCTCCATCCCCTTCTCAAAATGAATTTCTAGAAACTTGCTTAGTCTACTCTTAATCCAAATGCCCATCAAAACATGACACCCCTGGCTTGAAATTAATCAACCTCAGCTGCGTTTTTGGCACTTAAACTTGCAATAAAAGTTCATTTACATCCTCAGCTGATACTTAATTATTTTGAAACTCAACTTTTAATTGCCCAACATGAACTACAAGAAAATTACACTGATCCTCTAATTAACATCTTGTAATAATAAAGCCTCGAGAGTGGTGAACGGGAATGAACTGATGGACTATTTTGTCAACTTGTTATTCTGCTGGTGTTCCGTCTTGCTGGCGTTTAGTATGCATCACATGTCTTTATTGGTGTCTGAGAGGAGCTCAAACCCCGCATTTTTGCGCTGTGTTGTCTCTAACATGCTTACATGCTGTTTGGGACCCGGATAATAGCTCATTATGCCTCTTCCTTGAACCGGCTAAGCCCTCAGCGTAGAGTCTGACTCACCTGTCACACAGTGTGCAACAGTCAAACAAGTTACAGTGCTTTCACCTTCAGCGTCATGAATACACTCCTACCTCTGTGAGTGTGTGTCAACTGTACTGAAATCTGAGCTTTGGGCGGATTGTTTTGCAACCCTTTTACTTCCCCCTCTCTGTAGACTACTACGCCTGGGTGTCACCGTTGCTACAAGCATGCTATTATCCGCGGTGAACGGTTGAAGTGGACTTCTGTGCGTTATTACTTGTTTTTTCTATCCCATCTCTTTCTCTGTCATCATGGGTGACTACAAGCCAGCCGAAGCATTAACCCACAGGAGAAGAGCGACTCTCGCAGCGGCGAGAGCTGCGACTCTACAGCCGATGAACAGGAGGTTTGAAGGGGATCGTCAGAGCTTGGTGGCCGCAGACATTAGCTTTGAAAATGAACATAACAAACGTGACCATTCACTGGAAATAAGCTGGAATAAAACGAAGAACGATAAGAAGAAACGCAGGAATGACATAAGTGACATGTTGAGGTGAGCTGGATAAACTTACTGAAGTGTTGCCCAGTTTGAGGAAAGTGGGAAGAGTTTTGTGTTTTTCCTTCAGGAAAGATATGACAACATGCTGCCAGTGGCTAACGGCTAATGTATACAACATTAGCGTTTCTTAATGCTAAATACGTGTCCTTGTTATTCATTGTCGGTAACGACTTGGTTCGGGGTCGTATGGGGGCGATCTGGAACAGAGCCTGTTTATTTTTTCACAGTTGTCACCCATTCATTCATACTTACACTCCCGCTCTTCTTTAGTGCTGCTGGGCCGAGTTCCAGGAACTTTAGTGTCTCTAATAAATAAAATGCATAATGCTGGAGGCTGTCTAAAGGGGAACCCTGTGAATAGGCGTGAATTAACTTAATCTTCTCAGACCAGTTATGTAACACAAACAGCCGATATAACACTGTTTGGTATGCAAAGGTTTCGAGCCACCCTTCATCTCTCATTATATCGCATATTCGTTTTTATCTCTTCTTTTCTTCTATATTTTGCTTCTAAGTAGCGATGCTTTCTTGACATTTTTAAAGAGTTATGGAGCAATAGGTCTCCAGGTTTAGTGAAGGTCTTTGAACGTTTTTTTTTTATCTTTAGAGGTTTGCTACTAACTACCAGTTGCAAAAAACGCATAATTTATTCCCTATTTGTTTAGTTTAATGTACAAAAGGTGTACAATGTTGTTCCCAAAGAACTATACCTGAAAACTTGGCATGGTGTGCAGTGTGTACTTAAAAAGGTTGAGGAAGATGGAGAAAGTGGAGGCCTAAAAACTATCTGCAGCAGATGAAAAGAATCTGAAATTCATGTCCTTAAGAAATAGGAAGAAAATCCAGCAAAGACCTGACACAGGAACAGAGAGATGCATGTGGAACCTACCTACTGCTGTTTGCTGAAGCCTCATCAGAAATGGCCTGGGTGGAAGGGTGCAGTCAAAAAGCCGTTTTTAATGTAGGGAAACAGGGAGGAGAAAAGTCTGAGGAATGCCAAAATACACAAGAACTGGACTGAAAATCAGTTGCAACAGTTCTGATTAAGTGATGAATCCAAATTTGAAATTTCTGGTTGAAATTATCACCAGTATGTACAGAGGAGGTCAGGAGAGAGGTACAACAGTGAGTGTCTACAGCAAACCTCAAACAACTAAAGCAATGCTGTAAAGAAGAGCGGGACAAAATTTCCTCACAATGATGTGAGATACTGATAAAATCTGACAGGAAGTGATTACTTAAAGCTGTTGTTTCTAAAGGTTGTTCTACAATTTAATGAGGAGTACTTAGTTTTTCAAAGCGCTGCAGGACTATGAAAACCTTCACAGAGCTCCTAGCACTCACTGTGTATGTAACTTTGTCCTGTAATTGCAGTGTAGAATCCAAATAAAAATCAATGCAACATTAATGGCCCTGCGACAGACTGGCGACCTGTCCAGGGTGTACCCCGCCTCTCGCCCTATGACAGCTGGGATAGGCTCCAGCGCCCCCCGCGACCCTGGAAAGTTATAAGCGGAAGCGAATGGATGGATGGATGGATTAATACATTCATTTTTTTTTTATTCATTGTCTCACTCATTTACTGTATCCATCTGATTTATTTCAGTAACTGTCACAAAACACAGGAGTCCCTGCTGAGTTCAGCCAGTGGTTATAAAAACTACAGAGGAGTCCTCAACTGGTGTGTGGTAATGCTGGTAAGACACATACAAAAAGAAACATATGTGTTCCCACAAAAGATCTCCATCTAAAAAAAAACATTCGACAGTCTTGTTTTGTTGTTTGAGCAGATAAGATGATATTTTTGTTGATTTTCAATGAATTTACAAACATGGCCAACATGTATCCAGTGGCATAAAGCCAAACATCTTTCCCATCTCTATCTCCCACTCATGTTTTTTCTTTAATTTTAATTCCAGCAGCACATACTGTGGGTGTAATTGTCAGTTTTTGTGTTTTTGCCAGATGTATTGGCATGAAATTGTGATTTTTATGATTACAATGCAGCAGGGCAGCTATGTTAGTTCAATATTGAAATTTAAAGCACGAGGATCCGAGACAGAACTGGAGCGAGTTCAACATACCCAGAGTATCTTACCATTATCTCGATTCATTTACATGGAAATGGAAGTCAGGATAAGCAGTCAAAATAAAACTGGTTTTCAACTTGCTAAGTTGCTAAGCATTGGCAGCATCTGACCAATCAGAATGATTACTGTAGCGGCAACTGAGCAGCTGATTTTTACAAAGGAAGAGTAAACTATAATATTAGAAAAATATGAATAGGTTAGACACATAATGACAAATGCAAGTAACACAGCTGCTGCAGATGAACCAGAGTTATTAATATCACACTTATCAACTCTATCTGATGGGTTATTATTGAGTATTCCTTTGAATTAATATTCAAATTAATATTCAGCTGCAGCCCCGATGGTGTTAGGCTTGCAGCATAAGTTACCATGGTGATGTACCCCAGTAAGGTGTGAACCACCTTCATAATACAAAAACCCAGGGTTAGCCCCCAAGTGACCTGTATACAATGATATCCTGCTTCGCAGTACAGGCCTGTCAGGTGCCTGTCAGCTGTAATTAGGTTTTTTGATTATTGATTTTTTTTTTTCAATAAGATACATCTTATCTTATTGCAAATAACTTAATATCAGTTTAGCAATTAGTGTAGATAGTAATGGACTCTTGCAAGTGATACAGACCATCCACTGTCATAGACTAATACATTGAGATAACTCAATGCCACAATCATTTTGTTTAAATAATAAACAAAATGATTGTCCGGATTAGGACCCTGATTAACTTATCTTCTGATATATGGACATGACCGCCGTCACTTCTGCTAACCCTTGTTTGTACTAATGGTGATTGTATAAAAATGTCACCAGCATTTCAGCCAACATTCATATTAATAAAATGCAGATTTTTCACTGCACTTCATCCAAGTGAAGAGGTAAAAAATATGCAGAGTCACGTTTTGCTGTCATTACTGTTGTGCTGCTTCTGTCCACTCATTTCCTCTTTGTGCAGAGTTTCCTCTCAGGTGGGGTTTACCACAGACACACAATAGCAGCAAACCAGAAGTCTTACTCTAGCCTCTAAAAGTATTTTGTTCAAGTTAAATAGTTCAGGCAGATAATTTTTCACTCATCAAGAAAAAAAAAACCTATGAGCTCTAGCCGTAGTCAGGAATCTGTTGTTCATCTATTCCCGATTCACAAGAATGGCTACTTCTCCAAGAGTATTGGTCAGATTTTTAGTGAACAGTTCTTCATTGAAATTGTTCTCAAGATGAAGGTCACATTTGTTATTTTGCGTGCAGTAACTACATTGTGATGAAGTATGAACAGATGAGCTAACTAGCTAATGTGTATTTTCTAGAGATGTCAAATAGTGTACATCCACAGTAAAATAACTGACCTGTTAATGTCAAGCTTAGCACATTTTGCAGTTCTTTCTCGCCTGTGCTTGGGAGAATGGGCCAATTATGGCAGGAAACAAGAGGAGATTCGGGTGGTGAACCCTGCTAATCCGACAAATCATTGTGTTCATTATAGGAGGTTTTTCCTTCATTCTGACAGAGCCAGAGATTTTGTGTTTGGTAATAAGATATTACAATTCATTTAGCTGAGGAGAGCAAACGGACAGGATACAGCAAGGAGTGCAAAACAGGGGAGCAAGAGAAGGAGATGACCATGGAGGAGAGGGTGATACAGAACGATGAGGCAATTCAATTAAATCTGAAGGCTTTAAAATGAGAACCATGAAATAAATGTAAGTGTGGAGAAAAGTGTAAGGAGGATTGTTGTGCAAGAAATATTTATCATTAACTGTTTCTTCTTATTACAGGTACTGAGCAATGCTCGCCTCTTCTTAGAAAACCTCTTACGGTGAGAATGTTTTATTAGCTATTATTTCAAAAGGCTTCATGCACTACTTTTACCCAGTGTGCCATTCTTAAACATTAATGAGGGTGATGTTTTAAATGTGACACGAGGTTCACCAAGTTCTCAAAAAACTAAGATGGCTTACTGGGAAACTTGATAATGTCATAATGTCATTTGTTACACTTGTGGGGGGGGGGGGGGTTTCTCTCAGAAGTTAAAATAACTGCTGTGGAAAATATTATATATGAAGCAGAAAACTGATTCAGCACTGCGTCAGTTGTAAACTATTAAAGCAAACTTCTCACAGTATTTCTGCGAGAAGTTTGCGTTACTTACATTGAAGCTCAGATATGTAAAAACACACGTGTCTTAATTTGGATCCTGGCTTTTTTATTGGCCATCGTTCTTTCTTTTGTTTTTTTTAGGTACGGTGTTTTGGTCGATCCTATTCAGGTGGTTTCCTTGTTTCTGAATGATCCCTACAGCTGGCCAGCAGCTTGCCTAGTGATTGGTAGGTATATTTTCTGTGGAACACTTCAAAATAATGGAAATTATTCATTATTATTTTACATTGATTATATTATTTCTGGGTTAAAAAAACCATAAAAATCTTAGCTACAAAACAAAATGCACGAAATGCTTGTATAACCAAGACCAGGACAACCAGCTTTCTTATAAGTTGGTCGTATATAGTATATTATTTCTTCTTTCTAAAGTGATCTTAAGCAGTAGTAGTCCAGGTTGTATGAAGGTTGGTGACTTTTTTCACTCATTTTCAGTCCACTCCTTGTACCTGCACATGTTCTGGGGAAAGTTTTAATTTAGCAAAGAACCAGTTTTAAAATAAAATCCTTAGAAACTTTCTAACATCCTATCGCCAAGATGAGTGGGGACAAAAGTGTGATGTGTAAGTGTAAATGTCAGGTCATGCGAAAAAAAGTTACCTACAGTAAATGAACAATGTTTGAAAGTCTTGCCCTTAAGCAATAGGACAAAAACAGAAACTGATAGATCCATCTGGACCTTAAGTTTATTGATCTACTGCTTATTAGAAAGGGTCTCAGTGGAAGGGTGTCTGCCAAGAAGTCAGTCATAAGGAAGAGAAACTGGGAGGTACCCCACATTACACAAGAACTGGATGGAAAATCAGTGGCAACAGGTCTTATGGATTGGCTTGAATTATTATCACTATGTGTGGAGAAGGTAAGGAGAGAGGTACAACAGTGAGTGTCTGCAGCCATCTGTAAAACATAGTAGAGGCTCTGTGATGGTTTGGGGCTGAATTCGGTCAGTGGTGTTGGGGATCTTGATGGATTTATGCACACAGAAAAGTACCACCAGATTATCATCCACCATGCAGTACCATCGTGAAAGTGTCTGATAGGCAACAGCTTCATTTTTTTTCACCATGAGAATGATTCCAAACTGCCAGAGCAGTAAAACACACAATGGAACAATTTTAAAACAAAAGGCAGCCAAGGTTCAAAGAAGAGCTTCGAATGTCCTTCAAGAAGCCTGGAGAACTATTCCTGAAGACTACTTAAAGAAAATAAAAGGACTCTTGTTTAAGAGAGTTGTTTTAAATATTAAAAATGATAAAGAATAAACAAAATATTGACTTTCAAGCTTGTTAGAATTGTACAGGCTCTGTTTTTGCCTTATGTACTGTATTTTCTTTTATGTTTCAGTAATTCGTTGCAATTCGTTGATCAGCCTAGCAAGAACATTTCAGAAAAATAGGTGGAAATAACATTCAACTGAATATGTTTTGAGTTTCTTTGTCCTTACATGTTTGATTATAGAGCCACTTCCTTTAAGGCCTACCCTGCTATAAGACGAACACATGCAGTTTTTTTTCCTAGTACTTACTTTTATGGTATATTGCAGTGAAGGTCTGCAGTGGTGCAGCTTTCAGTGTCTCTAGAGGGACACTCACCTGCCCTATATACTGCATACTGGTGTTCGCCTGCAGAGAGGAGGAGGGAGAAAAATGGGAAGTAAGAGAGAGGGATGAAGAAGAGAAGTAAGGTGGAAGCATTTAATGGAAGCCAAGTTAAGTAAGTAAATTTGTATAGATGGTTGGAAAACAAGAAAAGAACAGGCAGAGGGAGACGAGGTAGAAAGAGCAGGAGAGTGGTGGAGTAAAGTGCTGCATCAACTCAGGACCGGAGAAGGGAAAGGGAGGGAGGAGGAGAGAAATGGATGGAGTTAAGGCAAATGACTGCACAGACAATGGGTAAGAGGCAGGTGAGGATGGGAGTCTGTTTACAGTGGCATGGACAGTAAAGCAGCCTATCCCCCGAGGGCATTCAGAGAGTCACTGCAGTAACTTACGCACACTCCCACACACACAAACACAGTCTACACTTCATGAAGCCTACCAGCAAAATGGGCAAACTTTGGAAAGAAAGTTAGACATTAAGAAAACTCTATTGTGAGTGATAAATGTTATTTTACTTTGCTGTAGTAAGTGCATTGCTTCTACAATATATACCTGAAGGCACCAGATAAAAGGTTTGTGTGTCTAACAGGTGCTAAATTGAGTTGTTTGTTCCAGTTTGATGCAGTTTGGGCACAATACAGTAGTTGGTATTTGGCAAAGAGGCTCAACAGATGCTTTGCAAAAGAAAAAGCAGTAGGGAATAAGATTTGGGCTCTTCTCAGATGTTCTTTTGTCTGGTTTCTCTTCTCTGCATTTAGAAGTCTCTTATTCTGTGAATATTATTATACAACGATAATGATGGTAATAATAAAATTGTAATGAAGATCCTTATTTAAATGTATTAAATTGTTTAACTTTTTTAAAATTTAGCACCGATGATCTTGATACACTCACAGTACTTTGTAAAATTTGCTGTGTTATCCTTCATGATACTCTCCTTTGCATATTAGCTGAAAGCAGAGTTGTCCTCATGTTAAACGCAGCCTAGTTACAAGACAGGTTTCCTGACTCCATACTTTTCTTTTTCCTTCTTATAGGTGAATTTAAAGATGAGTATAATGGGAGTGTATTGTGAGGTCTGAAGTGATGCCTGCAGGCTGATTAATTGCTTTCGTTTGTGCACAGTAATCTTACTGTATAGACTCTGCTGTGCCTGCAGCACATTTACTCCTTCCTGTCTTCGCTGTGCCGTGTATACCACGAAATCAAAAACAACCATGTGACTGAATGACTAAATAAATTGATTTGTAATGGCAGTTATCAAGGGTGACAGTGTTGATGATCACATGATGAACCCCCAGTAGTTGAAATGCCTGACAGTTTACACATCTGCTCACTCTGTTAGACAGTTGACACGATGCTAATGACTGATAAGGGTTTCAAGAACAATTGCTGCAATCATTTGTCATCAGCGTAGTCTAGTCAGAGAAATGAGAAGCTTACATACCAGTGATTTTAATCCTGCCCTTGTAACTGTTACAATACAGAAAGAAAAGAGTGTATGGACACATATAGTATATAAGGCGAAAACAGAGTTTATACAATTCTAACAAGCTTGAAAGTCAATATTTTAGCATGACCAACGTATTCTTCATTGCTGCCTGAACTCTCTTAGACAAGATTTCTTGTCATTTCTTTAAGTAAATGGCCTGTATATAGCGCTTTACTAGTCCCTAAGGACCCCAAAGCGCTTTACACAACCAGTCATCCACCCACATGTGATGGCAAGCTACGTTGTAGCCACAGCCACCCTGGTGCGCACTGACAGAGGCGAGGCTGCCGGACACTGGCGCCACCAGGCCCTCTGACCACCACCAGTAGGCAGCGGGTGAAGTGTCTTGCCCAAGGACACAACGACCAAGACTGTCCAAGCCAGGACTCGAACCGGCAACCTTCCGATTACAAGACGAACTCCCACCTCTTGAGCCACGATCGCCCGCCAAGTAGTCTTCAGGAATAGTTCTCCAGGCTTGTTGAAGTACATTCAGAGCTCGTCTTTGGATGTTGGCTGCCCTTTATTCAGTTTTCTGTCAAGATGATCCCACACTGCTTCAGTAATGTTGAGGTCTGAGCTCTGAGGAGGTCAGTCTATGATTGATATTGTTTCATTTTGTGTTTTGGATCATTGTCTCCACCACTGGCTGAAATGCAGCCCCAAACCATGACAGAGCCTCCTCTGTATTATGACTGTAGACAGTCAATGTTGCACCTTGGTCCTGATCTGTACATATTGACAACAGTTTGAACCAGAAAATTTACATTTGGATTCATCGCTCCATAAACCCTGTTGTCAGTCCTCTTCTTGTGTAGTTTGTCATACCTCAGCCATTTCTCCCAGTTTCCCTCCCTAAAAATGGCTTCTTGATGGTCACCCTTCCACTGAGAGCATTTCTGAGGCTTCAACAAACAGATGGATTATCTGAAGGTCCAGATGCACCTCGTAGGTCCTGTGTCAAGTCTTTGCTGGATGTTTTTGTCCCATTTCTTAACAACATAACTTTTAGATACTGAAACAGATATTGATACAGATAGATGCAGAGACACAAGTAGATTTTCATCTGATGTAAGTGATATGAAACACTGTATACCATCCAAGGTTTTGGTTGGTAGCTCTTTGGGAATCACCTTGTTGCTGCAAAAATATTATGTTATGCCTGTTAAACCATGTTATCCTTGTAATTTTGCATAGTTTCAGCTAATAAAATTGGAACAAATGGTGTGATTTTCGTGAGAGGCTGCAAGTAACAAAAGGCCTAAAGATATAATTTAAAATTGATTCTGAGCTAAGTTTTCTCTGCTATGTTGAAACAACACTGGTTTAGCCCTTGAGTTAGGTGTTTTTTTACAGTATAAACAAAAAAAGAATAACCTTCCTCTGATGGACTGAAAAGGAGTGAAAAAGCAGACAGTATCCAAAGAAAAACTTTCAAAGACTCTCAGAAAGCCTTGAGAACTATTGCTCAACACCACTTTAAAAATTACAGGAAGTCTAGCTCCTTGGAAGCAAAGTAAAAAGAAATGAGGTGTTGCTCAAGACTTTTGCACAGTACCATATGTCCCAAAATTATACCCGTCTTTCTGAAGTGTGGATATGAAATCATACTGTAGAATATCTTCTTTTTTATTGCATTTTCTAAAGCTTCACTAAAGAAACTTCTTGATTATGTTACTTGATTGATTCCCTTGGGATTTTTCTGTCACAGTCATTTGCTCCATGGCCTTTTTGATTTTACATATTCAAGTAAACAGTTTAAAGTACACTCATTTATTTGATAACCTCCACATCAAGTTGTCAAAAGAGCAGCAGACATTGAATATGGAGATGGATATACTGTGCAGGAAACCAAAAATAATTGATAAAGAATATAAAATGATGTGATTCTTTGTGTGTGTGTGTGTGTGTGTGTGTGTGTGTTCCTGTTTAGCTATCTTTGTGAGGACCGAAATCTGCATTCTGCTATACTTGTGAGAACCAACAGTCACTTGTGAGGACACACTCACCAGTCCTCACAAGTTTGAAGGCCGTATTTAGGCTCAAAATGTGGTTTTAGTTTCATGGTTACAATTAGGTTATGGTTAGGGTTAGGGTAAGGGGTTAGGGAAACCATTATGTCAATGAAGGTCCTCACTAAGATAGCTGAACGGGCTTGTGTGTGTGTGTGTGTGTGTGTGTGTGTGTGTGTGTGTGTGTGTGTGTGTGAGAGAGAGAGAGAGAGAGAGAGCTTTTACACACACATCGACCGGTCTAGTCACTCAGCTGTCTAGCAGTTGGTATGTGCTGTGAAACACATATGCTCTATTATTGCTGCTTCATTTCTTTCATCAGGTGTTGCTATTTAATCATGTGAAAGTCTGTGTGTGTCTGTGTGTGTGAGAGACACCATGTTGCTCAGAAGGTTTCAGGAAATTTTCAGCCAAAACTTGAAATTGGCATATTTTATCAGCACTGCTTTGAAAACGTAGAAGTCACTGACTAAAATGATGGAGTTCTGCTGAATACCAGTGTTTCTGGAGCCAAAATGTCTTCAGTTCATGATCTCCCTAGTGTAAATACAGGCTGAAAAAATGATCACTGAGCATCAGCACTGACATGGTTCATTTTGTCTGACAGTGTCCAATGTGTTCATTCTGGTGGCTCTCTATACCGAAAGGCAGCTGTCGAAGGTGAGAAGAGAAACCCTGCTTGCACTAAAACATGAGAGCAGTGTGAATTTTAACTGGACTGCTGAATTCAGAGCACTTTCCCAAGTCTCGGGTGGGATTATTTTTCTAAAACTGTTCTCTAAAGCTGACTGAGGAGCTGACCCTCCCCAGTTGCATCTGCAAATGTGAAATGGTAAAATGAGAAATTAGTTTCACCATCTACATTTGGGGCACATTCAGCTATGCTCTGCCTGTTTGGCACCAATTGGAACAGTTTTGTTTTGTTTTTTGTTGTTTTTTAACTTAACTAGGCCAGAATAACTTAAAATGCGATCTATGGTGGGGTGAGAAGTAAAAAATGGTTAAAACATTTAGTTTCTGTAATAATTGGCAGTGTTTTAGAATTGGGTCACCAGTAAATACCCAAGGCTAAAAGCATGCGACCAAAATGGAGGCAGTTTTTCTAGAAATGGATACACTGTTAAGATGTGACATAAAAGCTCCTGCTGTTCCTATGTTTTTCTCTTTGGACACAGGGTTCACTCAGTGAACTTGTGGGACTTCTGGTCCATTGCATTAACATGGCCGTTCTGCTAACGTTCCCTGCAGCAGTGGTCCTATTGGTTCCCTCCGTGACCTCAGGTAAAATGTATTTCCCTATTATTCAACTGTCCTCCCTGCAATCTTGTTCCTAACAACTGTACATTACTGCGACTAATAATTTACTAAAATAGTCTCATCTCTTATGCAGCCAAAACATTATCCCTTCACTCGTAGTTTACAATGTAGAAAATAATTTAAGGGTAATAAAGATTAAGAGAACATCCACTTCCTTGCCCTTCACAGAAACACGCAGCCAATTCGGCAGTGCAGTAAAAGGCATCTCTGATACAGAGTCATAATTGGAGTCGGTTAGTGGTAATGGACCAGTTGGTCATGACTGGATTGTTTCCAGCTGGCTCTGAGGAGAGGAGAGGGGAGGAAAGGAGAAGAAAGGATAGGAAAGGAATAGAAAGGGGTGTGGCTTGCTGTGCAGGGTTATTCAAGGTTCACTACCTTCTGTCTTCATCATACACGCAACATGATTGACCCACGATGAATTGAGAATACAGCATACCGTACTTTTACAGGAAGGACAAGTACACAGAAGTCCTCATAAATTTAATGAGAAATACTTTTTTTTTATCATAAAACAATAGATTATTGCATCTACTGAAATGTTATTGCTTAATGCCAATAATTTGCATTCAACAGGAAATTTAACTGCTGTGTCATCGCAAATTTCTCGACCAATGCAGATAACCTGTTACGGAAAGTACACAGTATTTGTCATCTAAGAGTAATAAGATGTGTCAGAAAAAGTCTACTTAATGTGGTAGTTATCCAAATTTCACTATTTCCCCCGACTGACTGGTTTATACTACGGTAAAATCTTAGCCTGTACCGGGGCTGTATAGTTTTAGCTGGAACACGTAATGAACTTGACACTTGACAAATATTTCACCGGCAAGGTCACATTTGTCACTTAATCCACAAATGTTCCACGGTAGGAGTGTTTTATGTCATGGACTTGATAAATGTATTTAGTTCAGTTGTTTTGGCACAGCACCAGTCCTTTACTCTTCAAGCTTTAGTAAGCACACCCCTGACTTTATATCAATCAAAGGACATCCATGTTGAGAGTTTCCTATGTAAGGCTGGTTTATTTGATCCCAGAAAGTCATTGTTTCCCCTTTTGGGTTATTTTTTCTCTCCTCTTCTCCTCCCTCATCTCATCTGTTCTCTCACTGGGAGGTGTAGAAGTAAAGGAGTCGGTCCATCTGTCTGTCTGTTTTCTCTGCACTGCTGTTCGCACAGGAAGGACAATTGACAGAGGGCAGGTGTGTGTATGTACGAATATGTGTGCGTACTGATATTAAGTTTTGGGGGCATATATTAGGGATGTTTTCACAGTCACGTTGTCAATTATCATGTAAATGCAACATTACAAAACACAGCTAATTTTGTGTGTCTGTGTGACAGACGAAGGGTGGTAATACAGTTATAGACATTCAATCAAATTTGCTAACATACTACTAAACTTTACTGTTATCTGCTGACATCATTTCATTATTTTCAAAGCTTTGGATTGGTCCTTTAATGCATCATGGCTTTAGGTGTGTGCACCTGGGTTTGAGTGTCCTTACAGCAGTGTTTCTGATAACAGTGCGAATTTGAAAAACTGAAAAATAAAAATCACACATAGATGGTGTAAAGTGCCACATACATTGTGTATTTTTATAAGCAGGTGTAAACCACCCTCTAATATTCTAAAGCATGCTCTTACTCGGCTTACCAAACTACGACTCAGAAACTGCATGCATAAAGCTATCAAAGCTTTCTTTGCATAGTGAAGTACAGCGTTAGGCGACACCACATCTGAGAGGGGGCTGGTTTTGGCATGTTTTTCCCCACTCAAGCTCGCCTCTGTGTGCTTTTTACGATTCCCTATCTCTGGAATCACTGTCTTGAAGAAAATCTAGCAGTTTAGGAGCCACACTGAGCCAGAGAGACAGATGGTTAATGGATAAGATCTGGTATGGTTTGCTGCCAGGTGTGCTGACCTCCTCCTCACCCTGCTGGCACAACAGGCAGTTTTTGTTTGTGCGTTTCTGAGTGTTTGTGCACATATACGAGTGCGTGTTTGTTCTCTGTCCGGCTTGATCCCTTTCTATCAAGCATATGGTGACTATTGATAAAGCCCTGGTAGGCAAGCTGGTGTAAGCGTGTGCTTGCAATTTACTAAATATGTTTATTGATCTCCTTTCAAATCAGCTTTTCCTCATTGGCCAATTAGCACAAACTTTGGCACGGGTTTCTGAGTGCACATACTCTCATAAAAACAACAACAACATGGTGACTATGTAATAATGTCCTTGGCATAGTTAGACTGCTTTTATACTTTGTGTTGAGATGATTTATTTAGCTGAGCTTGTTTTGCTGTTTGTTCCAGATCAAATGACAGCCTCTCATTGTCTGTCTCCTTTCCATTTTTCACTCTCCTACCTCTCTGCTCTGTTTTCCATCCTGTCCCTGGCTCTGCTTCTAACATACATCCCATAATTTTTTTTGCTTGCATTGTTCTCTTAGTTTTTATGTCCTCATCCATTCTTCTTCGATATTTTTTCCTGTCTGTTAGCATCCCCTCATATCTTCCTCATCTTCTTCTTAGACCACATATGAGCTAATTACATGTTTCTGCATTAGTTTATCCACAGTGCTAATCCTTACCTCTTTTTCTCCCTCTCCCCATGACAGTTGGTGGTTTATTCGTACTTGGTACTTACACCATTGTCTTACTTAAACTGTACTCCTATAAGGATGTCAACTTTTGGTGCAGAGAGCTGAGCACTATGAAGGCAAAGAAACTGTCCAGGTCACTGTCTTGTAAGTCACACATACGCATGCTTATTTAGATTTATATTTTACACTCACTGACATCATAGGAAAGTAAGCAATATACATTATCATTTTGTTTTTATGCTTGAAATGGCTTTTAATGTGATTTAGTTTCTACCCAGAAAGAGCTTTCAGTATATTGCTCGTGCTGTTATGGTGACATCTACTGGCAGATCGTTGACACCACAGCTTTTTAATGAAACTTGCATGAATGGTGACATTGCTGTGTGTAAATTTTATTTATGTCTGGTACAGGCCCATCAGAACAGCGTTTTTATGAAGGTGAACGCAAAGTGTGTTATCCTGGCAACCTCACCCTCCGAGGTACTCAGAGCTTTTGTTATCATTACTGTTTGCTGGGATGTGAGTTGATCGTGTTTCTGTGAAGCACCGCTGCTTCTGTTTTACTGTGTCACATGTTGTGGTTAACACACTGACTTTCTCTCCACCTCTGTAGACATGTACTACTTCATCTTTGCGCCGACTCTGTGCTATGAGCTCAACTTCCCCCGCTCTCCAAAAATTCGCATGAGCTTCCTGCTAAGGAGACTTTTTGAGATGGTGAGGAAATATCTCATGTCAGCATCACCCATTAAACACATTTAGTGTAGCTGTGTGTTCAAAGGAAGCACAGACGCACACTCAGACGATTAGAAGTATCACCTAAAAGTGCTTAAGTGCTAGATCACAGTATAAATGTGGCATATTTCTGCAGAAATATTGGGTTATGGATACGATGCAGTATATGTACAAGTTTGATCAACAACACAGGGCACGATCCCAACATGTCAGACAAACAGGTGCATCCTTTAAGAGTGAAACTGAAAAAAGGCCATTTATATCACTGAAGTAATGTCACTCTATCAATTTGTGTCTTTCTCCTCAGCTTTTTTTCACCCAGCTGTTAGTTGGACTCACTCAGCAGGTAGAGTCGGATAAACCTAAACATCACTGTTTAAAATGTGTATGTTGCAGCTCATGTCTTAAAGTAGCTTAAGTATTTTTTTCTCTTTCTGTCAGTGGATGATTCCCATCATTCAGAGCTCAATGAAACCACTAGAGGTAAGTCAGGCCAAATGAGACAGAAGCTACAAGTGTGAAGTGTTTTTAAACCAGATGCGTAAAATCTGTTCAAGTATTTTGTGCCTTAAAAATAATTTTTGGAGTCCACTATCTGTAACGCTCACACCAGCTGCATAATTGAGCAAACTTTCAACCTTATTTGCAACCAAGCTCAATTTTCCGCTCAGATCTGACCAATCAGACCATTGCATTTGGCAACAAGTGCGCTCTTGACTCAAAGCTTGCACCAGTATTGAATTTACAAAAACATGTAAATAGTAAAATATAATATATTATTATTTTTACCTCAGACACACAGCTAGACAGTGTTCCAGGTCAATCGGCTCAGTGGATCAGATCATGAAATTCACCTTGCTGCTGCATTCTCTTGATAATTGCATAAAACTGAAGTTATGCGACAAGTTCGAAATCGAAAAAAGTCGGAATTTTTTGTCAGTTTTTCGTAATGCGCTTGGTGTGTAATGACCTTTACTGTGTGTTTGTCAATTCACGCCTCTTTTCTCATGTTTTCTCTCCTGTAGGACATGGATCTGTCCAGGATGACTGAGAGACTCCTGCGATTGGCTGTGAGTAAACACAATAACATTAAGCACCATGACATGAAAACAGAGCTCCAGTTTTGATAATGATGTGAAGCAAAATATCAGAGCAGTTTATTTTCCAGTTCTTGTACTTGTCAGTGTTTTGGACATGCAGTATAAAGCGACAGTTTATTTATAACCAGAGGTCATGCTACAACGTATACTGAGACTTTCTTGAGATCTTGGAATTAAAGAGTTTCAGCAGCATGTTGGGTGACGGTCGTCTGTTGTTCTTCTTCACGAGACTTGAATTTGTCTTTCCAGGTTCCTAATCACTTGCTTTGGCTGATGTTTTTCTATTGGTTCTTCCACTCATCTTTGAACTTCACAGCTGAGCTGCTGCGCTTTGGTGACAGACAGTTTTACAAAGACTGGTGGTAAGTTTTTGTCTGTGTTGTTTGTGATTTTTATGAGGTGTGGTGGACTGTGCTCAAACACTTTTTCAGAGCAGCTCCATGCACTAATAACTGCATGTGTGTGCATAAGAGAGAGGATTTATGTGCATTCTCATGAATGTATTTGGGTTTATATCAATGCCATTTGTATGATCAAAGCAGTAAACTTATGAATCAGTTTGTGTATTTCTAATATTTGTAAATAGGTGTCAGTCAGTGGACTGTGGAATAATTGCTTTTATTTCCTCCGTTCTCATGAGAACAGATTTCTTCATGTCTATCAATATTAATCAAGCTGCTTTAAATCCATTATTTAGAGGCTGTAATCCAGCACACTGTTTGATGGCTTTTTTTTTTTTTTATAGGAATTCGGAGTCGGTGACATATTTCTGGCAGAACTGGAACATCCCGGTGCACAAGTGGTGTCTACGGTAAAGTGAATTATTCACACACTAGGACATTAGAAGGGAGGAATTAAATTATAGGACTCGGCACAGGAGACGGCGGTGAATTTGATGCAGTGGGACGCGCTTAACAAGGCACACTGATGTATTTAGGAAGTGGATTCATCTGGCTGTGATTGAATAAGCGGCGGTGGTAAATACAGCAACAGGAGCAAATGCATTTCTATTAAACAAGATGAAGTAAATACGGTGCCTTCTAAAGTGCATTTTCTGTTAGAGAGACAGAATTACAGCAGATCTACTGTAGTACACATGGTAAACAAATTCTAGTTTACTGAAAAAATATAATTTGTTCTCAGAATAATCTGTCTCTCTGATTTGAATGTAGGTATTCACACATTTTTATATCTGTTCTTCTGTGTGTCTTGCAGCCACTTTTACAAGCCGCTTCTGAGGAGAGGATTCAGCAAAATGTTCAGCCAATCAGCTGTCTTCTTCTTGTCAGCTTTTTTCCATGAGGTAAGAATTGAGACCAGAACTGCTTTTTCTGCTGAGCTTTTACTGTCATTCAAAAAGAAAAAAGTAGCAACCAGGTGCTGCTAATCAAATGCACTGATTGGTTAACTAGTAAAAAAGTGTTACCACCTCTATAAAAGCAGAAATCTTTCCTCTTCGCTTGTCTGGAGCATTTAGTGATGTTCAGGACATTACAGAAGTTTTGTGGTTCAGACCACAAAACTTTTGGAACAACGTTGTTTAGACAGATGAAACCAAAGTGATCAGAACAAGAACACAGCATATCAGCACAAACTCCTCATACTAAATGTAAAGCACAGTGGTGGAGGGGTGATGATTTGGGCTTGTTTTGCAGCCACAGGACTTGAGCACCTTGCATTCAGTGACCTGACCGTGACCCGTGTCAGGGCATCTGTCAAACAGCTAAAACTTGGCTAAATCTGGGTCATGCAACAGGACAGTGGTCCCAAGCACAGCAGCAAATCTACAACAGAATGGCTGAAAAAGAAATGAATGAAGGTGTTGCAATGGCCCAGTCAAAGTCCAGACCTCAATGAACTGAAGCAATGTTGTAAATAAGTGTGGGTCAAAATGCCTCCACGACTGATAAAGTCATATAGAAATTATCTGCTTCAAGTTATTGCTGCTAAAGGTGGTTCTGCAAGCTAGTGAATCACCGGGTGTGTTTCGTTTTTCACAGGATTGCATACAGTGTTGTGAAAAACATTCTTTCTTACATGACCGCACATTGACCTAGACAAAATACAATGTCCACACTGTTGTAGCTCTTTTTCAGTGTGGTGCAAGTTATCAATCATATTCCTAGAAATTATAGCTGAATATTGATGATTCTGATTTTTCTGTCTGTTTCCCTATCTGCCAGTACTTAGTGAGTGTTCCCCTCAGGATGTTCAGATTATGGGCTTTTATGGGCATGATGGCACAGGTAAGACGATAAATATACAGCTACAGTTGAGTTGTCATACAGAGGGTCAAAATACAGACATTTTTATGATATCTCTTTAAACTGTTGATGGACATTTTGCATTGTTGTCAGTGTTTGACCCGGAAATAATTAACTTAATAAATAACCTTATTAATATAGCGGGGGATGTTTGATGTACCAGTGATAATCAGCTACCATGGGCTGCCTCTCTGGGTTTAATATTTACAAACAAAAAGAAATAAGAAGTTAAATAAATTACAGTTAGGTTAATTAGGGCTGTCATTCGTGATATGTCATGATTACTCCTTGTGGGGTTTTTTTAATGATGTTTTATTCGCTCACCAGCTTCCATTAGCCTGGTTCGTTGGCCGTTTCCTGCGTGGTAACTACGGCAACGCTGCAGTTTGGATTTCCATCATTATCGGTCAGCCGTTTGCTGTCCTGATGTACGTCCACGACTACTACGTCATTCACTACAGACAGGAGGGAGAATAATACACATGTATATTCACACAACTTGCAACACATCTTTCTTACTTAAGTATAAATACCACTAGACTAAAGTGCAGGTAACACATATTGTCCTCTACTCCTACGTGTCAGGATGAGTGGATCACATGGACTGTGTTGTGGTTGTAGCGTGTTTACATTAGACACATTGACTTTTGTGTCGTCCTGCTGGAAAAGCTGAGAATACAGTGGAGGAAAAAAGCAGAAATGTTTAAATGTCCATCTTGAAACACTACTGTAACATAAGGAGAAAGGTGATGTAGCATGCTGCATCATACTCAGGAGATTTTTTTATTTCAGTGCCTTGTAAAAACCTCTGATGGTTAGTTTGGGGATTCGTATTTATGGTGAGTTTGTCATGATTGGTACTGTGAGAACAGCTGACACAGGGTTTTGTTTACCGTATTTCCATAAAGGGTTTACTTATCTTTAGCTATGTGAATCACAGTGTAGACACTGTGCTTGAACACTATGAAATGCTAATATGACACCATGATTCAAAGGGTTGTTGTTGGTTAGGAAAGAGATTTATGATCCAATCATTTTTCACTTTGTGACCAAAGGGGCCTTAAACTGTCTGGTTTTACTGTGAGGGGAGGATCATAAGAAGAGATGAAAGTATGCTTTTAGGATTTTATTAATGTAACTTTCTCTTTCAAATTGTAGTTATTGGTTATAAAGTCTGTGTGTGTATGTTTGGGGGTTTTTTGTTTGTTTTTATAACTGAGAAGCTGCCATGTATCAATTGCAGCGCAACTTTTTTTGTACTGACCTTTTTTTTTATTTTATATGACAACAAAAATGAATAATGTGGTAAAAAAAATTACAGAATTTGCTGTATTAAACACCAGACTAGTGCCAAGTAACAACGTCTAATGATAATTCAAACTACAGTTAGTGTGTCTGAAAATAAAGTTTTGATTTAAGTCTTATGAAGTGTGTGTTATTTAGATTTTTCTTCCCATTTTGGCGTGAACATGGTCTTTCTCATTTTAGTTTAAAAGTAAAAAAAGATTAAAAGTAAATAGACAATACTTGGTGTTGAAAGTGAAACATGCAGAAAACAAGAAGACAAGTGCAGCGTTCTCATAGCATTCATGTATTTTCTTGCCTCCGTGCAGCCATATGCAAATATATTGCTAGAAAGGGAAGTTGAGATTTTTATTTTGTAAAAATGTTCTTTTTCACATCCTGTTTACACTCACAAGCCTTGATAGGATCAGTTTGGACTTCTTTTTGCATTCAGAGCTGCCTTCATTCTTCGTGGCAAAGACTCAACAAGGTGCTCTGAGATTTTTGACACAGATTTGTCAGCTGCACATCCATGATGTGAATCTCCTTTTCCTCTATAATCCAGAGGTGCTCTGTTGGTGACTCTGGAGGCCAAATGAGTGAACTGATTGTAATTTTTAAAAAACAGTCTGAGATAACAGGAGCTTTTTGTCAAGGGTGCGTTACCTGCTGGAAACAGCCATCAGTACCTGGGTGCACTGTTCTCATAATTTGGTCCTATAGTCGGCAACAATGCTTAGGTAGGCTGTGGTGTTTAAATGGTGCTTGCCTTGGTCTAAGGCGTCCAAAGTGTGCAGAGAAAATGTATCCCATGCCATTACACCGCCAGCAGCCTGAACCCTTGATACAAAATATGAGGGATCCATGCTTTCATATTGTTAAAGCCCAAATCCTGACTGCCATCCACATGGAAATCAGAAATCCAGACTTGAATTACAGCCTCAGTTTCCTATTTTTAGCTGACTGGAGTGATACCTGGTGTGATCTGCTGCTGCTGTAGCCTTAAGTTTTGTTAAGGTTGTTTTGACTATGTCAAGCCTAAATGTGCTGAGGGGCTGCTGTGTGTTGACTCACACATACTAGCATTAATCTTCAGTTGAATGGTTGTATGTAACAAAGTGAGTGTATATTTTAGAGGCCCAGCTTAAAGTAGATCATTTTTATAACTTTCACTCAGCTTCTCGCTGTTAAACTTTCCACAATGTTGGAAATTTTTGCAAACATCTGAACTTGAAGCAGCTTTTGGAAGACGATGTTTCAGAGCTGTACTACTTTACTGTGGAACTGTAATGCCCTTTTTTTGAAGGTTTGTAATAATTAGATTAGGAGTCAGTCATGCAACATTCACCAAATTAGAAGGCATAATTGCCACTGTATAAGATCACACTGCTGATAAAAGTGACTCTATTAGAGGATTACCTTTTTCTCAAACTACCACCCCAGTGTAAATATAGCAGTAAAATCTCAACTAATAAAATCTACCGAGACTTCACCATTCAGTGCATCGTACCTCAAAGAACACTGAGGAAAAAGACAACTACTGCAGTTTCCTTCCAGCTTACTCCTAAGCACTCCTTTCACCCCTTAACAGTGTTCAGTGTATGGCAGTTCGTAGTAATTTTACACCTCTATGTACCGCCAGTGGCTCCTGTCATTAAATTTAAGACCCTGTTGTCTGAGGCTCTGAAGTAATCAAATATTAATACCTCCAGGCAGTGGTATAAATCTGTAATCAAGATGATGATGATGATGTCTGTGACACTCACCACTTAGGTCTTCTTTCAGCTCCTTTATCAAGATTAGAACGATCGTGTGATGCATTCAGAAAAGCAAATTTACTCCCATCCTTGGATGTTGGGTTAATGCTTCACTTCACCTGCATCCCAAATTACATTAAGAGTCATATACATCATGTATTTTCCAAAATAACCTCAAATCTTACTCTCCTATTTCTTTTACCAGTTTATTTTTAATGGTTACTATTTAATGTGTGTTTGGATGTGTTGGTAAAAGCAGAAATTGCAAAGATATAATAATACATCCAGACACAGTCATTAATACTCATACACTTCAATCTTTAGTCACAGACATTTACCAAACCAGGGTTTAAGGACTGATAGTCACCATGATCAGGCTCACTGCCTACCTGGCTAAATATTCGGTGTAAGACGGTGACAGTTTATTTTATTTTTTTATTTTATCCAAGGGCACAAAACCAGGTCACATTCTCACTTTCTCTCCATGTGCTAGTAGATTAGTCATCCAGAGGTGTGAGGACAGGGCTGTGAACCTGCATTTTGTCAGGTTGACAGAGAGTTAAACATGAAGTCTGGGACAAATCATAAAGTTTCTCAAGTTTGACATTTGGTTAAACAATCATCACGGGCGATTAGACTGTAGATGAGACAGGGGGCTTTGGATATGCGAGGCAATCACTTAAAAAATAAAAATAAACAGGTATAATTTTTTCTTTAAGGACTTGATAGGAAATTGTATAAGGCTAGTTTGGTTCCTATCTTTAAGGATATTATTGTTTCTGTAGAGACTCCACAAGTAAGTTCATGTTTTCCTCTTGTGCTTCTTGTCATGAGTGATACATGTAGTTGTTTACAGAATAATTAAAAAAAATCGTCTCATTCCCGTTAAACAAGGAAGCCAGGAGACTTAACTTTTTGCTGCAGATGGCTGCACCAATGTAAGAAATGCAAAAAACGTCAGCATCTGTTACGAATCATCGGTGTTCAGAATGATATAAACCACACCTTCCAGATCCTCTTACCCACAGATTGATGCACCATCTCTATAACAGCCTACATTCACAAAGAATATACTGTAACGGTCTGTCTTCTGTTTACCCACACATGCAGACATATATATTTGCTCCATGTTTTTCTCTGAGTATTTCTCTAAAATGTTCTCGTGCCCTTGCTCCATGCACTTCTTTCCATTCTGTTCTGACCCTGCTCGTTCTAACAGGTTGATCCATGGTGCTTCTCTTGGCATCCGTTATTCCGGATCTTTTCTAGCTAGCCTGACAAGTTATGAGTGATGATGATCCTCCTGCCAGGAAACCAGGAGACCTAAACCTGTCCCATTCTGTAAGACTGATGGATGCTCGAATCAGGACTAGTTATGAAGAGACAGCCTGAGTCTTACACTTGAATGTGATTCTTAGTCAGACCAGTGTATTTACTTCCTGTATTTAGGTTATAAATAAAAAATACAAGATATGCTAAATGCTGCACATTACAGGAGAGATGATGACAATAATAAAGCATCCATCAATATGAGTACATTACATATAGACACTGAGTTTTTCACATTTTGTAATGTAACTGTTACTTGTTAATACATTTACAGCAATCCCATCATGTGTTTATACATTTATCAACACATTTAAGAAACAGCTACAAAATACAGAAACAAGACATCAACAGTTTGCTTTCATGTGTCTAACACACACACACACACACACACACACACACACACGTGCGTGTGCATATCCACACAAACTTTCACACATTTTTTAAAAGTCCTTTGAAGAAAAACAGCAAACAGTTTTTAGCCTGTAATTTTCCTTCATACAAGTCCACCAATATTTTTTATTTCGATTGTAGTAAAGTGCAGATGAGCCTAATTTATATGTATCTTACACTATGTCTCTTTGCATGCCCTAAGTTCATTTGTCTGAAACATCTGCCTTCTCTGATTGGCCACTCAGCTCAAACAGCAGGTGAACAGCAGGTGTATGTAACTCTTCTGCTTGAGAGGAGTATGTTAAAGATATTCCTTCTGTTGGACATCATGGAGATCCAAGTCTGAAGCCTGAGCTTTTGGTTCACAGGGATTACTTCAAACACTGACTGAGCTTTTGAAACTTTGGCCATGTTTGATATAAGGATCCATCACTGCGCACTCTGTTTATATGAAAGAAAGTCACAAAATCAGGAAAAAAAACCCCAAGAAAACGCACAACATTTGTTACAGAATATGTTTTATGTGTGCATGCCTGTGCTTTACACTGGTGTGTGTGTGCATAGTGTATATGGGCACATGCGTGTCCCCGGGAATGTAAACACATTCTAAGACTTCCTGTCCGAGGATGAAACTGAAGGGAGCTTTGGAGAGTGAGGGAGGAAGGTATTAAGCCCGAGCCGCTGAATGAAGAGAGAGACTAAAAATGATGGAAAAAGAAGGAGAAAGAGGAGAAGAGACAAATAAGAACACACTGACACAGGTGAGATTTACAAACACAGATGGAGAGGCCGATAGACGGGAGGGTGTTTGTTTCTCGTAATTAGAAAACCTGAGAGGAGAGACACGACCGGCACGCACAAAACAGAAATGGAACTCTACCTGATGATGAACTGCTTAACGCAGAAAGACGACTTCCAGAAACGGGTATGAAGATACAAAGGTGCAAAGGTCACTGAAAGCTGAAGCATCCTTGGACAACGATGAAGGAATTTTGGATTAGGATTTAAAGACACCCCAGTTTCATCATAGTTGACTTCAGAGTTACTCATTTGACTGATCTCCTTTTTCTCAGCAGGTACGTTATGTAAAATTTCTATTTTATTACAAATTGAAAACTTAATGAAGTGTTTCACCAAGTTAGATTTTTGTGAACTGTTTCTTAATCAGGGTGTGCTGAAACACCAACGACAAGCTTTTACTCCAATCGCGAGTACATATGTCCCTAAAATCAGAGTTGACTTGAAGGGTTTAAGTAAAACTAGGAAAAAACATAATATATCACCATCACACTTCATAATTTTGCCTTATTTATGTTTGTGAATGCTGTCTTTTAGATGATCAGTAGCACACACACACAAACACACACACATAAAGCCAGACTCCCACGCTGCTAGGATTTATTTGCACAGTGTTATTTCGGATCTTCCTCTGAGCCCTCTCTTTTCCTCCCAGTATCATTTTACAGTCATTGCATCATGACTGTCTTTGATTTCGGAAGAAGAAGAGCAGCAATAAAATGGAAACAGTGATGCATTAGATTACATCTGGGTTGCCTAATATTGCTGTATTACAGTACAGTTACACTAGGCCGTATTCACAGCTTACAGCAGATAGAGCGTGTGAGCCCTACAGTAAATTTTATTTTAAATTAATAACATTTTAATTTTCCTACCATAAATCTTTACTTGTTGGCCCATGATGGCAATAGAAGAACAAACATGGGCTCGTCGTGCTGTTAGGGATTCCAATCATGTTATAGCCGTATCGCATGTATTAACTCTTACATGCTTTATTACATATTTGACATCAGTAAAAATATCCTAAATGTCATTCGTTTAGCCTGAAAAGTGATGACTTGAAAAGGTCAGTCAATTTATACGATTGCAGGTGCTACTAGATTTTGTACATTGAGGCTATTTTAGGTTAATTTTGACCCGCATCTGTTGAGATGGATTTTAGATCCACTCGTGTGGGTCAAATCACAGAAAATTGTGGTTTTAGGGAATCTTGAAACTATGAAACTGTAACTGTCATATCTGTGTGTATTTTCTATGGGATAGTGGTGACAGAGTTCAAGGGTGACCTTGACACTGTGTTCCCACCACAGCTGCCCAGGTTCCCACAGAGACAGGCACTTGCTGGTCTGGAAATAGTAAAACAACATAGAAGTGATCATATGTATGATGCACATAAGTAACAGAGGTCATACAGAGGTCAGATGGTGCCTTTATACAGACACAAGATGTGCACCGGCAAGAGCAAGCAGCAACAATGTAAATAAATAATCTAAAAATGAAGAAAGTAGAATCCCTGTATTCTGAGCTTCTGAGATTAAATTAGGTGACAGCTAGCTGAGATTAAAATAGAACTCAGAAGAGGAACAGGGAGTGGGTGGATCAGTGCTAGGTGGTATCTTATCGCTGTTTTGGATACACAGACTAGTTTGCAGTTATAAAATAAGCAGTAGACACAATGTTTAATGGTTATAATGTATAATAAATCCCAACAGTCATATGTGTGCATATATCATAAAAGAAAATATATCATAAAAGAAAAAGAAAGACGCAAGTACCTCAATAAAAACTTTCCTCAGAGTGCTCCCTGTTACATTTGTAAGCACTGTTAATAATGATGAACTAGGTCAAATAATCTGACTAATATCAGAGGGTGTCACTGTGAAAACACTCATTTATTTCCTTCAGTGCTCTTAATGTTGTGTGGCTAGACTGCTCCGGTTCATGCAGATGAATCACATTATTCATGCCTCACCCTCGGTTGAGCATGTTATTCCCATTAGCATGAATAGACTACATTTTTCATCAGCCGGATGATTATTTTGCTGAGAGATTTGTTGTAAGCAAGGAGCACAAAACACAAACTCCAGGGATCACATACACTGGGCTTCTTAAACCTTTCCAGTGTGGCACTCACAGGAGCAATTAAACTGCATTTGTCATGGAAGACAAAGGATACAGAAGTGAAATCCAGCTCATTTATGCGAAACATCACGTGACTTTGGCCTTTTTTAATGCTTTAAATGCCAGTAGATTCTCCATGAGATTGATTCAGTAACCTTTTTCTTCTCCTTCACAGTCCTCATCTCAACACACTACTGATGTCCTGTTGGATTTATGTGTAAAATCCTCAAATCACTTTAAGTAAAATAATTAAACAAAGCATGTTTTTAGCATTAGTACAAGTCTCAGCAGGCCTTATCACATTAAGACTTAAAAAGGTATGATGTATTTCAAAGCTGTTGTTCTTGTTATTCCTTTAATGTCTACATTTTCAGTTGCTGTCTCTATACTGCAACAGTTGCACTATAACCTCTATGTGCTTAGCAGATATTTTAGTATGAGTGGATGAGTGGATGCTTCATCTTGTTTCTTTTTCTCCTGGTTTGTTGTTCTTTAGCCAGTTTTGCCACACTGGACTTTCAGTAAAGTAACCAGTGTTGAAGTGTATGGACTAAGCAGTCAGAAGATATGACACTAAACGAAAGTCTGTAACTATCCTATCCACACACAAACAGATTTTTTCCAGTTTCCCAGTTTTACTCTGTTTATCACAATTATGAGAAAAATTCACCATCTTTTTTTAGAGGTAAATAAACATACACAGGCCAGCTCAAACAAGGGCTAATTAATGTAGCCATGAAATGACTCTCATAGTATAGATCTAAGCTTTTGTGAGCTATTTAAATGGAAAAGAAAACAAATGATCTACCTCTTTTTTATTATGATTAAATGAAAAGGTCCCTAGATGTCCGGAGTAATGGCATGTTGTTTCTGTACTTTGTGAGAGGGTTATATCTCTGCCAATAAGAGCAAAAATATTTATTTTTTATTTGTAATAATAGCCGGAATGAGAATGAATCCCAGCCCCTCAGGGAGTATTGCTGTAGTGATAAATAAATATAGTTACATTATAAATAAATGGGTTAAACAAATCAGATATTGGCTTAAAATAGCCATGCCAGTGTACCTGTGCCAACAGCAACAGCCAGTCTGAGGTCAGAGACAGAGAGAGTGAGCATCAGAGAAAAGGAGGACAGTGTGTGTCCCTATGTTTCTCTGTAGATGCTGAAGTCAAACATAGGAAACAGGAAGTAACATAGTACAGCAAGGCAGGGCTTTAGGGATGATGTAACTGCAAAACTGCAGGTTTCCATTTAAACATGAAAACTAATGCAGCCAATGCATGGATCTGTCAATAAACGTGGTGTCTATATCTATATCTATAAAACTTGTATTATTCTCTCTGACAGTTTCCACTTTATCATCCGTGTCATCCTCAAAATCCTCATCAACATCATTAAGGTGGCTTATCACCTCATCGCACATCATCATGATGATGAACATTAACGGTACAGAGTCCTGGCTTTTCATCAACACTTCCTTTAATACACCTCAAATATCGGGTCCAGCTAACACAAGTGGTATGGAAAGATATCTTCAAAGACTGGCACATTTAGATGAGGGGCTCTACAATGACTTCTATGGCCTTTGGATTGCACTGGTGGTCATAAACTCCCTTATTTTCCTGGTAAGGTGTTTTGATGGAGGCTTTTTAATGTTGCACATAATTTTCTACGTTGAAAATTAGTACCTCTTACTAATTTTCCTCTCATATATCTTTTAACTTTTATGGTTTTTCAGGTGGGCATGGTGCTCAACATAGTTGCACTTTATGTTTTCTGTTTCCGCACCAAGCAAAAGACCACCTCAGTCATCTACACCATCAACCTGGCCGTGAGTGACCTCTTGGTGAATCTCTCTCTACCGACTCGCATCCTGCTCTACTACAGTGGAGGAGCTTGTATCACCTGCTCATATCTGCACATCTTCAGCTACTTTGTCAACATGTACTGCAGTATCCTGTTTCTGACCTGCATATGCGTCGACCGGTACCTTGCCATTGTGCAGGTGAGTGTTGTCTGTAGCTTGGTTACACAGTCGGGCTTGCAAAATATTAGACACTTACAAGGCTACACATTCTGTTCTGTCTTTGTAGGCTGAAGCCTCTCGTCGTTGGAGGAACTCCAGTGTGGCCAAATGTGTTTGCATTTCTGTATGGCTGTTTGCCATTGTGGTTACCTACTCCTTTCTCTCCACCGCTTTTCAGCACACAGGCTGCTGTCTCTCAAAGCTCCTCTTTCTCACCATCACTGAGTTCTTTCTACCACTTGTCATCATTGTGGTCTTCACTGTGCGCATTATGTGGGCCTTAACAGACCGTCGTCTGATGCAGCAGAGCAGGTAGGTAGAGCCAATATTACACTGACAGATGGCGGGAAAGAAAGCTGAAGTTGTTTGTTTGCAAGAATTTCAAGCAAACCTTTTTCACATTGTCATTATGGGGTATCGTGTGCAGAATATCGAGTGAAATGTAAATTAAATCCATTTTGGAATAAGGTTGTAACATGACAAGTGGAACAAGTGAAGCGCTCTGAATACTTTTAGGATGCACTGCATTAACTTTAAAGTGTTTACATGGATTCTCTCCAGTTACTCCAGCTTCATCGTACAGTCCAAAGATGTGCAGAGGGTTTGGTTAAATGTTGATTCTAAACTGAAATTGGGTTTGAATGTGAGCCTGTTTGTTCCATGTGTGTATGTGAGTGGCCACCTGTCTGTCTTTGACTCACTGACACCTGGGATAGGTTATATCCCATAAAATGTAAATTATTGATGACATGCAGACAATGGTATCTTTAACTTTATTTTCTCAGGGATAGGAGAAGGAGAGCTGTCCAGCTGTTGACAACTGTGCTGATCATCTTCACAGTCTGTTTCACACCCTTTCATGTTAGACAGGTGAGCAACAAGTATTTGCAACAAGTATATATAAAGTAAAAGGCCAAGTAGTATTAATTGTTGTATTCTCCCTTATGAAACTGTGGATGCTTTCAACTTTATCCTCTATAAGGATTTCAAATGAACAAATGTGAGGCAGAAAACCAGCCTTTGCTTGAGCTGCTCATAAATTATGTAGATGTTTGGGGAACCTTGACAATACGGCATTGTGGGTCACCGGAAGGTTCACGACATTTTCGATTAGACAGTACTACCAGGTGCTAAAGCAACATAAAAAAATCTATATCTATAACATAAATATATAGACATAAATACATGTACAATATTAAAAAACCAATATTGACATGTATTAAAAAGACAGAAAGCTTATGTATACACATACATATATACACACAGTACACAGTCCTCCATTTTCAGCGGCTCAAATTTAATTGGACAACTTCCTGAAAAATAATTTTATGGTCAGATGAAGACTGTTTCCTCACTAACACTCTCCAGGAGGTTCATGTATCATTGTCAGAGTCTGCAATCAAGAGACGCCTTCATGAATGTAAACACAAAGGGTTTACAGCAAGGTGCAAATCCACTGGTTAAACTTAAGAACAGGAAGGGCAGATTAGACTTTGTCAGAAACCATCTAAAAGAGCCTGAACAGTGCAGGAAAAGATTATTTGGACAGATGACACAAAGATTAACTTGTACCTGAATTGTGGGAAGAGAAAAGTATGGAGAAGCAAAGAAAAAGCTCATGATCCAAAGCATACCACGTTATATGTCAAACATGGTTGGAGCCAGTGATATGGCATGGGCATGTATGGCTGCCAGTATAACAGGGTCATTAGTATTTATTGATGATGCGACTGCTAACAGAAGCAGCAGGATGAATTGTGAGGTGTACAGGGCTGTACTCTCTGCTCAGATCAAGACAGCACTTCACGGTGACAAAAACCTTACCGCAGAAGCAACCAGAGTGTTTCCCAAGACAAAGAAATTGGACATTGTTCAATGCTCAAGTCAGTCAACCCAGCAGAGCATGCTTTTCAGTTACCAAAGACAAAACTGAATTCAGAAAGACCCACAAACAGACAGTCACTGAAGATGACTGCAGTAAAGTCCTGGTAGAGCATCTCGCAGGAGATAACTGAGCATTTGGATATAAATGGCTTCTAGACTTCAGGCTGTCATCGACTGCAAAGTTAACATAAAATACTAAAGTAAAATACAATAGAATGTGATCAAAAAAAGCAGAATACAAAAGTAGCTATAAATAGTAAGGATCTCAAAGTTAAAATGTTAATAAAATACAACAAAGATAAAAACAGTAAACATTTTTTAAGAAAATACAGTAAAACACAATGAACATATTAATGAAATTAATGTTTTTGTTTGAGCTTATGATAAAAATGTATTTGCTTTCATGGGAACGTTTGGCATTGCCTGTTTGTGCTGCAGGTGGTGGTATACTTCTACCCTGACATGCCTCACCATGTGATAGTGTACCATCTAACTGTCACCCTCAGCAGTTTGAATAGCTGTATGGATCCTGTTGTCTACTGTTTTGTTACAAATAATTTCCAGGTAAGACTGAAGTACTTTTCCTATTCTCTTCCTCCACATTCTTCAACCTAACTTGACATTTTTCTTCTTTTCTCCACACCCACCTGTCCCTTCAGGTGTGATATATCCATCATCATTTTTTTACTCATTGATTCTCCAAATAATTTACTTCTCCTGCTGTCTCCAGGCCACTATGAGACATCTTTTCCGCCGCGCAGAGCCCGAGCAGACCAGTGGTGACATTGTCAGTATGCAGCACAGCTCTAAAGCCTCAGCAGGGACGGCCAACGCCATAACTAATAATGTTATATTGATGACCAAGATTCCCAGATCACTGCAGAGCAGCAACATGGGAAAGGACCGCGCACTGTAAAATATTTGACAAAGGGTACATAAAACTAAAAGTTACAGGGATGGCACAGTTAAAGTTCTGAGTTCTCCAACTTGCTGACCAGCAGAACTCAACACAGACACTCAGTGCTGCCATTGTTTTTTCCAATGATGAGTGCCAACACAATAACATGCAGACATTGTTTTTCATCACACCAAGAAACATCGCTATTCCTCTAGACTGACTTTTCATCTGTCAATGTCTATAGACACTTGGTCAATTTAGCCAACTGCCCTATGGATATTACTAGAAACTACACAAGAAAATGTCTCAATAAAATGGTAAATATTCCAGTGTTGTCTGTTTTCCTTTTATTTCTGCCATTCAATTGGGCAGAAATAAGATGCAGATTAATCAGTGGCGTGTAGTCACTATTACAGAAAGGTGAGCAGAGACTCTTTAACAAGACAAACTGCACCAGACTAAAACAGTGTGCTCACAGCCTCTTGCTGGACTCTTCCTGGCTGAAGAATTGTAAAATGTTATTCTTTCTATAGTTTTCATTTTAATACACTGTTCAAAAAAATGTGCTTGGCCTCTGACATTTTTCCCTCCTCATCTTTTCTGGCTGTTTTTTTTTTCCATCATTTTTACATGTGACTAGACTCTGTGTCATTGCTGGTAGCATACGACATTACCTGGACCCTACTGAGGTTGCACAGGTTGTCCAATCCTCCAGGATGCCAGAAGGTTTGCCGTGTCTCCCAGCACAGACTCAAGAGCATGGAGTAGATTCTAGGAGACAGGCAGTTACATTAGAAGAGCTGGAAAGTGCTTTAAAAAGTATTTAACCCATCAGCAGAACTGGTATCTGCTCCTTTGTGCAAAAAGCAGATACCAGGAAGAAGACTGCCAGAGCCCTACAAAATGACCACTAGCAGGTGGTATGAATGTCTCTGACCAATCACTCACAAACAAACTTGGTAGCTTTACTTAGTGGGCCCTGTGCTTACTGTCAGGACATTGGAGCCTAATTGACGCTTGCTGTATAATATCAAAATTTGCAGGTTCGCCACTGCTGCCCTGAGCTTTTCTTGCAGGGTCACCCTGAGGACTAACCCTGAGGCATGAAAGGTTCTCAAAAAGCCATGGAGAATGTTATGCTGCCTTTAACATTGTTCAGCATGACTGGTTTGGGGATGGGTCAGGCATGAAAAGGCTTATGGAGGGATGCACAGACCTCTACAGGCTAGGTTACCCACCCTGACTGAAATTTGGTATCAAAATGAAATCCTTGAACTGATTTGCAGACCCCAAACTTGTGCAAGGCATCCTGGGTTCCTCCTGGTGGGCAACAATACCTGGCCTCATGTGGTGAGAGTATGCAGGCAGTTCATGCAGGTTGAATTGCAGAATTGATACCACTGAGTACGCTCATCTGACTTAAATTCAATGGAACGCCTCTGGGATATTATGTCCATCCAAGTTGTCCTGTCCTGTCGAGTAGCTCAGTGATGCCTTCGTCCAGATCTGGGAGGAGATCCTCCAAGGCACCATAAGTTTCCTCATCCTTGTTAGGCATGCATGCAAACAGGCCATACATAAAGCCATACAACATACTGAGTAACATTTGGAATTGTTACAATGAAATTTCTGGAAAATGGACTAGGCTGCTACATCATTTTTTCAATTTGGTTTTTAGGGTGTCTTTAAATTTAGTCCTCTGTCGGTTGATCATTTTCATTTCTGTCACACGATGTGGCATCCTTTCTTTCCTAACACATTACCCAGTTCACATCAGTACAGGCATCCAGCATGATTCTTTTTTCCTCACTAAGATTTGGTGTGTTTTCAAAGTGTTCCTTTAAGTTTTCGAGCAGAGTCGTTACCATTTTTAGAACTATTAGTTTAGCAAATGAAGCAGTAAAACACTTAGAAAATATCTGACTGCACATTAAACTGTATCATGGAAAACTGTACATTAAGTGTTTCAAAAGTAAAAGTACTCATCCTGCACCAAAATATTTCCCATCAGTGATATATGGATCAGTATTGCTGCTCCTGATATTTAAGGTTGAGCTCATTTTAAATACTTGTTCTCTTGACTGTTCACTTTATGGGTTGACAAAGTGGATTATCTGCCTCCATCTCACCCTATATCTAACATCCTCTTCTGTCAGCATTTCCTCCTTCACTACATCCATGAACCTCCTCTGACGTCTTCCTCTTCTCCTCCTGCTGGCAGTTCCATTATCAGCATTGTTTGTCCAGTATATCCACCATTTCTGCCCTCCATGTGTCCAAATCATCTCAGCCTTGCCTCTCGAACTTTGTCCCCAAACAGCTCAACTTGTGCTGTTCCTCTGATATATACTAATTTCTAATCCAATGCAATCTTTAACCAGCTCAGAAACTGAGATGGGAATTTAAAAAGTATATTAAATATGTTTTCTCTTCTTGTCTTTCTGTAATAGTGAGGGCATTTTCCTCCTCAATCACTAAAACAAGTAATATAATCAGAACATATTAGAGAATAGTAACTACTGATGTACACCAGGGAGCAGCATTGCCCATTCTTTGAAAAAACCAATGGAGAACGAGCCCGAAAGAAACTTGAGCGCATTGGAAACCGTCCGAGCTCGGACGACTGAAATCAACGATTCTGTGAATGAAAGCACAGGGTTGTTTGTTTGTTTGTTTATTTATTTATTTATTTTTACAACAGAGTATAATATTATGCGATTTTAAATAGCCTGAAGAACTAATGGCTTCTAATTAATCAATCTTCAGAGCCTTTTTTTGAAGCTCTAGATCACAATAAATGTATATTGGAGAGGTTTTAGGGAGGAAATTAACCGAATTAATGGCCAAGTTAGTCAAAGGCAATGATTTGGGAACAACATATAGGAACACATATAGAGCTATAGGACCAAGTTCTTGGAAGAGTCGAAAGCATGCTAGCTAATAAACGAAAGAGTAAATGAATTAATTAATTATGAATAAATAAATAAATATCCTCCATTATGACTTTCTCTTTTTTTCCAGTTCTTGAGGTCCATTGTTGTTGACATATTTTAATTTCTTTATGTTATCAATCCATCAATTTTCCATGCAGTTGGTTCCACTTATGTCATGTTAGCCCCTCACCATCCGTAGGTGAGGCGTTTGCTGACGTCACGAAGGTTTTCTGATGGCCACGCCCCGCTGTGTTACTGTGGAAACCATTGAAATTGGTGAGTGTAGTAAACCCTATGGTCACCCAGTTAGCTTGCAAAGGTTAGCTGAATTGCAAACCTAAAGAAGTGAGTTTTTTTTCCTTCTTCTTCTTCTTATTTTTTTTGTGCTAACACGTCATAAAAGTTTTCCACAATGCGGAACTGGCTAAGCTTTACCACAGCGTTGTAAAATCTCAGGTACGTTACACATTCATGTCTGTCATGAAAGTGGGTTTCTCCGCTATTAACTCGATAACGTTAGCTGCTTATTATTAGCCAAGCCTAGCTTGCTAAGGTAACTTTAGCGTCAGTCAAAGTGAGGTTAAAGGTAATGCGCCTGAAGTCTGGTGTTTTTCCTCTCAGTCCAGACGAGAATACACTTTTATCGCTGTGCGCCTATTCGCATAAAACGGCAAAGAATTTTTAATATATTTATTTATTTTTTTAACTCTAGGCTGGCAGGTAGTTCAGGTGAGGCAGAGTTTTCCCCGAGGAAAACATGTCATAATTGCTCCAACGAGCCCCCCGGACCTTCACGTGTACACACAGTCCTGTAAGAATTCAGCTCACACACTTAGAGGAAGTAAAAAAAAAAAGTTACCTTTCTACATTAATTTGTTCGGATTACTAACTAAACACAAAAACACTTTGATCTGTATCTTTGTGAAAATGACAGAAAACTGCACAAGGCTCTCATCAAACATTAACTTATACATGATCTAAGCTTTTTTTTCACGTTGCTCACCTCAGAAGAGTCAGGCAGAAAATGAATAAGTAAAGAATAGAAAGAAATGGGCTTTGCCATGCTCTCTTGTAAGGTATGTCTCAATAGGATCTGCTTGCTTTCTGCTCCACTTACGCAACAGCAATAGTGGTGTAATAATAGTTTGTTTCATAATGTGGCTCTTGTCCGTGCGTCTGATTTCGCTTTTATGACTTAAAGGTTCTAGATAGTGGCGATGTCACTGGATTTAACAGAGCAAACTTGGGTTAATTCAGTCTAGTAAGGTTTTTTGATCGTTTTGCCCTTTATTTGAGTCTATGATGCCTATACCTATTGTAAATCATTTGTTACTGCTTAAGTTATACAAACCCATTATGGGGTGAACCTCTCAAACCCTAGACTGAGGGAATCAGGTGTCTCTGTTCGAACTCTTGGGCCTTTTGTTGGCAGTGTCTAGTTCCACTTATTCCCCTTGAAAAGAGAGTTGTAAGATAAGAAAAAAAAATCCTAAGGGCACTGATCTCTTCCAGGATGATGGTAGATATGAGAGTGCTAGGAGTCTATGACCTTCACAGTCACCAGATCTGAACCAAATTGGTTTCCCTGTTTAACCCTTTCTTAGTTGGACTTGCCCAAACTTCATGCACACAGCCAAAAGTGCACACACTTCAGCAAACACAGTCACAGATCTATTCAGGAGTTCACTGCAGGTCACCACCACAAACATCTGCTGGAGACCATAAAACGCTTATTACCCCACCTTCCCTCTCTTACACTCTTCCCTACCTATCCCTATTAAATACATTTGGAGATGTGCTAAAACTGTGATTATTCTCGCCTCTGTGTTTCTTTTGCTTTGACCTTAGTAGGGACTTGTTAGTCTTCTGAAATAGCTTTATCTTCTCATGCGCTATTAAAAAATCAAGGTGAAAACTATGCCTATTACATATTCTTTTTGACAGTGATAAGATGGTAAGATTGTGCTTGCATTTATAGGAAAAACTGTGGCACTAAGACATATATACTGATTTATAACAGCCACAAGCAAATGGTTCCCCTGAAGTCAAACCAGACTGAAATGGAGATGGCAGCTGAGGGTGGAGATGCTTCTCGTCTTCCAGAGATCAGAAGACCCAAGGAAGAAGAAGCATATGACAGTGAGAGTGAGACAGACATGGATGAGGAAGGCAGAGGAGTACGAATCCCTCTGCATCGCTGGGTAATGCACGGGGCAGTGATGTTTGGACGTGAGTTTTGCTACGCCATGGAAACCGCCCTGGTAACACCAGTTCTGCTGCAAATAGGTAGGAGACACAACACAGTTTAACACATAAAGGCAGACGGGCACATTTTTTTTTTTCCAATAATGTCACTTTCTGTTACTGATATTTTTTGTGCATCTTGTTAAGGTGAATTGTGTTACACCAACATGTTCATAAAAATGATCCATAAGATGCTTCCAAACTGGCATTGGCAGTACCTATAATCTGTAGTTTTTTCCTTATCCACTAGTTATTTATCTTAGTGACATATTTGTGGCAGCATTCTCCTATTCACTGTCAAAAAACTTGAAGATTGGTTGCAGTGTAGCAGCTGTGTTTGGTTCACTATCTATATAACAATAGCTGGATTTGATTTGCAGTGAAGCTAACCACTGTTATCCAAACCAGATGCACATCAGTCTGTGGTTGTGGTAGTAGTCAGGTAACAGTGGTGACTTTGTGGAATTTGATTGTTGTCACAATTCATTGGTTTCAGGGCTGCTCTTCTGTATCATGTAGCCCCTATCTCTACTCAAGCGGGGAGCTTTGTGGTTTGATGTCAAGTTAGCAACCATAACAGAACTGGAACAAAAGCATTTTTTACTGGTTAGGTATGAGAAGAATGTTTAACACAGCACATTTCACTTTTCTGCTCCATTAACAACATGATAAGACTGACTGATTCTAATTAACGTGTCTGATTGGGTAGTTATTTTTTCATATGCCAATGGAGTTTATTGCTAAACCTGTTGAATGTAAATGATCTACCATGCAATACTGGTTATAGATGACAATGGACTACTGACATAGGATTTTTTAAAGTTATTGAACTGAATCAGCCTCACTTATTTTTTGGAATGGATAATTTTTAAGCTAATTACATTAGAAAAGGAGAAATCTTTATGCTTTTTCTTTGCTTTTTAAAGCTTCAGCACGTGTAAACGATTGTGTTGAGACTGAAAGAAAATGCTGAGCTGGTGAAACATCAGGATTTGTTTTGTCTTACCAGTCATAGTCTTGCTTACTTTGCCATAGCCAACACCTTTAAAACAAACATTCAGCAAGTGCAGTGCAGTTCATTTTATGCTGGGACAGGTTGTAATTTTGAACTTACCTTTGATTATTGCCAAATAAACGCATCCATAGCTTGTTGAAATCCCAGGGTGCTTGACTGAACATGTGTTTAGAAAACTGTTTGACATTGCCTTTAAGCACACTAAATGTGTTTTATTAACTTGTTGCAGATACACAACTTTGTTCATGTTTCTTTGTTCAGAGTGCACAGGGTATGTTTGTAACCTAAAACTTAAGTGAAGTATAGACACGGTTTTTCTTGGCTCATGGGTTTATCATGCTTTTACTTACTGCGTGTGTATTTTTTAGCTCAGACAAACATTTTGAGTTTTCTTCCTCATGTACTTGTATTGGACACACAGAGACACACTCACGTATAACTACTTCTTTAGTAAAAGGTGTATAAAGCATCTCTGAGCTTTGCTGCATAAGTCTGTTGAAGAGGAAATAAGCAGTAATGGAAAAGACAGATGGAAAGAGAGGTATTTTTCATGCTGTGAGAAAGTTATATTCGCTTTTGTTGACTTAAGGGAGAAGGAAGGCAGGAACAGAGCATAATGTTCCCATGAGAATTATCCAGCTCAGTTAGCCAACTGACATAATTCATCAGATTTTAAACCTAAAAGTCCACTTCTTTTAGAGTTTATGTACAGTAAAAATGACAATGCCTCTCCGGTTTTGAAATGGGTAAAAACAACTGGCCACCATATTACCAAAAATGCTTCTGCTAACTTAAAAACCACTGATGATGGAAAAGCACTAGTGGTTCTTCAGCTGTGGAATGCAAGTCATGTGATATTATTAAAACATGGGAAAACTTGCCCTTTGTGTATCGAAATCATAATGAAAAAGTTCTCTGCCTGTTCCTGCATGACAGGCATCTAAATGTGGCTTAACTTTGACTTAACTTATTCAAAACAGAGCCTGGTAGATAAGTAATTTATTACCAAAAAAAGTTGTGAGTTTTTTGTCAGCATTTTTATTTTATTTTAGTGAAAGTTAAAAACTGGTTTGCAAAAGAGTCAAAATACAAATATCTAAAGCCTAAGCCTGATAGATCTCAATATTTAAAAGTATAGACAATGGACGAATACTGCCTTGCGTCAAAATGAAAATAACAAATAAAGGTATTAAATTCTGCAGAGTATGTTTTATTCCCACCACTGCCTAAATAAAGTGACAGATATGAGACATTTACTTACATTTGATTGTAATACATTAAGTATTAAGTTTTGTGGCCTGTCAGAAAAAAAAAAACACTTGCTCTTAGATCGGATCAGATTAGATTGCTGTCATCGATTAAAAATTTGCAAGATCCCACAGGGTTTTGCTGTAGTATAGAATAGCCAATGACAATAAAGTTGTCATCCAGAACATAGACCAGATTGAAATTTTGGTGCAATTACTTGGCATCTGTGAGGATCTGTAGTTCACTATTTGATGGTGTGATAACATTTTTAAACAGAAAATTGAGGGACATGAGTATAAGGTTTCATATCAGGTCTCAATAATACTACTAGTAATACTAATAATACATCTTAAAAATTTGTTTTCCCCCAGATCTAGTAACACTATGCAGAGTGTTACTAGGTCAGAGTCGATTTCAGTGTTCTGTAATTGGTTTTTAAAGCTGTCTGTGGCTTTGCTCCAGGTTACTTTTCAGATCTCCTTAGCCTGCACTTAACCACTCCAACTCTGCATCCTCCAGTCAGATACTTACGTGGGTCCCACGCTCCTACTTAAAATCTAAAGGTGACAGGGCTTTCTCTGTTGACGCTCCAAGACCCTGGAACAGTCTTCCCTCTTTTATATAGTTCTCCTTCTCTTTGGAAATCTTCAACTCAACTTGAAGACCTACCTATCTTCACAGGCTTTTGGATAACTTGGAAACACGGTCTATTCCGTCTCATTTATTTTGGTTTTTTATGTTGGATGACGTATGCGTGTGTGTGTGTATATATGTGCTTCACTATGCTGTGGTTGTTTTTTAATTCTTATATTAGCTTTAGTGTAATTGAAAGTACTTGAATGAATCAATTGTGTGTATTTCCCAGGTCTTCCTGAAAAGTATTACAGTTTAACCTGGTTTCTCAGTCCTATCCTGGGTCTCCTCTTCACACCTCTGATTGGCTCAGCCAGTGACCGCTGTAGTCTGCGATGGGGCAGGAGAAGACCATTCATTCTGGGTCTTTGTGTAGGTGTACTGCTGGGAGTAGCACTGTTTTTAAATGGTTCATTAATAGGTGAGTGGAAGGCTTCAAGGGAGATAATCTGCTAACAAATCATAAAAAATGCAGTTCAGCAAATCCGGTCTGTGTATATTTTGTGGTATTCTCTTCAGGCCTTTCCGTCGGCGACACTCCCAATAAGCATACTATCGGCATCGTTCTTACTGTGCTGGGCGTAGTGGTGCTGGACTTCTGCGCTGATGCCTCAGAGGGACCAATCAGAGCTTATCTGCTGGATGTTGCAGACACAAATGAGCAAGATATGGCGCTGAACATTCATGCATTCTCTGCTGGTAAGTCTATGTAGATTTTGGGGGATTTTGTTCTCAATATTCACATGACTGTGAACCAGGAATTCATTCAGCGGGGATCAGACTGTCAACATTCTTAGATGTCTGGACACCAACACACAGTTCACCATGCATACTACAGCTACTTCGTCCTCTTTCCCAGAATGAAATTTAAGTTGAAGGCTCACCTGTTTGACACAGTGGAGGAAAGATGGGGGCCGTGTTATTTGAGTGTTTACATGGATGCAAAAAGCGAATTTTCTGAACATTATCAAATCTGAATACATGCATAATGTTAGGATTACAGTTGCACAACCCTCCATACATATTTACAAATAATAATGCTACACTAATACCTTTATACCTGTCTCTTTAGGGCTTGGTGGAGCAGTAGGATACATGCTTGGAGGTCTAGACTGGACTGGCACAGCTCTGGGCCAAGCATTTAAATCACAGGAGCAGGTTCTCTTCATGTTTGCAGCCATCATCTTTATGATCTCTGTCACACTGCACATGTTCAGTATCCCTGAGCAGCCCTTCAGTCCATCAAACCAGGTTAAAGACACAGAAAATGGGGACTCTACTGGCCAGGTATCTTTGAAGCCAGCTGGCCGCACACTGGATGTAATTACAGAAGAGGATGCTTCTGCTCAAGCTCGATCTAGAGACGACCCTGAATCAGATCCTAAGGAAAGGGAAATTGACTTTCTTGCTGTGGAGCGAGTGAGGAGTAAAAGTGATTCAGTCTTAGCCATGCCAGATGCTACAATTGAGTTAGATGCAGACCTTGACCCAGACACACAAAATTTCATGTCAGAGACAAACTTTCAACCTGAAATGCAAGGAGACCTTGAAGATGTTTTCAAACTATCAGATTCCAGTGCTGAAGCCCCACCTTCTGTCGGACCACAACCCCCTCCTGATGGGATGGGTGACGTGACGCCTATAAGTTCAGTTTTACCTGAACTTAAAGATCCAGCAAATGGTCATTCATCTTTCCAGCAGACCAGCTGGGGCTCAGAGGATTCCCAGTTGAAACAGGTAAAATGGCTGCTGTGATCAAATATGGTTTTTGTTTGTTTTTTAGCTTATAGTAAATTTGAGACAAACAGTGTACTCCCACAAATTATGTATCATTATCAACCTATTGATAATGATACTACTCTACCTCTTCAAAGACATCTTTTTCAGACATTAAGCCCGATACCTTCAGTTTCCTTCAGTAATTTGTACCACACTGCCTCTCTCTTCTGTCCCAGCAGGCCAAACCTGCCAATGGTTCTGAGTTCCCCAGTGTCATGAAAACCCATGGCACCAAGCCGGGAAACCATACATCCAGTACACGGCCACGCCGACCCATCTACTACAGACAAGTATGGTTTAAATTATTGTTTTATCTTCAATTGACAACATAGGTTATTTTGCAGATGTGTAAAAACTGATTTTGGTGGGGGGGGTTTTCTCTTCAGCCCTCATTTACTTTTTCATATTATGGTCCAGTGGGAGCACAACGGCATCGAGTGCGACGCACAGGACATTTCAGCACTCAGCCAATCACCACGTCCCAAAGTTTGAATGATTTAAGCATCATCCAGCGGCATACAGACAGACGACGGTTACAGCTTTCAGCCAGCAGTCTGTCATCTGAGGGCTCCAGCAGTGAGGGAGGAACAGACAAGGGTGGGAGTGTACGGCTGCTGTGGTTGTCCATGTTGAAGGTGAATTTCTTTTTCTTTCTCTTCTTTTACTACAGCACTGGGTTATGTCAACAGAGATGACTGATGTTCCAGTAGTAAATACTGTCTGTATTTCTTTCACTCTAGATGCCCAGTCAGCTCTGGAGATTATGCGTGTGTCACCTGCTCACATGGTTCTCCATTATAGCTGAAGCTGTGTTTTATACAGATTTCATGGGGCAGGTTATTTTCCAAGGAGACCCCAAGGTATACACACAAGCACACACACACACCTTCCAAACCCCGTGTGTATTGTTGTTGAAGCATTACCTGACATCATTTTGGTATTTTGTATTCCTTGGAAACCACACAGTAAAGCAGTGGTTCACCCTGGGAGGCCACAAAGCTCCTGCAAGGAAAACGTATAAAGTGAAACTAAGTTGAACCTTTTCTATCATTATTTGTCATTTGAAGGCAGGCATTCCAGAAAAAGTTTGAGGACTGCTGCTGTATAAGAACAGACAAGCAGCTTACCACATCTGACAATTTATGAGTATAAAGCACTAAAATGTCAGTGGAAGTCAAGTGTTCAGTGTTTCTGCTTTTTTCCCCTATTTTCTTTAAGGCACCAGCCAATTCCACAGAGCTACAAAATTATCACAAAGGAGTACAGATGGGCTGCTGGGGACTGGTGGTTTATGCTGCTACTGCTGCTGTCTGCTCCGGTAAAACTCAAGCAGCTTCATTTTTTTAGAAGTATTCAGCTAACTACTCAGCTAATGACAGTTTTTCTCCACCCAGCCATCCTTCAGAAGTATCTAGATCATTTTGATCTGAGCATTAGGGTCATTTACATTCTTGGAACTCTGGGATTCTCAGTCGGTGAGCTGACTTATAAGAAAAGTTGAAATATGAGTATAAATGTGGTTAGCCTCTGTAAAGTTACATACGGATCGGATTCTCTCTCATCTTAGGCACTGCAGTCATGGCAATCATCCCTAATGTTTATGTTGCGATGGTGATGATCAGTAGCATGGGCATCATCTCCATGAGTATCTCCTACTGTCCCTATGCATTACTTGGCCAGTACCATGAAATCAAAGAGGTATGATCACACTCATATTCCTGGTGCATATTAAAACCATTATGGTCAATTCTGAGGTTGTTTGACCAAATGTGCTGTGATTCAGTTCAAGTCAATTTTATTTATATAGCGTCAAATCACAAAAATTAAAAACAATCCTTATATTTAAAATTATGTTAATATCCCCAATTACTTTTGAGCTTTTGAAAATGATTGATGTGTGTATAAATGGCTCCAGTTTTTATAGTTTCTAAACAGTTAATGCAATACTTTAATTAAACCACTTTAATGAATTACTCTGTTATATTATTTGTTTTGAGCCTCTTCCCCATTTATTCAGTTAGAAACATCAGTCGTTTCAGTATAGTTACAGTCTTTCCTGTCATGTCTCTTTTCTCAGTACATTAACCACAGCCCAGAAAACACTCGAAGAGGTTTTGGGATTGATTGCGCTATTTTAACCTGCCAGGTAAGTACTCTATTATAATATACTCTATATAAATTAAGCTGACCCTGATGCATAAATTCAGGTTACACTAAGCAAAATGAGAAACGTTCAAAAGTGAAACAGCATGTTTAGGTTTTTGTAAATAGTCTGGTTACAGCATTTCCTCTTTCAGGTTTACATCAGCCAGATTTTGGTTGCATCAGCACTTGGATCTGTGGTAGAGGCAGTTGGCAGTGTGCGTGTCATTCCCATTGTGGCCTCTGGGGGTTCTTTCCTTGGCTTTCTTGCAGCTTGTTTCCTTCTCATTTATCCTGATTTGGAGCCCAGCAGCTCAGAGCAGGACGAGGATTCGGTGGGTTTTCCTGGAGTAGAAGACCAGAATGCAGAAAATACCAGTGAGCAGACGCAGGCTCTGCTGAAACTCACAAACACAGATACAGAAACGGAGAGTCTGAATAAGGAGAACCACTCTTCTACCTGAGCATGAGCATACAAAGACTTGCTTAGGATTATGCTCATCAAGCAGAAATTACAGGATGTGAGGTTTTTACCAAATGCATCTACCTGATTTACGGATTTTACATTCTGGACCTTTCTGAAGGAAAGATCAGAAAAAAAGAAAAAAAAACATAGCAGAAAGTAGGGCTGCTCAATTATGGCAAAAATGATAATCACGATTATTTTCACTGAAATTGAGATCTCGATTATTTGACGATATTTATTTAACAATAACAATGTATTGAATAATGGCTTTAAAGATGTCAAAAAATAATATAAAATAGTGTGCAAATACTGATTACAGTGCAAATGTTTGCAATATAAAAAATAAATGAAAAATGTAAACATCTATGTTTAGTGAACTTCAAAATACTGCATAATATTTGATCCACGTCTGACTTCGCGAACCCATAATGTTTCCACCAATGTTCCCTCAAATATTTCATGTGTCTGAGCGAACACACAAACTCCCTGAGCGGTCCCTTGGACCACTGTGAGCGACATCAGACGTGTTCACTGTGGTCACGCCAGCATCTAATCCATCCAAGTTACATGGTTTATTAAAATAATCAAATTACAGCATTTACATTTATGTTAGACTACTTTTAATTAACTGCTTTAGCCCACTTACAATGAAAATTTAAAAAAATCCTGTTCATGACCTGTGTAGTATGTTAACACTTTTGGAAGTAAAAATAACTTGAACTCCAATTTTGAAAACACAACTTTCTTTCTTTCTTTCTTTCTTTCTTTTTTTAATATAAAGCTCTGACTTGTATTATGAGTCTGAGTCTGTGGTCTGGGAGAGAGTCCTGTAACTCTCTGTCTGCAAAATACAGTATATAATGACCAATGTTGGGCAATTAATTATATAGTTACTACTTCAAAAAAGTAACTCAGTTTGGCAAACAACAAAGTTTTTTGCAGCTATTTTTTTTTTTTAATGCAGCCAAGGCGTTTTTTTAAATAAAAATTTCAAACTATTTATAGAACAATCAGGTGTTCTGCATCAAATCTGACGCCACACAAATTATTTGTGCCACTCCAAAAGATAATTTCTGTCCACTATGAGATAAAGGAGAACAACAGCCTGATACCTGCAGGCCTGACAACAGGAGATGTATCACTCCTGTAACACCTGTAACATTCAGTACTCCTTCATTGTTCTGACACACATACAAAACTATTGACTACACTACACACTAACTACACAAGATTTGCGCTAAACGTCTCAAATCTCTCACATCTCAGAACACTGTGTAACACTCCTAAAACTTCCCCCCGTTTCTTAACAACTAGATGCCACGTTGCCATATCATTTTTTTGATTGGTCGACACGGTACTTTTTTCGACCAATAGGAAAGGGTGGGGGTTTTTGGTTTTGCTCACAGGCGGAGAGTGCTTTCGAGCGTTTTCCTTATAAAACGCCGTTTTTACCGTTTCTTCCCGCAGTAAATATAAACAACGATAGTATTCAGGAAGAAAACCAAACATTGCATATATTTTTTATCATAACTCTGGTTTTACGTGGCCTATCAACACAATTTAAAAACTGGTATAAAGTCCACACTTTTTCCGTCAATTGTTCCGTCTGTCCTGCTCACATCTCCAATGGTTGTACACGTTGTCATTAATGTGGCTTCACTCCACATCAGCCATGCGGCTTTGCTAGCTAAAACACCGGTGTCGGCACATAAGGACGCTGTCATAGCCTGTCAACAACGTTGATTGGCTGCGTATATACGAATGTGAATCGCATTATTGGCTGGACTATGGGATAAGGTGGCATCGTTCTAATCCCATACAGGAGCAGCCAGTCACTTACTGACTAACACTGCAAAAACAGAATTGTTAAAGTTTGAATTTTAATTTCAATTCAGGTTAGATTTTTTTTGTGCGCAACGCAGATTTTCTGTGCGCAGAGACCGTGCCAGCAGTGCGCAATTGCGCACGTGCCCAGCTTAGAGGGAACATTGGTTTCCACACCACTGAAGTCGTTTTACCTCTCTTTTCAACCAATGGCATTCTTTCTTCAGCAGCCATTATCCTCTCCTCTCCAAATAACTTCTGCTTAGCTTTCCGAGCTTTCCGAGCTTCCCTCAGGTCCTCTTAATTGTTGTGACGCGTGTTCGAAACGCAGAGAGGTGCGCTCGATTTGCCACACGGAGCAGCGCGAGAGTAAAGCACGAGGGAGGTGCTAATAATCGGCTCAGTCACTTTTAATGATCGTTAAAAACCCAGATCGTAATCGAGATTAAAATTCGATTAATTGAGCAGCCCTAGCAGAAAGTTAGGTCCATATTAAGATATCAAGGTGGAACTGAGCTGGAACAGTTATTTGCTTTGTGTACTAACAGAAATAAGTATTTCAGTTTTTATGTTTTATTTGTTGTACTACCTCAGCTCTAATGCAAATAAATTTCCAGCTGGTTAGATATAAAGAAGCCATTAGAATACCAAAAGACAAATGACAGCTATCTGTTGTGACTGTTGAAAGTAAATTAGATGGTACTACTGAAACAAACTTTATTGAAAAATGGATTTAAGTAGCACACAGGGCACTTTCTGTCTCTCTTCTGAATGCTGATGCTGCAGAGTAAAGTAATGTCTGACACTTTACATCATAGAAGCTGTTCTATAACTCCTTAATGCTGTAAAAATTATGTGTATTCCTGCATTACTTGCAGGCTAAATACAGATGCAGAAAACATTTTCCAATTTCTTGCTGAAGTGCCTTGAGATTACATTTTTGTTTAAGGTCTTTTTGATGCCAGATATTAATGTTGCTGGCTTTACTATTCTGTTAATGCAATGGGATTCTGTCATTTAGACATAGGTCACTTTAGCTCACTCAGTATTTTGTCATCTGTGCATAAGGTTTGTTGCATTTGTGAAAACTGTTGTTGTCAGTATTGTCTCTGGCAGATAATTGGGATTCTCTTTGCCATTATTGCTAAGAGCGGGGTCTCTGTCTGTGTCTGTGTCATGGTGCTGGTGAGAGCTGTGCACACAGTCTCCAAGAAGGAGATTTCTCCTCTGGATTGAGATTACCAAAAGTGCTTCAGATAGGAAGGTTTTATTTTACTGGGAATTAGAAAATGAGTTGTTGTGATTAAAATTCACTATGTGTATGCTCTTGCTTTTTAAGACATTCTCTATTGAGTTCCTAAAGGATTTCCATGGTGATACTCAATTGAATTAATAGACAGGAGTGCATGTTGAAGGGGGGGTTTATAAATATTAGAATGGAAATGTACAGCTAAAGCCTTCTGCATTTGTTAGATCCACAAACAAATTTCATTTTATTACATTTGTGATGTTAAAATCCGTTACATAGTAAGCTAGTAGGCTGTTCAATGTGCTGCATCAAAAGCTAAACTGAGTTTTATTCAAATTAAATTTCTCCCTTTGTAAACTGCTTCTGGTAATAGTAGATGTTACAGTTAGGCAATGAAAGTGTGAAATAGGCATAGTAAAAACACCAAGATTTTATTACCATGTAATCAACATGGTAATAAAATTGTGAACAAAATGTGAAAAAATATGCAGGGCTCTAGACTAACTTTTTGCCGCGGTTGCACTGGTGCACCTAACTTTTTATCTTACGTGCACTAGCACAAAAATTTGTCAACCACATCGCTTAACACCGCACCTTTACATGTTCACTTGTTTTTTAAAATTTCTGTCCATAGAGACAATATTGATTTGTAAATGATTAACTAACAATCTTGTTAACACAAAGTTCTTTATTTGGAGCACATTTCTACAAGAAAGATAAGTTACCGCATTTTTTGGACCATAGGGCACACTGGATTATAAGGCGCATTAGGCGAAATCAAACCGCTTCGTAAGCATGTCTCTTAACATGTGCCATTTTGGGGTCCTTATACACACGCAATACGGTACTATTATGTTGAACATGGTACGTATTACTCTGCGAGGCTCCTGACTACGGTAGCCGTAATGCTCCATGAATCCATCAAGCGGTACGGCTTCATAGCTTACCAAAGTCATACTAAAACATTTTGACAGATTTTCGAGCGCCGTGTACCACATAAAATCAGTTCGTGGTCAGTAAGCACAACCAGAATTCATACATAAGGCACACTTTTGAGGAAATGAAAGGATTTTAGTGCGCCTTATAGTCCAAAAAATACGGTACTGAAAAAGTTCTTGTGCTTAAAGTGCTTCACTGAGCTGAAATTTAAACTTAAAATATCTCAAGGTATATAAAATAAAAAGAAAGTCAAAATTAAAAGTACCTCAAAGGCTTCGAAATGAACATGTCAATATCTGAACATCTTACCTTGGGCATGGGCATCTGAGAGGTTCCGCCCTTGACTATCTTTGATTGGTTCAAGGTTCAAGGTTCTTTATTTGTCACATGCATAGTTATACAAGTATAACACACAGTGAAATGTATCCTGACAATGATATGGGCATAATGTGTGTCTGTTGTTGACCACACAGAGACTTTCAGAGTTGCAGAGACTTTTTTAATTTTTTTATTTTATTTTACTTGAACAGCTGGTCGCACCGGTGCGACCTAGGAATTTTTTGGCGGAACATTGGCACATTGGCGGAATGTGCAGGTGTCGCCGTGCGCTATTGGATTATTGTGGGAATTCCCTACGTCATTTCCCCTTTCTGTGCGTCTGTGCAGACACCCGCGCGTGACATACAAATCGATCGAACAGCAGGAGCACCGAGTTGGTGCTGCGGCGCTTCAGCGGCCTAAGCAGCACATTCATGATTGGTTTAGGCCATGATATGGGCATAGTGTTGTCTGCTGTTGACCACACAGAGACTTTCAGATTTGAGGAGACTTTTTTATTTTTTTTACTCGAACGGCTAGGATGCGACCTAGGATTTTTTTTTTAGTCGCACCATTGACAAAATAGTTCGCATTTGCAAACAAATTGGTTGCAATCTAGAGCCATTTTATTATTTTATCCTCAGTTTTTCAATTCTGCAAACGAAATCTAGGCTGTTTTGAACTTGAGTAAGTTCATGAAAGTCAGGTTCAGTGGCGGAGTTAAAAATGTGAAGGACAGCAGACAAGTGATCATTGCTGAAAGAGGTTGTTTATCTTTATTTGTTAAACTTCAGGACTGAGAATGTTTGCTCACCAACATCTTCTGAGCACGTCTCTTTATGTGTGGAAGGCTATCCTCTTTGAGAAAAGAATAAAATTCCAGCAATCACACTGACTTCAAGTGCTTTGCCAGCAGTGAATTGAAAGTGTAACAGAGTAGGTCAGCGCTCTTACCCTGATGAAGTTAGCTATTTTAGCTGAAACATCAACAGCATAGTTAATTTTTAGCAGTGACTTACACAACACCTTCTGGTGTATATAATAGTGCAAAAATGCCAATTTCAGTTCTAGGTTCATTTTTCTCACTTTATACTGTATCTGATTCAAAAGTCAGATGTTTTTTCCTTTCAGATTTGGACAGCCATCGCTTTTAACACCTGCCAGTTTGTCCCAATTTAGCCCCAGCTTATCAATTCATGCAGTTACCTCTGTGAACAAGTAACTCCCTGTCACAGTCCCTTTCATAGAGTGCATTTCTGCCAGCTCCTTTGTAATCTCACACTCTTTTGTTATCCTACCTACAAAGATGAGAAACTGGGCTGTGTTGCAGACATAACCGCGCTCATCCAGAACCGAAGAGAAAAGTTAAAATTGTATGGGGTTTCTTTGTTTGTTTTTTCCAACTAAAGCCTCACATTTTTCACAGTGTCCTTGATCCGTCTTGTTACTGTTTGCACATTTTCAAATGCTTCTTTTATCTCAGGGATAATTAGCTGGGCAGAGTCCACCAAATACTCTTTGTTAAACTCCTCATCTGAGAACAGCTTACTAATGGCTTACGAGCCACCATGATGTCCCATCAACAGGCAACTGGGCATTTTAGGATCAGGAGCTGCTGAGACATATCTTCTGTGAAATGATGCCCTTTATTTCAGTAAGAACTTCTCTAACTGTGTCTGAGCTAACTGCAGTACAAGGTGTCATCTTCATTGATTTATCATTCATTGATTCGTCATTCATTCATCTTCCTATATTCTGCTACCAGGTCCAGTCTCTTCTCATAAAAAAGTGCCCCACCCCAATAAAGAAGTGACAAACGCAATCCATTTTAATGGAATAAAATTCTGGTTTGAACAGCCTGAGTCAAGGAGGCTGAGGATCAATCTTTTTTTTTTTTTGCAGGCTGGCCTGGATTTCCACTTGCAGCATTTCAGACATGTTTGCTGGCGCCTACATACAGCTTGTCTATCTCTAAAGATCTGCGTCTTTTGGCAGAGCTCTGCAAACATTAGGTTAAGTCCAGGGAGACAGAGTCAAAAGTTAAAAGTCCTTTGTGAGAAGTTGAGTGTTATGGTGGTGAGGACCCAGGACAATGTGGCACACTAGATCAAGGTCAAGATTTTCACTATTATGGCTGGCTGCCTTTTCAGAATCCTTTGAGTGACATCTTTACATGTTCCTGAGGCTAGGGATCACAGCTTCTGCTTTTTACTGGCATAGCGTAACAGAGAATACCGTTCACCTGTAGTCTGGTCACCTCGGGCTCAGAAAAGTTGATTGCTTCCTTATCGTCACTGGATCTGGTTACCTGCTTTTCACAGCAGTAATATAAAACATAAAGCTGCCACAACCTTTCCATGTTTCTCTTAGGTTTTATCTCTAAATGGTTGACAGAAAAGAAAGAACACTGTTGTGGCTGCAGCTGCCGTGTTTGCATAAGTTGAGTTGTTCTTTACAGCACCCGCCCAAAGTGAATCTTAATAGCAACCGGCTCACTTGGTGGTTCCAGATGTTGTAGTTGGTGTTATCAGAAGGCTGTGATCAGCATCAATGATAAAAACAAAGGATGTACTTGAAGAAAAGACTGCCTGGGAAGATCTAAGAAATGATAGAAATGGTCAGTAAGCTGAAGTCATTTGGCAGTGAAGGCTGCAGTGATCTCCAAGGTCTTATGAGGTTGGGATATCTGGAACTATCCAGAAGAGCCATTAATGGTTTGGATTCCTTGATCGTTTGTTCTCAGTGCAAAGCTCTCATCAGTGCCATGGATACCAAGTTTTTTTTTTATTTCTACTTAAATAGCTCTGTAGCTTGAGGAGGCAAATGGTTTTTGACAGAAATCTTTAATCGGATCAAACTCACTTGGATCCCTAGTCCCAAAGTCAGGTGTAATTTGTGTAGATTAACAGTAGGTATATTCTTAAAGTGCCTGGAAAGTCTGTGGTTGCACAGGAGCCCCATAGTAAGGCCTTTGACAGCTAGCTGATAGTTTTACACCTAATATAAACGTCACATGGATGCAATAATAAAATTAAACCATGTTTACAGCATCTAAAGGGCATAGCCGGTAAAGACTAACAAAGTCTAAACTACAAGAGATCATCCTCCAAAAAATGCATGGGGGAGTGTTGTTAATTTCCACATGTAGAACAAATAACAGTAACATCGATATCGCACTGTAAACTCTGAGTTTACAACACTAAAATGTGTCTAAGAAAGTCCCGTTAACAAAAACACTGCAGGTTAATGAATAACTCACATCTGGAGCAATGAAGCACACTAAAAACACAGTCCACTTCAGCATCCACTTTGGCACTAATAAGCTGCTGATTCCTGATGGAAGTACAGATGGAAATACAGCGCAGCCTTCAGCGCACTTAGACTGTTATAAGTATAGTAGTAAGCAGTTTCATTGTGACATGTTTATATTACATGCACAAAACCTTTAATACTTCATAATAAAGGTGAGTAAGGATCACATCTATGCAAGGCTAACAGCTGATGTAGAAAAACACAAACAAAAAAAACCACACCAAAACTTGAAATTCCCTGGATTAGGGTGACCCGCCCAAATGAAGCTTGAAAAGAAGCACAGGCCCCCCTCATTCTTTTTTCCTCCTTTAAAGTGCTGTTTAGTTCTCAGGAACTGACACCATGAATGAAAACACTGAAAAGGTTGCAGAGTGTCATAACACGAAAGGATTTTATGGAATGACTGAAAACAGAATATTTACTATCACTGCACCGTTAAGAGTTTTTTACTTTATGGGTGTTTGAGCAGAGCCAGGACCTTGCTTTACTCCTGCTGTTCCATTTCTCTGCAAGGCTTCAAACATTTCACAACCTGATTCACAGACATTTAAGATGGTAAAATGGCCTGTATTTGTATAGCGCTTTACTTAGTCCCTAAGGACCCCAAGAGGTTTACACTAAATTCAATCATTCACCCATTCACACACGCATTCACACACTGGTGATGACAAGCTACATTGTAGTCACAGCTGCCCTGGGGCGCACTGACAGAGGCGAGGCTGTTTCAGCGATGTTTCCACCAGCAAACACAGGCACAAACAGGCCTTTGAGGAGAAAACACACGTTTTTTCTGACAAACCTTTGTGTTTATTTTTTTGTTAAAGAAGAAACAAAAACTAATAAAATGGGTTGCTATTGATATTGTCATAATTTTATACAGATAAAATAAAACTAAGCAAAAGTTGTTTGTGTGTTTGTCTGTGCACAGCCTATATAAAAACTCACAGGCCACTTCAGTAGTTACACCTTTTTTGCCTTCAGAGCTGCTTTAATTGTTCGTGGTAGATGCAACAAGGTGCTGGAAAGATTCCTGAGAGAGTTTAGTTCATGTTGACATGAGACCGTCACACAGTTCCTGTAGATTTGTCAGCTGCTCATCCATGATGAAAATATCATTTTCAACCACATCTCAAAGGCTGCTGAACCACTGATACCAGGATGGATCCATGCTTTCATGTTGTTTACACCTATCATCTGACCCTATCATCTGCATGTTGCAGTACAAATGGAGACTCATCAGACCAGGTGACATTTTCCCAATCTTCTTCTCTCCAATTTTGAATTACAGCCTCAGTTTCCTATTTTTAGCTAACAGGAGTGTCACATGTGTGATCTGCTGCTGTTGTAGCCCATCTGCTTTAAGGTTTGCCATTCTGTGTGTTCAGGGGTGTTCTTCTGCGTACCTTGGCTGTAACGAGTGCTTATTGGGTTCCTGTTGCCTTCAACATTCTCCTCTGGCTGCTGACATCAACAAAATATTTTCTAGTTTTGGGCATGACTGTCTGTAAACCCTAGAAAGAGTTGTTTGAGAAAATCAAAACAGTTTCTGAAATACCTGCCTGTGTTGCACTAACAACCATGCCACGTTCAAAGTCACTTAAATCCCCTTTCCTTAAACCTTTATATACTTGAATGTAGACTTTTTTTTTCTTTTGTAATTTTGGCTCTGTACACCACCGCAGAAGTTGAAATCAAGCAATCATGAAGTAGTTGGAGTGCAGACTTGCAGATTTAATTCAAGGGGTTTTGCAAAAGTATTGTATTATCTGTTCTGAAGTTACAGCTATTTTTAAGCATAGTCCCCGGTTTTCATTGGCTCTTCTATGGTTTACAGAAACCCAAAACGGAACTTCACTGGCTCATGAAGTGCCAGTGTAGCTGAGTGTACGTTATGCTCAGTAAGTAACTATTGCCACCTTCAGGCCAATGATAAATATTACAACAGGATGCTGAAAAAAAGGAAACTTACTATTTATCGAAAATCACTAATTTTGTGTGCAAAGTCAGACACGTAGATATCTCCTGAGCAGTTAATCCACTCAGACAGGGCTCTTTGTATTGGGCGTAACCTTTTAAATTAAATGCATGTAATAAAAAGTCGCCACAGTAAGTCCCAAGATTGTTTGTGTTTAATATGAGCATTTGTAAATATAATACATTAGTATAAACACGTGTTTCGTTAATTGTTAAAGATTGTTCCAGTCATTCTTTAAAAGGATTTTAACTCACTTCACAGATCATGAACTGCAGTGTGCAGAGCCCAGTTACGCTTTATGTACTCTACAATAAACCTAACATGTGTGTTGAAGTCCATAAAAGCTTTTTGTGCTTCCTCAAATATTCAGTGCGCATGTTTGAACCGCTACAATAACGAAACAGGAAGCAGACCGCGTTAAAGGGAACTATCTGGGATGAATTTGTTTCATTCAGCAGCTCAGGAGCTGGCTGCGCAGTCTGTGCTGCGCACTGCTCAGCTCCGCATCGGCGTTATTAATGTGAGAGCGTAGAAATAAGGAGCTGGGAAGCCTGTGAGGAGGTTAGTGACAAGTCAAAGAAACTTTAAAACACATTTGTGTGTGTGTGTGTGTGTGCTGTGCAGACAGAAGCATCTCACCCGTATAGCGTGTGACTCAGAATCACATCTATAAAATAGTTAGTGCTAAACTTAAAGTGCGACACTTTAATGTTCTCTAGTGCCGATGTACAACTATACAATGTGACCTTTATACAGAAAAAAGTATATGCTACCTTACATCATAACAGTGGCAGTGATGTGACCTGGACATTATGTGTCAGGGGCTGCATAGTTTTAAGGCAGCTTAGGATGGACCTGGCAGTAAAACAATAAAAAGATCAGTAAAAAGTAAAACAGTAAAAAGAATCATTGTTAGATCTCAGTGAGCTGTTTTGACTGCACTTTAACCTCATCTCGATTCTCGATAAAAGTGCCACTGTTCAAGCTGAACCCTGTTTGATGCAGTTTTCACAATTAGTGTGGGAGCAGATCAAAGGAGACATCATATTTTAGGCATCAGGCAACTTCAGGGCATTTTCCACCAAACTGATAGTAAAAGTCACAATGTTGCTTTTTAAATCATGTTTGTGTCTGGAAGCTACCGAGCACTTGTATCAAAGATACAAGTGTTCATGTACACGATTGTGTTGTAGCATTATCAGAACATGCTACACTTGCCTTGATATGTGTTGTGGTGGTTTTGTGTGGAATTTACCCTTTTTTCTCCAGCGGTCATGTGACTTTACTGTATAAAACAATAATCACATCACTGGAAAGAAGTCATCTTTGTTTATTCTTGACATTCTTGGTGTTGTGGGGTAGCTGTTAATTTAGACTAAACAAGGGGATAGTCTCACCCTGTTCCCATGGTTACTTGGTCAAGGTTAAGATATTGTTAGAATGAGTTGAGTACTGATGTCCCTGTGAGAGCATTTAAAGTACTTTTGTGTTGCTCAGATTCTAAGAAAGTCCGTTCAGTCTTTTAAGTATATCAAAGCCAGCTGGTAGTATATCAACTCATGTAGAACTTGTGGCCTACTTCTAAGTAATCTCTGCTTTCTGTGCATGTTTCCATCTTCCTCTGCACACATGATCCCAATTTTCCAAGAAAAAACTAGACTGTCTGGAACATCAGAGAAATGTGATGTGGTGATTAAGCTTTAAGGAAGGAGAAGCAGATGATAAAGGGAATAAGATGCCTATTGACAGGATTTATACTACTACTACTACTAATAATAATAATCTGTACAGCCAAAGATAATAATACAGTGTGGGCATAATTGTGGAAACTGTGCTACAGAAAATATATGCGGTACTTTGAATGTACTGTCCACACTTTCCACATGTAATCATGTAAAGTATGGGCTGACTGATTTACTTAATGGTTGCCTTCAGATTAAAGCTGCAAGGCTACATTTTGTCAATATTATTGGCCATTTATTGTCGTTCATTTTACAGGCCACAACATATTAGTATGCTTTGTTTCATTAAGCAAGTCTGAGAGTTAAACAACCAGCATTAAAGGTTTAGCTGCTGAATAAACTGTAGTGAAAAATTTGGACTGTCCACATCATAAATTACAACTGTATTTATAACGCAGTTAAAAAGTGATGTACAGTGCAGTGACAACCAAAAAGCTGTTAGTCATCATGCCTTGAATAAGTTGCCAAGGTTCATTTTATATTGTCGCAGAACCCTTTTAGCACTCAGCCAGCAGCTTTAAACTTATGATGTCATCACCATGTCTCAGGAGTTTTGTTGTTTGTCACGAAAACTGAAAAATTATGTTTTTATTTGGCAAATCATCCCATTCTTTTGTGGTATCAATCTGTAAAATCAGTCAGACAGTAATGGTTTGACATGTTAAAGTATGAAATGGAGAAATGTTGAGATATAATTTTCTAAGAAGTTAGAGCCCTGTGCATTTAAATTGGAGTAACAAGAGATGCTTTGCACTGTATAGATACTTTTCTCTTTGAATTAATTTCAACCGACTATGGAGGGAAGTGCAAAAACAAGTGCACAACAGAATCATTCAGCATGTCTTATTAAATGACATGGTGTTGTGCAACTGATGTAAAACAAACATGTAACAAATAATAACTGCAGCAGGACACTTGATCTGATAAGATCAAAAATTCTCTTATAGGTTCTGTGAACATCTTGTATTCGTCAAAGCTTTTTTGACAGCGTGTGTCTTTCACCTAAAACTGTCTCACGGGTTTCTGAGAAGTTTTCATCTGAACCGTTTTTCTCATAATGTTGACTCTAATAATGAGGTGGAACAGCTGCTCGGTCATGTGTTATAGCCTTATTTAGCTGAGAGGTGTTGTTTTTAAAGTGAAGGATGAAGATAAGAGCGCTTAGACAACTGTCTGATTTATTACTACACAAACAAGTGTAAGTGTATTTGTTTCTTCTATCTTTACCTTTTCATGCACATTTAATTTCTGGCTCATTTTACTTCAGCCTGCCTTTCTATTTCTTCAGATCCAGCACATCTGAGTGGACCCTTGGTCAGGTTGATTTAACCAGGTCGTGGATCGGTTTCAGAGATGGCAGACTCTTTGCCACCTGCTCTGCTGGAAGCCTGTGTGGTGGTTGGAGCATCCAGTGACAAACTCAAGGAAATCTGCCAGGTTTTTGCCTTAAAATACACTCCGATACAAAAATGTTTGACATGAGTAATTTACTATAAACTGATAAAAGGGTGATGGTAATGAATGATAAACAGAAACCTTTACTGGTTGTATCAGCAAAGTTCTAGTTTAGGTACATTAACATCATATATTTTCAATATCATACCTCATACACTATGAGAAAAGACTCTCCTCCCCCTTCCCACCCTCTTAAATCTTTCCCATTTTCTGTCCCATTCAGACCATTAACAATGATGGAACTGTCGAACACCTCCTGTTGGAGCCGGAGGTTCTTTCAGTCTTGGCGCCACCTTTTGTTAGCAGAACACAGGCTGAGAGTGAAATGTTGAGATCACATGGGAAGCTGCGGCGCTCTTTTATCAGGAAAAAGAGGGAACTGCCTCCTTCAGTTGCACCAACACCCAATCAAGGTCTGCTACATTTGACCCATAAATACACCAGTTGGAACATAAGAAAAAAAAACACTTTATTATTAAATACAAAACAATTATTGATCTTTAAAATTGTATTTCTTAATTTTACCCATCTTAGCATAGGTTCTTTGTGTCTTGGAGTTTTTATGTCTCTCCAACCAGCTGCCTTTTTGCAGGTGGAGATGAAGCAGGTGGAAGAATAGAAGATATAAGTGTACCTAAAAACATCGATCTCATGGCTTTACCTCAGCTCTGCTTCCCCGGTAAAAGGTTTTCCATAGCACACACAGCATCACACTCAAAGACACACTAAGACGACACACTCACACGTATAGTACATGTACACAGACACAAACAATGCAAGATGAAAGCTCATGTTACTGACGTCCACTGGAACATGGTAATGGCTCTTTTAATGGGGATGAAACATTCAGATGGCGGACACTGGCAAACTTACATGTTCAGTTCAGCCAGGTCAGCATGTGAATACACATACAGTCCTGTGCAAAAGTCTTGGCCCACCTGTCTTTTTTTAATGTTTGGCTTCCAAAGAGTCAGACTTTCTTGAAACATCTGTAAATGGTCTTGAGCAATAGTTCTTTAACAAGCTTTATTAAGGTCTTTCAGAGTTTTTCTTTGGACACTGGCTGCTTTTTCACAAATCTTCAGTCAGTAAAAAATTGAGGAATCTGGACAAGTGGAGCATATGCTACTGGCAGGATCAACCAGGTAGCCCCTCGGGTGGCGGCAGCACTGCTGCGTGCATGCGAGCGCATTATGACAGCTGGGATAGGCTCCAGCGCCCCCCGCGACCCTGAAAAGGATAAGCGGAAGCGAATGGATGGATGGACAAGTGGAGTACAAAAGAAGTGGTAGACCTAAAAAAAATCTACAGCAGATGAAAGTCACGTCCTTATGAAATAAGAGAAAATCCACCAAAGACCTGACACACGGACTCAGAGATGCATCTGGCCTTTCAGCTGGTCCAGCTACTGTTCACTGAAGCCTCATCAGAAATGGTCTCAGTGGAAGGGTTGCTGTTAAGAAGCCTTTCTTCAGGAAGGGAAACAGGGAAAGAAGCCTCAGGTATGTTAAATTACTCAAGAACTGGAGCGAAAATCAGTGGCAACAGCTCTGATAGAGTGAATCTACGGAGGAGAACAGGAGAGAAGTACAACAGTGAGTGTCTACAGGCATCAGTAAAAATGGTGGAGGTGCTTTCATTGTTTCAAACTGCATGTTATTATGATCCACCATGCAACACCAGATCATTAGAATAGTACAAACTCTTTTTTTGCCTTATATACTGTATGTCCATTCATGTTTGCATGTTTCAATAAATTTCTGCACCTGTTCCCTGTTTTTCTAGCAAAATATAAAGAATGAAGAAATGGGGGTGGCTCAAGACTTTTGCACTGTACTCTATATATTGCACCTAAATACCATCAAAAAACACCAACAGTCTTCTCTTAAATATCATTATATTTTAATTATAGAGTTTTTCAGAGATTTTGTACGTGTGCCTTCTGGCTGTGTGTGCTGTAGTAGTACTACAATGACACATTGTATTCATAAAAAACACAGTGTATATGTACATTTCCACTTTTAAACCAGGTGGCCTCCAAGTAACCAGTGAACAGAAAGAGGAACAATTCCACTTCCTGGTTTTCACAGACATCCTTGGTAACAAGACCCACGGAGTAGTAATGCAGTGCTACCGTCCAATACTGGTACGCATTAACTCACACATAATACTGCATATAATAGTATAATGATAATATAAGCAGTCAGCTTGTGTGCAGTGTACTGTAATGTTTCATGAAACTAACAAAGCCCTTAAAAGAAAATAAGTCCCTGTTGGATTATCTGTGTTTCCACAGGAAGGGATGTCTCTCTATCAAAATGGTAGAGGGTTATCAAAGTGTCCTAAACTCTTCTGTGCCTACAGCATCTGTGTCATATCCAAGCATCCTTACTTCACTGCACTCAAAGACTGTCTTTCATGGTAAGAAACCCAAGAACTGAACCTAATTACTCAGCAAATTAAATTGCTAAAATCAAAAAGGGGTTTTTGTGACATTTTTGACTCTTGAGGTTAAAAATAGCTGTAAGAAATCTGATTTCAGAAGTGTGGTTAGGGCAGGTTAGAGAGCCTTCTTCTTGTCTGACTCTTTCTGTTGATTTGCTAGTCTTTTAATCCAGCTGAGAACCTGTCGACTGTCAGACATGGAAGAGAGAGTGAAGGAGTTTGCGGCCAAACTGACACTTGTGCCAATTCCACCTCCTGGACAGCTGCACTTGGTTTGTGTGTGTTTGTAACCGGCTTAAATAAAGACTTTAAAATTTGTCTTTAAGAGACTTCAAAATCTGGAGCTCAGAGTAGGCCAGTGTATCCAGCACAGTGCACTACATTCGTATCCACATGTTTTCCAGATGTTTACAATACGTCCTCTGACCATCATACTGCCCTCCAGAGAGGACAAGGACCACCCAGTTATAGATTTAGACCTCCACCTGCCCTTCCTTTGCTTCAGGCCACAGCAGCTGCTGCAGGTACCACACATACGTTTTGTGTTTGTGTTAATCGAACGAGTGGAGACTCATATTCATTTCCACTTCTCTCCCTCTGTTTGTCTGTCCTTCTGTCCCCCGCCCTGTAGGTCCTGTCTTGTCTCTTGCAGGAGCAGCGGGTGGTGTTATTTTCTGCTGACTGGGCTAGACTCACGCTGGTGGCAGAGAGCTTGTTGTTGTTTCTGCAGGTTAGATCAAAATCCACAGTATGTCTTTAAGGGTCTAGAGTTAGTATAAGCATGCAATACTAACTTATTCCATCCTTTTTTTCAAATAAAGTTTTGAGAGAGTCTTAAAGGGTCAGTGCCACAGTTAAAAGGAAGGGTGCAGCTGGAAACCTTGAGAATATGGATATTTTATCAAATTTGCGAAAATGAAAACCCTCTTATGTAAATGAGTGTGTCTGGTTGATGAATGTTAATTGTTATTAATGTTACACCAAATTTCAGTAAGGGATATAAAAAATGGATGACTCAATTATTAATTTCGCTTTAAGTATTAAAAAAGTCACATATATTAAACTTGAGAGCTTCTGTATAGAAAACCTAAATTAGTATGTCTAAAAAGTGCCAACACTAGTGGGCGATGGACCCCCTCAGTCCATAATAAAGCCATCCACTCCTTAATCTTTGGTCCATTCATTTCTTCCTTGCCTGTCTAATAACTCTTCCAGCCTCTGTTGTGGCAGCACCCATATGTTCCTGTCCTGGCTAAAGGCATGCTGGACTTTCTAATGGCTCCTACAGCCTTTCTTATGGGCTGCCATCTCAGTCATTTTGCAGACATATCAGCTGTAAGTACATAACCTTCTACTTTCAATTTCCCATTAATTCGTCCACCTCTTGTAAAGGATAAGGTTAAGAAATGGAGTTACCCCCAAGCTCAAATATATTTTAGTAGTTCTATAATTGTTTGAGCCTGATTCATGTTACTGTCTTATTACTCTCTACAGGAAACAGATGATCTGATCTTAATTAACATTGATAATGGAAGTCTCAGCACTTCTACTTTTGATACTGTTGACCTACCAGACATTCCTCCAGTTGCTGCACACTGCTTCACACAGAGGTACTTTATTTTACTGCCAAGAACTGTAAATACTATGCTGTAATACCAGGTAATGATTAAAAAGCCACAGTCTTACAGTCATGTGAAAAGCAAAGTGCACCCTCTTTTTATTGTAAGACTTTAAATTTAAGTACATAATTAAAAAACAAATCATCTCATCCTAAGTAGGTCTTACAGTAATTTAGTTACAACCTCAGATGAACAAGAACATATTACACTGTGTCATCGTGTATTACAAACTAAGCCAAGATCCAGTAGCGGTGAGTAAAAACTAAATACACCTTATGATTCAAAAGCTTGTAGAACCATCTTTAGCTACTGGGCAGCTAAAGGTTGGCCTCACATTTGACACTAGAATGCTTCGGTATACAGAGGAGTTCAGCTCAGTGACTGCAAGGTGCTCAGGTCCCGTGGGTGCAAAATAAGCCCAAATCATCACCCCTCCACCACTGTGCTTGATCGTTGTTTTAAGGTGTGTGTGCTAATATGCTCCATTTGGTTTTCATCAAATATTAATCTGTGCATTAGGGTCAAACATCTCCACTTTGGTCCTTTGCCCAAAGGACACTGTGCCAGAAGCCTTGTGATGACTGTGCTGCCTTATTTTTCTAAATAGAAAAAGAATCTTTATCCTCTGTTCAGTCTTTTTCTAATTTTGCTGTCATGAACTTTAACATCTAACCTGAGTTTGAGATGCAGCTCTTGAGTTATTGGCACTTTCTTTGAGCACTGCACAGCCTGACAATGGGGTGAATTTGCTGGGATGTCAACTCCTGAGAAGATTGGCAACTGTCTTGAAAGTTTTTCACTTATAAATAATCTTTCTCCCTGTATGATGATGGACTTTAAATTGTTTGGAAAGTACTTTAAACCCTTCTGTGACTGACTGGTAGCAGCAGGTGCTTCTTTAAGATCATTGCTGTTGTCGTTCCTTTAGCATTTTATTAACATACAGCTGAATACTCCAGACCTGCAAACTGCCAAAACTTCTGCTTTTATAGAGATGCTCACATTTGTTAATGATCTTGGAAGTGCATTAGATTAGCAGCAACTGGCTGCTACTTAAGGAGTAAGGGTGTATTTAGTTTTTCACACACTGCTTCTGCATTCTGGATTAGTTAAATAAGTAGCAACATGGTGTAGAACTTGATAAGAACCTGATTTGAGGGTGTACTTTCACTTAACTTGATTTTATTTTGCAGGTGTAAGTTATTGCGAATACATTTTGACTTGGATCAGTGCCACCATGCAAGTTGCACTGACATCAGTGAACAGCGGGCACAGAGGCGAACGTGGCAACGCAGTCTTAACAGCGACATCCAGAGGATTGCACTAGAATTAATTGTCAACATTTTCAGGTTCTGAATTTATTGATCAGTCCACTATTGGTGGGAGGCTTCTTTTAAATATGTGTTAATATTTTGCTGATGTGTGTGTGTGTGTGTGTGTGTGTAACAGGGATGTGAGCAGTCATCTGAATTATGAACATCGAGTGTTTCACAGTGAAGAGTTCCTGAAAACCAGAGAGCCAGCTGAGCAACTTTTTTACAAGAAGGTAAAGGGTGACTCAGTGCTGCTTTACTTAGACGGGCGATAGATCAGCCGGCATCTTTCAACAGACATTGATGCTGCAGAGGTTACGCATCCGTAAAAAAACTGACATGACTGTGTTGCAGGTGCTGGAAACGCATATCTTCCATTCATTTCTCAAGGATCGTCTCAACAGGAAAATGGATAGCTTTGCACGAATGGAGCTAAGCACTCGTTCTGAGATGCAAAAGTATGTACATTTTTTTAAAGTTTAAATTAAGCATCGAGGTAACTGATAATATTAAAAGAGGCACAAATCTGGGGGTCAAACCGCTCTTGGAAAAACTCAGAAGCACCACAACCTTCATCAAGTTAGGATCTGTTACAGGGACATCGCGTTTGGCTGTATCAGCTTTACTTACATGTACCTGTTAAACTGGAAAGTAAAAATATATTCAGATATAAAGTTATGATGGAAATGCTTAGTACAAATATATACCTGATTATGTTCAGTATATGACAGCTACACTGCTGGTAAATGTTCAGGTGAACACTTTTTCTGCAGCGCTCTATTGTCTCTATCCTCCATCCTCTAGAATGAAGGCCATGGTTGAAGCCCCACACAGACCCACCATGCAGCAGATTCAAGCCAGGAGAAAGGGCTCCATCACAGAGAAGAGGCTGAGTAAGAGACTGGGCATGAGTCTCCCTAACTTGAGAGAAGATCAGATTATCGGCTTCCAAAGAAACACACCGCTCTCCAAGATCTCCATATCTGACCCCAGTGAGACCCCCAGGGTTAATACCCAGTTAGATATAACACTTGATTGACTGATTTAATGAAGGAAACACTGTCAAGACAAAGAAAAGCCACTGCTCCTCCTTCCCTCGTTGTCTTGTCTCTTAATCTGCCTTCCTCCCCTTTGTTTTTTTGTCTCTACCAGCACCAAGCACAACTCCAAAACCTATAAAGGTGTTCAAACTTCCAGACTTCCCAGCGTCTCTGTCCTTCCACTCTGTCCAAAGTTATTACATTGAGCTCATCCAGCAGCTCGGAAAAGCCATTTTCTATGTGCAAAGTGAGAACTCTGCCATGCTGGCCAGGTATTCTCTTGTTATTCTTTATACGCACCTATATATTATATTATATACAGCTATATCTATATTTATGTGCTTCCCGCTGCTTAGAATCAGCTTTCCCTGTTTTTTATTCCTTTTTAAAGTTGTGTATTCTTTTATAAAGTTTTTCAGTGCTGTTGCTGACATCAGTGACCTGAGACATGAATAAAATACGTTTGCTCCTGCAGATACTACTACTTGCGTGGTTTAATCAACACACTGTGCTCGCGGCGACTGGATGCACTGAGCGACTTCCAAAACCTCAATAAGACCGACACTGCAATTTTCCCCACTCGCTTGGTCACATGGCTTGTAGACTCGCTGCAAAGAGATGAGAGACAACAAGCTGAAAGGCGGCCTGAACTCAAGAGACTCATCCTCAAGGTCGGTTCATGCGCGTTTTCATCGTGGTTGAAGTTCTGCACCTGCTGGTGATGAAGCAGTGATGATGTCTTTTTTTTTGCCTTAGGTTAAGACAGACAATGAGAAGCCGCTGGTGGAGCCTGATGACCATGTAAAGAAGTTTCAGCTTCCCTGTAAGCCTCTGCATCAGGAGGAGTTTATGCGATGCGTTCAAGAGTGTAGGATTGTTAGAGATGTGGCGACCATACAGCGTTTATTTGATGCTCTCACTGACAGTAAGTCAAACAGAAAAGCTGCCTTCTGCTTTTTGAAGCTTTCTCTTATGAGCTGTGTGTAACCTCAAGATCCCTCAGAATTAAAACTGTTACGTGTGTATTTGTAGGAGTGCAAGCCAAGGGAACTCACTAAAATGCTGCGGTGCACAATTGGCTTGTGAATCTCCAAGACATTTTTCAGGTCATTTTATTAAATGACCTGATATGATGGACACAGAAGTTACTTACACTAATTATTTTCTCCATTAACGCTCCAGAGTTGCCATTATGGTTAACTCAAGCAGCTGTCAGATGATCTAGTATAATCCTTTATCAATGGATTACAGCTTAACGAAGAAATGATCATTTCTGATTCGCATATCTGTCTCAGATTGAGTCTTTCAGGCCATAGTTTGGGTTTGTACAACCAAGACTTTAATAGTTTAAGATCATTCTCTTTACTCTTATCAGCTGCTGAAATTAAAAACTGTATGCTAATGCATATAAAAAGAAACTCTGTGAACAAACCAAAGCTTCCCATTTATCAGTTTTTTAACTGCTTAGTGATTTCAGGGTTGTGGGGCAGCTGGATGCTTGGCAAGAAGCAATGCTAGCAAAACCCAGAGGGCTAGCAAACAACAACATCAACAACAAAAGAGCTAAAAGGAGAGTAAATACTGGCCTTTAATGCACTCTGTGGTGGAAGAACATGACTCCAAATGCTAACTGTTTCAATGCCGAGTGTGAAAATGTATTGCTCATCGTGTAGTATTTTGCCGGTTGTCTTTAGAACAGCTGTTTTCAGCTGTGCACCAAAACAGTGGACCTTAGCACAGGCATGTTTTTGGTCTGCCTCTTTCTCTGCAGCTACTAGCTATAAGCTATAATTCACAGCTCTTGGTAAAGCTGTGGATAAATGGACAAAGGAAAAACCACTGAAATTTTGGTTTGGATCACTTTAAGATTGTAAGATTGGGTGTCTTTGTCTTCTATATCTCTGTCTGTTTGCATCCAGTTGCATATGCACACCCCTCTCTCCGAGGTCAGCCAAAGCAGGTGGACCCTGAACTTTTCAGAGTCTTCTACACATTCTGGAAAGACATGGAAGCTGAAGCACAAGATGTCAACCTGCCCTCTGATGTCATTGACCGACTTGACAATAGTGAGTGTGTCTACAAGTTGTCCTCCTGTGTCAAGACTTCCCACGGTGTTGGCAAAATCGCCATGACGCAGAAACGCCTGTTTTTGCTCACTGAAGGACGGCCCGGTTTCTTGGAAATCACAAAGTTCAGAGATATACAGGTCAAGTAGCATCTTTAACACTGTTTTTGATAATTGTGCCTTCTGTGTTCTCTTTCTCTTGTGTTAATAAATAAATCATCTCTTATAGGAGGTAAAAATTACCTCAGTTCCCTTTCTGCTCGTTCGTATTCCATCCCTTCGTATCCAGACGTCCAGCAGGCCTGAAGCGTTTGAGGCCAACCTAAAGACAGAGACTGAGCTCTGGAATCTTGTGATCAAAGAAATGTGGGCTGGACGCAAGATGGCAGATCAACACAAGGTGCAGAAAACAAAAATGATCTTAAAACAGTTTAACAGATGTGATTTTATTAGACATACCTTCCCAGTCCACATCTATGTAATGCTGAGGATTGAGGATTTACTGTCCTTGAAGCAGCAGCCATAGACGTTTGGCTGCTGCTTGCATGCTGCGTCTAAATTGTACTTTTTACCTGTCAGCCATAAAAGGCTGATGGGGTATTGTCATCACCCTGCCTGGCGAGTGGGCAGGCGATGTGGACACCCAAGTTTGTTAGTTTGATAACTCAAGAACAAAGTGAGGTAGGACTTTCAATTTGATTCCACACCTGTATCTACTAAAAATCTCGCATCATGAGTTTGAATCTCAGTGACGTCGACCTCAAAACTTGTCAGAGTTTTCTGAAAATCTTGTGACAGCTCAAGAAATAAGTCACCTGACATTTTTAAATTGATACCATGGGTGTATCTACTGGGAGGCTGATGGGTACGGCTGGTGGTCGCCAGTATTTTTATAGCTTTTGCTGCAGTGTTACTGATTTAGCTACTCTGTTGGTTTGCCATTACTTTTCTGTTCTTAAGTGCAACCTGCCTTACCCCCTTCTTTTAATCCTTTTGTTATTATTTTAGGTTTTTAATCTGACTTTGTGTCTCTAGGACCCTCAGTACATGACTCAGGCTCTGACCAACGTTCTGCTAATAGATGCTGTCACAGGCTGCCTGCAGAATCAGAGATCCATCACTGCTGCTTCAAAGCTGGCTTACTTTGATAAAATCAGACAAGAAGGTCTGGGCTCTGAGTTTGTTTTTGTTTTTTTACTGTTTCTGTCAGATCGTGTAATTTTGATAAAAGAAAAAATAAATAAATATAGAAGAGTATGTTCAGTATATGCTGTTTATATTTGTTTATCGTGTTTTTGTCTCTGGCCAGTGCCTATGATAGTGCCTAAAACTACCTCAGAGACTCTCAAACACAAGATCAACCCATCATTGGACCTGGCTGAGCCACAGACCGTACATGTGCTGCTTTATAGCCCAGGTATCATTGAAACGAGGGGGAGGCTACTTACCTTTACAACAGAATATCACTAAACCTATTTATATTTTGTCAATATTAACATTGGTTAAAAAGGCTGATTTTCTATGTGGCGTTGTCCACCTTTCTCCATACACACTGTTTTGAAGAGGATCTGATATTTGTACAACTATATAAAACAGCTATTACCATGTGATATAGTTATTGAAAAAAACTGTGTATGGAAAATGTGAAATAAGTGTTAATTAATGAATTTAAAATCAGTGTTAACTGACTGCTGTTATCTTTTTTTATGTATTTAGAACACTTTTTCTTATTTTTTGCATGTTTCGTTCTCATTTCAGGTCAGCTGACTGGTACTGGCAAAGTGGGTGATATGAACCCAAAGCTGTGGGTGGCTCTCAGTGGGGGTAAGGTGGTTGTATTCGATGCAGCGAGTTGGTCAATGCTGCAGGACTGCATCCAGGTCGGACAGTCGCAGCTGGTGAGAGGAGGCGTGCTTTTACTATTTGAGCTATGAGCTATTTAATGTATCTCTCCACTGATTTTGTCCATGAAAATGAAACATGCTTATAGATCTCAAACAACATGTGTATAAAGTTTCATAACTGTTTGACTTAGTTATTCTTATACTGAAAATGCAATAAGTTTTTGCATTGATAACTAGTAACTAACTATAACTAGATTGTTATAGTACTCAGTGATTCAAACTTTAGACCATCTTGCAATATTATCACACAAGCTGCCAGATTTTAGACCACAGCTGTAGTCAGAAATATCATGCTGAGTTAAAAATACATGGGAAGTGTAAAGCTGGGTCATGTCTGTCCCTTCTGCTGAGAGGAGGTTTGGGACATTTCCACATTAGCTTCACTGTTCAGACCCAGAGGCTACATCCAATTGTTTATCCACAGTCTATGTTTACCACACCATGCAGAGGATGTGAAGGGACACAGGAAGCGTGGTCGATGCACACATTTGTTTTAGTCGAGGGCTTTAGTGCAACAGTCAGTTGTTTTCAGTATTGTTGTTCTCTGTGTTTAATATTATTCACAGAGAGCAGGTTTATAGTAATAGAAGTAAAACAGACTAATATTTAAACACTGTAATACCTTTGTGTTCTAAGATATAGTGATTTTCATTAAACTACATGAAAGTTCCCATCACACTTGTACTTTTATCTATTATTATTTAAGATTCTAAATTAAATTCATACTTAATTTGGACATTTGTTTCTTCTCTAATTTCGAATTAGTTTTTACCTTTAGACATTTGTAGTCTATTTGATTGAGCTACATACTCATCTTCTTATTTAAACTATTTGCTATTTGTTTGTTTTGCTTAACTGTTGTAAAAAATAGAAATTTGGCACCTTTGGGCTGAATAAAATCCATCTTATCTTATCCTCTGTGTAGAACTGTATGATAGGACTGGTCCAGGAGCAGGTGTGGATTGGTTCTCAGGACTCTGTAATCTACATCATCGACACTCACAGCATGTCCTGCAACAAACAGCTGACCGAACACAGACATGACGTGACTGGCCTCGCAGTGGACGCCAGCAACCAACCCAACAGGTAGAGACGTGTTAATCTGCAGTTCGTACAAAGCACAAAAACCAACACATGCACAAAAATGAGAGCAGTCTTATTACAGTGAGTCTCAATGTGTTAATGAACATGTTGTGATGCTGTATTAAATGAGCCTTCTTTCCCAGCCTGCTGACATACTCCTGCAGCCGCGATGGGATGATCCTGCAATGGGACTCATCCAGTCTTAAAGTGAAGCGGCAGTTTTTACTCAGCTGTGATTATCTCTCCTCCATACAGATCCACAACAGTGCTCTGTGGTGCTGTGAGTACACGCTGTCTCCTCTTTCTCCCTCATTTAATCAATGTTTCTGATTATGTGTATCGGAGTAATGAGTTCTCTCTCAAGAGCTCCATGTCACAGAGCGGGCGTGTGACAGGCAATAACAGAGCAGAGTTGATGGTAATTTACAAACGCAAAAGCAGACTGAGAAAAGCTTACACACAATGAGGGAGATGCTGACAATACATACAGGTGAAGAGGAAACAGGTGGGAGCACAGCTGCCAATCAAAGACATGGCAAGTTAAACCAAACATATTGCACAAGAGACGACGGAGTGTCAAAATAAAACAGGAAGCATAAACACTAAGGCAGAGACTAAGACACACCTGCTTGATCAAGACTTATAAAAACAGAGACTTGACAGACTTTAAGGGGACACAAAAAGGATGAACACAGGATGAAACACAGAGAGATGACTACAGGGACAGGATGGGACTAACACGGGGATCAGGGCTTAAGATGTAACAACTTGGCAAGACAGGGAAACCATACAGCCATGGAGACAGGACACAGGGAGACCAGACTGAGGAAAAAAAAGGGTAACAAAACACAGAGACGAGACTAGGACAGAGTGGACACAAAAGGGAACTAACATAAACAAGAACCAAGAATTAACAATATAAATAACAAAAACGCAGCGGTACTCGGGAATACTGAACTCCAGACTCAGTAATACAGAGCTTGAATTTGCATATTTCTTAAATCCAAGGAAGTGAATAATAAGTCCAGAAAAAAAACAAAACACTGGGTTGGAGGCCCAGGAGCATGACAGTCCACTTGTTCTCATTGCTTACATACATTGCCCAGAGGTATCTTTTCAGCTTTCTGACTGGACATGCCTGACATTTTTTCTTGGTGGTCTAAGTAGACCAATTATGTCTACACATTAAGCCACCTTAAGCCAAATGTGTTTGGATAATGATTTGAGGATGTGTGTTCGTGCAGGTTGTGGTGACGGCATTGTGGAATTGAAAAAGAGTGGGACACCACAAAGAAAGATAACACTTCATAAGGACCTACAGAGCATGCCCAGTAGTTTCAGCAGCTTCATTTATATACCAGAGGTGACTTTACAATCCTTGCTTATATGTCTGTAAATTAAGAACGCTAGTGGTGATTCATTCTGTCAATCCATGTCTCAGTCAGTAGATGGCATTCAGTCACAGTGTAGATGCAACAATATGTCACTGAAATTCAGTTACAGGATTGTTCATGTGTTTTGTGTGTTTGTTTCAGCGGGGACAGCTGTGGACAGGCTGTGCAGACTCAGTAGAGTTGTGTCTCTGGCACACAAACAATCACAGGCATCCATTTAAAATAATCTCCCTGCCTGGAAGTTCAGGGGTCACCTGTATGATTCGTGTCAAAGACCAGGTGAGCTGTGATTAGCATGTCAGGTCACGAAATGATCTTGTGTTTGCTGCTTTGTATTGATATTTTTACCATTGATGCCAGCATGTCTTGTGAGGTTTACAAAAACATGTCAACCATTCAGTTATTTTAATCATTCAAAAATTTTCATTTATCCAATGAAACCTTTCATTGATGTCCTTTTGTATTCTTAGATCTGGGTTGGCTGTCGTGGAAGGAGTGATGCTGAGGGTCAGTGTAATGGTCAGCTGAGTAGCCAAGTGTTGGTAGTGGACATAGAGAGCCACACGGTAGCAAAGGAGCTGCAGGCCCATTCAGACAGCATTCAGACTCTCTGCTCTGCCGAGGATCGATACGTCCTCAGTGGCTCTGCGTGTCGTGACGGCAAGATCGCCATCTGGAAGGTCGAATAGAGTCCAAAACAGAAGAAGGATCCAAAGAGATGGAAGAAGAAGAGAAAAAAGAACTCAGAGCCAAATAAGAAAATTACTATTTTTGACCAGTTTTGTTAGTCTGAAAGCCAATGCACGTCTTAAACCAGCATTATTATTACATTTGTTTTTGTAGAAAAAAAAGAAAAAGCAGGGTGCAACTGATCTTGCTGAAAAAAGAATGTGTGGAAGAAAAATGACCCTACCTCTCATTTATTCACACCATCAGTAAACACTTTTCTAAAATATTTATGGTTTAAGTCGTTACTCAAGTCGTATTTAAGCGTGACGTTCACTAAATAATGGCAAAATAGACTTTAATGCAAAGTATACCTCTGTGAAAGGAAAAAGTGGAAACTCCTAAAAGGAGTCCACAAAAGAGCTGCAACACTTTTCTTTTTTAATGAAACAGCAAGATATCACTGGAAATGAATTCATATCTCATGTTTGAAGACACATTATCTGTTACTGTACACAGATCATTTGTGATAGTAATACAACAAAGTTGAAAAGGCTGATGACTAAAAAAGGGGAAAACATTTGTACCGATATTTCAAATGTAAATGATATCTAAGAACAAAAAACCCCCTCATCTCAAAAAGCCCTTAAACAGGGCGTATTGAGATTTTAATTTTAGCATATTCACAACATGTAAAAAGATTCAATCTGCCACATGATTGTGTGATTTTAAACTTTAATTCATATGCTTCCCATCCTTTAAATATCAGTTCTACGTGGAATTGTTGTCAGTTTATTGGTGTTTTTCAAAAACAATTGAAATCAAATTTCTCTTGGAGAAATTCTTTTGCACACAGTGCTTAACAAATGTATTAGACCACCTCCCAGTGTAAGGTTTATGTCACAGCTGCTGCAAATTAACAGTATTCGTAGTTATCAAAATCATTTTTTATGTTTTTAATCGTCAGTACACCAAAGTGTGCAAAGTCTTTAATCAAAATTATATTTGTAATGCCAAAATATTGTTTTTAGTCAAAAATTTGCAAATGTACTGTTTTGCAAAAAATCATTAATTTTGATTTTTGATTAAGATCCTGAATCAAGATGCAGAAAAAATTATTTTAATTTTAATAGAAGTCCAATGTGCCAGCTCAAATTTGGGTGTAAAAATCCAAATTGTTTATTATTTGCTTAATAAACAACATAATTTTAGTTTAAATTATTTTTTGACAAATTTCTAAAATATCTGTGTGTGCTTGTATTTATGGCGGTTGCACTGCATATTAGCTATAAAGACCTCTGTCAAATTAATTAAAAAAGTTATTCTTAACCATTAAAACTGATAACCCAACATCTGGAGTGAATCACATGTGCAGTGTTAACATTTGTGAAACACATAGTAGGTTGGAAAAGGTCAGCACACATGAAGCATTAAAAACTTTGATTTGACAGTCATAAAATTCATTATTAATATAAATACAATGCAATCAGTCAAAGATTTGCAAAAACACACATCTGTGAATTTTTGAAATAGTGATTAACCCTTTTTTATTTTGTCAAAAGCATTTAGGAAGTTTTGAAAATTCATAAATTTCTGAAATTAAAGGCTTTAAATACATAAATCTCAGTGAAATGCAGATAAGTGTTGAATTGGGTGACATTCTCCTGGTTTGTCATGTTCTGTGAATAAAGGATGCTTTCATGCATGTCACTGGATGAAAGGCTGAAATTTCTTCTATGATCTCAGTAGTATAATTCCTGATCCCACCAACCTGTGAAATAGCAAGAGATAGATTCATCGTCATGGAATGAGAATGGTTAATTTAATGATGATTGAAGAAGAAGAAGATTTTTAAACTTACTTCCTGGGTGTCTTCTCACTCCCAACTTCCTGATCTCATCATAGACAAAGATTAAAATACCATATGGAACTGGAACAAACCACCACTGAACCCTGAAGAGAAAATAACCTAATGTGTTAACATTTAAAGAACCTTTTGGTTATTAACAAGCAAAAATGATTGTGTAAGTTAGTAAGTATAATATTCAACATTTTCTACCTATTGTTTCAACATTATGTTTTAATAAAAGATGCGTTCTGTAGATTACTGACAATTTGTTTTCTAATCCAGTCTGAACTATGATTTTAAGATGGTGACCATGTAAATGAGGACCTGTGTTTTTACCTGATGGGCATAAAGTTGAAGATATTGGGCATTCCAGGGCAGTAGCAAAGCAGATTACCCAGGCAGAGCTGGAAGACTATGGCGGACACCAGGACTCGGTTCCTGCACACGAAAACATAAAATCTCCCAGTCGGATCTTGTTACAGTCACTTATTAGACCAAAGTTACCTTTATGGCAAAACACATGGGAAATTTCCCAGATAAATGTATCAGACTTGTGTTTTGTGTTTAGGAATTGCAAAATTAGTGTTTAACAAAGACTCTGTAGTCAGCTGTAGCTCTTAAGAAAAGTGGCTATACAAGCGTCTAATGTTGCCACTTTCCTGACTCTAGTTTCATGTGTTGCACTTTAAGCTCTTTTTGCTTAACTTCAAGACAGTCAGCAGGGTTAGCTATCTTGGATAACAGTTAAACACTCAGACAGGAATTATGCTGGTTTTCTACTTCATCCTGCTTTCACAGTTATTGACAAACTAAAAATGTTCCCGCTTCACATTTAGCTAGTAGCAAGTCATGGTATAGACGGGTCTTTGCTGACCTGAAGAAGCCTTGCTGGAATGCAGAGAGACGTCGTGTTTTCCTGATGAGCACATCTGCGATCTGGCAAATCTCTATACTGACAAAAAACACGGTGTAGCACGTATACTCTTGATACAGCCTCTGACTGTAGGTCTGCACACAGAGAAGAGGAAATGAGAGAGTAAGTCCTTCCATAAAAAAATTACAAATATCCCTATTACCAAAAACACTTATATTAACACTGAGAATAAAACAGAAGGTCTAAACTAACCCATTCTTGTCCATAGCTGTCTTGTAAGTCTTGAAGTTTGACGTCTTCCCACTGACCCCGCAGGCCAACGCATAAGAGTGGAAACCAACCCTCCTGAGCCATGGCGGTGAAATAATCAGTAAAACCTGCAAAAGACTGGATGGCTCCTAAAACAGAGATGGAATAAAAAGGGTCAGAAGTTTCTAAACAGTATGTAGATGCAGAGAGACCAAAATAGATATTCTAAGTATTAGCAGTACCATCTCATCTGATGCACTTTACAGGATGGACTGAGATAGTTTTGTGTTTGTCATTCAGTTATGGGTAACTGGGATAAGCAATTCCAATAGTAAAACTGTACTGCATGTATATTTTAATGACACAAACACTTATAGCCGCACCTATCTGGAAGTACGAGTACACAGCCAGGGCTTCGTTCACTAGGCGATCACGCCGGGGGTTCCTAGGTTTAAGGTGCATGATGTCACTCTCTGCTTTCTCGTATGCCAGAGAAACAGAGGGGAACTACACCAGAGAGAGAAATAAACATACGAGATATCAGTCCAAAGCACATATGAGACTGAAGAATATATTAATATCACTAAATCACCCACTGTTAAGGGCTAAACTGTGTGTGAGTGGTGCAAGCAAATATAAGATAACAGCAATCATCACCAGTTAAACCAAATTATCAGTGTAATGACCGTAATTAAGCAATTTTCTTCCTTAAGGAACTGGTACTAATGACATAATTACTCACAATGTCAGTGGCCAGTTCAATGAACAGGATGGTGATGCAGCCGAGAGGAAGAGGCACGCTGACGGTGATGTAGACCAGATATGGAGTCAGCTCAGGAATGTTCTTTGTTAGCGTGTAGGCAATAGACTTCTTCAGGTTGTCAAAGATAAGACGGCCTACAGACACACATATACAGGTGTGACAACAAAAGGACTCAATGTGCTTTAGCTTTAGCTGTTCATTGCTTAGTACAAGCAACTGCAGGATCTTTATATTTACCATAGGTTTAACCTCAAAATCAATAGTACTTTAAGTAGGAAGATATAAATTCACTCTACATACGACCACTTTTAATACACAGCAGAGTTTCTTCTCAAGTCTCACCCTGCTCCACTCCGGTGACAATAGAAGCAAAGTTGTCGTCCAGTAAGATCATGTCTGCTGCGTTCTTCGCAGCATCTGAGCCAGCGATCCCCATGGCGACGCCAATATCGGCCTTCTTAAGAGCGGGAGAGTCGTTCACGCCATCACCGGTCACAGCCACAATGGAGCCCTGGAGTGGTGAAAGATGAAAACAGTCATTAACCTGAACACACTGGGTAAAATGATATGAGCAAACCAATCTCTTCCCCTGCTGCTTCTTCATTCACTGTCCTCACAGGGGGACCATAATATCTAATATCTTACTGTAAGGGGACCGTAAGATATTAGCATATGCTTTTATGAAACATGTGCACAACAAGTTTAAAAGTCAGGCCGCGAGTTATGAGGTGGAGGCAGGGTAGTGAGAGGTCACAGTGTATTTGTATTTACCAAACGCTGACAGCTCTCCACAATAATCAGTTTCTGCTGAGGGGATGTTCTTGCAAACACCATCTCAGGATGGTTGCGCAGCGCCTCGTCCAATTCGTCGCTGCTCATGTCTTTCAGCTGGCCACCGCTGATCACACAAGCACGAGCTTCACTGTGCAGACACATACAATAAACAGTTTATTTGTTTGTCACAGACATATGCTGAATGATTGTGAGAAATAAACATTAGACTCAAATGTACAGACAGTCAAATGTATAAGCCACTGAAATGGGAATTGTTTAAACTGTGGACTGAAGCGATGCAGTCACCTCTTGTTGACTTGTTCCACGGGTATGCGCTTCCTCTGGGCAATATCTTCTACTGTTTCACTGCCTTCTGAGATGATGCCAACATTAGCTGCTATTGCCTTTGCAGTAATTGGATGGTCTCCAGTTACCATGATAACCTAAAGTTATGAGGAAAAAAATTGCATTACGTGAGTAAAAACTATTTTTTAGAACTCAAATCATCTAAAAAACAAGCCGTTTAAGTGTGGCCATAGTAACGCACCCTGATACCAGCAGTACGGCATTTCATCACTGCATCGGGTACAGTGGCTCTTGGTGGGTCAATCATTGAGATGAGGCCAGCAAAGCACAATCCAGATGTGGGGAAATTCATATCATCCGTTTCAAAGTGATAGCCACGAGGAAACTCTTTCTCATTTAGATAAAGGTGACAGAAACCTGGGAGCGCAGGGAAGGATGGTTAAAAATACAAAACCCAAAGCACCACCAAAATTAATGATGTACTATCAATTATTACGGGCCATAAAACAAAACTGATTACAGTGAAAATGTTTTGAAAGATTTGCTCAAACCTCCAACAGTGTGTGGCGGGAAAAACAAACAACTCTAGCAACATTTTAATGAGAAGCACTCTAACCCAGTACTCTTTCTCCCAGCCCTCCCAGGTCCATGTAAGCCGTCTGAAAAGATTCGCTCCACTGCTCATCCAGCGGCAGCTCCTGGCCTTTTACCAAAATGGTGGAGCAGCGTTCCAAGATACGTTCTGGTGCTCCCTTCATCACCAGCAGATAGCGCAGGTCCAGTGGATCCTCTAGTTCATGGATAGACAGCTAAGGATCAGACAAGACAATTAAGTAATGTAAAACTCCAGGTGACCACAAAATGATCTCTTTTTTTATCATTAAGAATGCAGGGATTCATCAATCATGAAAAAATATCTCTGTTGCTACCTGAAACTTGTTGGTGGAGTTGAAAGGCACTTCCACAATTTTCTTAAAGCGGTTTCGGTAGTCCATGGTGTTTCCTACAGTGAGCTCAGTGAACTTGAGCAGAGCAGTCTCAGATGCATCCCCAACCACAATCCGCTATGAGAGGCAGTAAAAGCAATGTGATGAGAACAAATCTTTTCATGAAAGAATTAGATAATGGGCCACCGAGCTACTATAACTTTATAATGTTTATAATAAAGCAAGACTAAATGCAACATTTTGCAGGGTCAGAGTTGCACTATATGCAAGCTGACTCCAAATCAAGTCACACCAAGTTTAATTAAATAGCACAGAGTTCACGTAATTACGTACATATGAGACAGTAACACCAGAAAATATCCTGTACCTTAGGAATGGGTATTCCTTCCTGGTCCGGTTTGAATATAGCTCTGTTGCAGAGGGCTGCAACTCTCGCCAGGGAACGCCATGTCTCTGATGACTGATCAAAACTTTGACCTATGCATATTTAATTATTGTTATATAGAACTGTTTACAGCAACACAACTGGGTGATTTCAAAAGGCACTGCTTTAAATGTGCTTATTTACCAGACTGATCTTCTGTGGTATCAGCAGCGTGAATGTGGTTGTCAAACCAAAGGTGAGCTACAGTCATCCTGTTCTGGGTCAGTGTGCCCGTCTTATCCGAACAGATCACTGAAGTGGAGCCTAAGCACACAAGGGTCAAAGGTTACACACGCGTCTTCTTTACGTACGACAGACTGGATTTTATGAGGACATTTTTACGATGTTATGAATTGCATACGTGATAAACTTTTTGATGAATGGCAATGGCAGTTTTTATTCATAAGACATTTCATTACATATGCTTCATATGAAAGAGAAAACATAAAAAAATGTAGGTTTATTATAACTTGAGACAATAAAACTACCAAAAAAACCCAATTTAACACACAGACAGATATAAACTGTCAAGCCTGTGAAAAACCACTCAGCGCATTATTAACTAATATCTAAATATTGCCAAACTTGCAATGATTTTATCACCACAATTCAACTCAGTGAGACTTTAAATAATCTAATTATAAATAAAATGATCCCTTTCATCATGAAGTGATCTTATAATACGCTGTCTCTGTTGAGTAACAGTCTGATATGCTGACCTAATGTCTCCACGGCCTCCAGGTTCTTCACAACACAGTTCTTCCTGGCAAGTCGCTTAGCAGTGAGAGACAGACAAACCTGTCAAAAAGAAACAGTTTGTTATGGGCTGGTGTGTTACTACAAAGAAGAACCACAGAGAAAACAAGTAACTGCATTAATCTGTGTACTAATACACAACACGTGATTCTTCAAAATGAGCACTTGTAAAGCTGGGTTCTCTTATTATAAGACAGACAGGTATTTGACACACACAGATGTTATAGTAGATGTGAAACTTACGGTTACTGTAGCAAGTAGCCCTTCTGGCACATAAGCCACCACAATAGCCATGAAGAAGATCATGGCTTCCAGGAAGGCATATCCAATAAACATGGCAACCACAAAGAAGGTAAACCCAAAAAAGATCGCAAGACCAGCAATGATGTCCACAAAATGCTCAATCTCGATAGCGATAGGCGTCTTCTCGTTTCCGACACCACTTGCTAAGCTGGCAATCCGACCGATGATGGTACGATCGCCTGTGTTAATGATCACGCCAGTGGCCACACCTGGAGAGGAGAGGAGATACTGTATGTCTGTTTACCGTGTTTAGTTACTGCTTCTGCTTCACAACAAACTGAAAAATATTAGCAGAAGCCATCATAGGCCTATTTTAAGCAAAGATAATGTGTTAAACAGTACAAAAGCCAAACCTATTATCTAATGTACCTTCCAGACAGGTTGTGGAGAAGAAAGCAATGTTCCTGGTCTCCAGGGGATTCTCGTGAGTACATTCGGGGCTCCTGGTTTGTGGTTCAGACTCCCCAGTCAAGGACGAGTTGTCAACCTGGCACACAAAGTATATTTACAAAAGATTTCCTACATATCTGCATGTTGAAATCGAGATAAGAAACAGAGGTGTACGATAATGGACCGAGCTCTTTCATGTTTTTAATTCCATTAGCCAAGTAAATGTGAACCTTTTAGTGTCCCTCCATTATTCAAATCATCAACTCGTGTTATTTAAAGAAATTTTACTTTTTAAAGTTTGATCATAGGCCTGCATTATAACATAGCATTATAACATTTCTAACAAAGCATCCAATGCTATAGGACAGTATCCTGTCCACAGTGCACTGCAGTATGTGTGTATTTTACCTTGCAGCCCTGACTAGTGATGATGCGAATATCAGCAGGGACTCTGTCTCCTCCTTTGATCTCCACCAGATCCCCCACCACTAGTTCGTTGGCATTGATCTGGTTCTTCTGACCATCACGGATTACTAGGGCTTGCTAATGTTGGAGAGTGGGTTGCCAGATTAGACAAGATGAAAGAGGATTAAAACATGAAGGCCAGAGAGATATAACAGAAGTCATTAATAATATAGGCCAACATTTGGTAACATTTTGACACCTGCATTTGTGCAACTTACTTGTGGAACTAGGTTTTTGAAGCTGGCAATGATGTTGGTACTCTTGAATTCTTGGTAGTAACCAAAACAACCGGTTACCACGACAACAGCAATAAGGACAATGGCCAAGTACAGCTGGAGTGAGAGAGAGAGAGACAGAGGATGTTAAAATAGGATGTTGTTGCCCTCCTTCCCACTCTCTCTTCATTTACCTCCCAGTTCTCTCCGATACTTCCTGCTCAAATCAATTTACATGAGCCATAATGCATTCGGTCTCCCCCCCCCCCCCCAGTTGTACACTAAAGGAGAAGCAAGAGAAAGGGAAGAGTGCCGACTCACATCATCAAAGCTTGTGAGGTTCCCTCTTCCAAGTTCAATTCCAAAGGCGATGAAGCAGATAACAGCGGCAACCCACATGAGACACTGGAGGCCTCCAGCCAGCTGCCTGGCAAACTTCACATACTCAGGAGTTCCTTTAGGAGGCTTCAGCTCATTAAGACCATCTCTCTCCAAGATCTCTCGGGCGAATGAGGAGGTCAAGCCCTGTGGATGGAGTACAGAGCAAGACACATGAAAAAAAAAGTGAACTTTAAAAAAGGACAGAGGAACCGCCTTTGTCTTGTTTAATGTTGCATAATAAATAATAAATAAACAAGAGTGAAAACAAGACTGAAATAAAAGATGAGAAATGTCTTACTTTATCGACACTGGTGGTGTACCTCATTTCAAGCTCTTCAATTGTTATTTCATGGTCATCCTGCAGAAGGAGACAGACAAAATTACAGATTCAGAAATCTTCCAAAGGGGAGATAGGAGCGAGCTAAGGTTATGTACTCATATCTGAATCGATGCATTTTGGTCAGATCTCAACAGCAGCTGGAATAAGTCATAAAAGTCACGTGGAAAGTCATAGGACCTTTAATCAAGTAACGCCCAATCCATTCTATATGATTAAAGGTGATAAAAGAACAGCTTTCTTAAAATCACTCACTATATCCATTTCTTTCTTCATGCCCTCCAGCTTTTCCTTTTTCTTCATCTTTTTCTTCTTCTTCTTGTCCATCTCGCCATTCATTTCAAACATGTCGTATGAGTCCTGAATGCAGGTAGATATGGAAACAATACTTAAGTCCATATATTTTTGATGGTGAAGAGACCAAAACAAAATAATTTCATACATTTGGTATACACAGTACCCTTCAATGTGACCTATTTGTATTGCTAACATTAAACTGTTATTAAATGAGGTTTATGTTAAATTAATATTTTTTACCACCTGATTACGAAACCCACAGATAAACTGTACAATTAGATAAATAATACATATTTATTTATGTATATACCTGAAATTATACATTGCTATTTTCAACTGAGCCATTTCTGTATACTGCACAGTTGTTTATAGACATCTTTAAGCATATAAACTCCTTAGAACCCATTTATAAATATACCAGAAATGACTAAATAGACCAATTTTATTCTTTAATAGATCTACCTGCTGCTCTTTTTCACACTTAATTCAGAATATTCTGCGTCACCTACCTTCATGGTTGCAGGTGTGACAGGGGAAGGTGCTCCCAAATCAATGGAGGTCCACACCACTCGGTCCTTCTTTGTCCCCGAAATTTTGTCACTTAAGGTACAGTCCTGAACACGCACCCTGTTTCTCACTCTCTCTCTCTCACACACACGCGATCATACACACACACACAATGGTCTGAGACACAACAAATTTTCTGGGAAAGGTTTTTATACCTCAAAAAGTCCTTTTAATTTGCACATGCGCACTCACACTGCTGGAAACAGACTCGTGTTTATCAAGCAGCCTGCGTAAAATGTCACCTCTAGTCAGGTTACACAGAACACACACACACACACAGACACACACACTAGCTTATGATATGAGTGAAACTGTATTGTGTATCTCTTATCTAACCTTAGCATGTTTTTCCTGATAAACTGAATGAAATTAAAAGCAAAGAACAGTGAAGGTTAAAAGAAACCAATGTCATTCTAACCACATAATCTTAACATTGCAGTGCACCCACTTCCTCCCAGTGCTGAACAACAATCCACTTTACATTGATAGATTCAGATAAATCTGATCTGATCTAATATCTAATTGGCTGAATTTTTGAAAATTATTAACTGATTATTACTAATTATATAAGTATATAACAAAATGTAGTTCTAATGGCAAAGACGTGAAAAAACAGACATAACTAAAATTCACAGCCTAACAGCTGTGCCACAGGACCAGACAGCCAATGACGGCCTGCAGCTCCACAAAGCAAAATACAAACAGAAACATCAGAGGGAAAATTGCCTGCAGCTGGGGTTAATCAGCTGTCACACCTGCTGCCAATCTCAGCTTATCCGCGGTGCTGGAGCAGGTTACCTCGACCACAGAGGAAGGTTAATGGTGTTGGCGTGTTCACTGATGTCGCTTGCCTCCCGCTGCAAGTTGAGTGTCACAGAGACTGGCACTGTGACAGCTCATGCTCGATCGGTCTAAGCCCATATCCCCCTCCGTTAACAGCATTAACCCCTCACTACCGCCACATGTGATTAATGCACTCCTGTCTGTCCACAGGTGTGGAAAGTGGTTGCCATTTATGTTTGTTTGTGATCCCTACAGCTGCATCACAGCACTAAAAATGAATGGTAAAACCAAACAAATCATGAGCGCTAGATCACATATATGTGTAAGTTTATTGTGCTTTGCCAAATAGGTAAAGAACCCATTCAAATATGCATGTGATGTATATATGGTGTTTTAAAATTCTGTTATATGCAAAGTTACTACAACAAGTGAACGAACGCCTTTAAGGGCATTTGAAAATAATAAATGGCCAGTTCAGAGTTGATTTATGTATCTATATATATTTTAACTACAATAGCCTGTGGTCATGTACCAAACAGAGTTAAGGTCATACTGTCCCTTACCTGTTCCTACGTAGAACTCTTTGCATGCTGCGTAAATAAAAAGATAAATAGCAGGTACGATAAGCTGTGTTTAAGGGAGTCAATATTATACCACGCTGTATAATAGTCTAACAGTGGTTAGATAATCAAAGTATTTTTATCAGTTCTAAGCATGCAGTGCTGGAGGGTGATAGGTGAGAGGAAACTCTCTGCTCAGATTGTCATCTGCAGCCCCAAACATGACAGAGCCTCCGCTGTGTTTTTACAGATGTCTGCAGACACTCATTGTTGTACCACTGTCCCTTCCTCGTTTATAGATAATGACAACGGCTTGAAATTTCAAATTTTTAATCATTGCTCCATCAGACCTCTCGCCACTGATTTTTGTTCAGTTTTTGTGTAATTTGACATATATCAGCCTTTTCTCCCTGTTTCCCTTCCTTAAGCATGTCTTCATTACAGCCAACCTTCCACTGAGACCATTTCTGATTAGGCTTTAGCAAACAGTAGATGGGTAGAATAAAGATCCAGATGCATATCTCATGTTCTGTATCAGGACTTTGCTTAATTGTTTCCAATTTCATGAGAACATGACTTTCAGATACTATTCATCTGTTGTAAATAGTGTTTTGGGCTGCTACTTATTCTTTTTTCCTCCATCCAGGGCTGAACTCTTAGTCGAGGTGGCTCACCATGATTACTCAGTATATATTTATTATTGATACTGACACAAGTTTTAGTCAGTTGGTACTATAAGCAGTGGCCATTCACTGGTCGAGTAGCCATTAATTTTGCCTGAACCCTTGAACTTCTCCCTTCCTTAAAGGTTTGTAACTAGTTGTAACAAGCGAGGGCTGGTTAGTAGATTTTGCTGGTACTGTGTGTGTGTGTGTGTTTGTTTGTTTGTTTTTTCTCTCTCTCTCAGCTTTTCAACTCCACCTTTTCACCACTTTCATTAGACTTTCCATTGGCCCATTAAATCCAGGTATGGCACATTCAGACAGCCCAGCCCTGCCTCCGCCGGTCTGGTTTCCTTAAGTTTTTGTTTTTGCTGTAGCTCTTTGGAAATCACTCTGCCTGTCAAACCTACAATAATATAGAAAATGAAATGGAAACTAGTGATGGGTTTTTGTGGCATTCTGCTATAACAAAGTGCCTAAAGATAGAATTTAAAATTGGTTCTTTGCTAAGTTGTCTGCTAGGTGTAGACACAGCACTGGTTCACCCCTTTTTGAATGATTCATTGGTTGTTAAGTAGCTGATCAAAAACAAAAAAAAGAAGAAGAAGAAAAAGAGAAAGCCAAATTCCCGTGAAAAAGGCCAGGTACAAGGACAGTGCTGAAAATGAATGAAAAAGCAGCCAATGTCCAAAGAATGACTGACCCTCAGAAAATCTGGAGAACTATTGCTCAAGAAAAAAAATATGTAAGCAACATATAAAAAGTAATGCAATGGGTGGTTCAAGAGTTTTGCACAGTGCTTTCTCCTGTCAAGTGTGATGAGAGCGTTCACACCAACTGTGACGGTAAGCTAGGCTAAGTAGCTTGCAGATAAGACAGATTTGCCCAGAATGTGAGCTTCATTTCATTCATGAACCGGTGAACGTTTGGATTTGGTTTATATAGAAATGGATTACATTATAAAATAAACAGATTTAAATACAAGGCTGGTTTTTGTCCAACACTAAAGTCAAACACACGTTTTGCGCTATTGAACGCGACCTGGACTCTCGATTCTTGTCGGGCGACTCGAAACATTTCCAGCCAATGACAGCGACATCCGCGGATCACGTGACAGTGTCCGACGACGTCAATTTTCTGCGACCATCTCTCCTAGACACTTTCCATGTGAACAACTTTCGCCAAAATGATCGTAAATTAAAGGTAAGCCTTTGGTTATTTGGGTAGCCGGTGAAACTGTGCAGTGAGTCTGCTCTCCGAGGCACAGACACGAGTATTATGAGGGGAGGTAGATGGAAGACCGGCGTTTCACTGCGCCTCTTCCTCTCTACAAGGTCAGGATTCAACGTTACATGACAAGACCAGCGTATTCTCTCTGGCTGCGGGGTTCCGTGTACAGAAGAGGGATTTTAATCCGCGTTACAATAGCATGTACTGCAGAGCTAGCTTTAGATGCATTATTGACGAACAGAAAGTGCGTACCACTGGTTATACAACCACTTTTATCACCATTAGCGACACTGTTCAGGAAATCTGTATCACAAGTAGAAGATGAAACATGGCTAAAGCATTTGGCGGACTTGAAGATGTGTTAACTTGTAGTGAGATTGAAAAGGCGACCCTTTTCTTATAGCCACACTTAATGTTGAATTCTCTACTGCCCCCTCAGGTTTAAAGTGGGATGGTGACAGCAGCTGCTGAGCTGTAAGAAAGCCCTTCTTTCCTGTCTGTAGCCACTCTCTGTCTCTCAGACTCCATGGCTGGCCGCCTCCTGGGCAGATGTGCCCGTCTGCTCTGCAGATCCTCCTCTCAGGCCTCAGCTGCTGCTGCTGCTGCTGCTCGCCTACCTCTATCTGCTGCTGGGCCTGCAGAGTTTCAAAGAGCCAAGGGCTGGCCATGGCTCACAGAGAGGTCAATGTGTGAAAGAACAGCAGTTACCAAAGAAGACCACTATTCAGTGAGCCCTACTCGCACACAGCTGGACGAATCGGTGGACAAGGCAACAGTGCCAGAGGACATCCTGTCTGCTTGGGAAAAGTATGGAGGTAATGGTAATCAAGCTGCCACCGCCCTCATGAAGTGGGCCCAGCTGGTACTAAAAACGAAGGGGAAGTTTAAGGAACAACAACCAGAGCTGATGACGGATTCAAGGCTCCTGGATATGATGAATACTTTATCTCGGCAGGTACATGAGTGAGGTGTACTAGCTCTGCCCTCATCTATTAAAGTTATCAAACTCAAAAGGATTTTAAGCTTGTCTGTTGAGATAAACATCTCATGTGTCTTTGTGCATTCTAGGTGTCTTCTGTGTGGAACAGCAGTCTAGTGTCTGTCTTGCGAACTCTCTGGATTATGGGCGTTTCCCCCGGCGATCTGGTGCTCAGTTCTGTCCAGACAGAAGTCCTGTGGAGAATTCGAAGGCTGACGTACAGACAGCTGGGCTACTTGGTAGACTGGGGAGCAGGCAGGAAAGGTCAGCAGGATGTGGAACTAGTGAACGCTACGCTTAAACAACTTGAGCTGCGCTGGACTGAGATTGCTGATGTGAAAACTGTCAGTGCGCTGATATCCAAAGGAGAACACATGTCGCCAAGCTTGATGGACAGACTGGAGGACAAGGTATCACACTTCAAACAACGTTTACCTTTAAAACATGGTTAAAGTTCCAGTTTTGAAGTTTCAACTTTTATTGTCAGTGTTTTAGGCAGATTTATGTGTTTAAAAGTTTGGCCCTTCTAACTGGGTTAAAGTCATTTGCATGCAATCCCATGAGATTGCTAAATGGAGAAAGCATGTGTGAAATTTTATACATCATATTATAGAAAAAGTTGAAATATTAATGTGTTGAATACAAAATATAAAAATGATTGTGTCTGTAGTGGCAGCAGAGTGAAAGTTACTTATAGTTAGACACGGTGTCCATATAAATAAAACTCTGTACAGAGATTTTCTATCTTCTTCTTTCATTTAACTTCTTTTGGAGTATAAATATAACGTGGGATATGTTAATATATTTTGCCTCACCTTACTGTCATTTTCCTCTGTGCATTTCTTCTAGTATTATTTTACTGTTTTCATCTAACTTACTATTATCATTTTTATATTATTGCTCCATTCCCTAATCATTATTATTATTGTTTTTATTCTTCTTGAATTACTTGTATTGTTTCTTTGTTAATTTTAGTTGCTGTGCAGCTGGTTGCGTTTAATGTGCTATATGAATAAATTGATTTGACTTGACATATATTGAAATCATATGAAGGATCCTCTTTCTCCACTTTTAGGCTTTGGAGCTTGCAGAGGGCTTTTCAGGAGAGGATATTCGCAAAGTCTGTGTATCTTTGGCAGCTCAGAGGCGCAGAAGTGTCCCACTTCTCAGGGCTCTGTCCTACCACCTTCTCCAGAAACCCTCGGCAGAGTTCACCACACCTTTGATAATGGACATGGCCTTTGCATACGGTAATAACACCATAAATAATAGGCTATGTATGTGTTATCATCACAAGTCTTTATATTAGGTTTGATAAACCTGATGAATGAGGTTTGGTTGTGTTTTTTCTATATGACTGTCTGCTCACACACTCTGTGCTGCCAACAACAGAACCTTTATCATTGCTTTTAGGGAAGCTGAGTTTCCACCATTCTCAGGTATTTCAGCGAATGGCCTCAGAGTTGTTACCCAGAGTCCCTGAGCTCAGTTCTGGTGACATCACACGCTGTGCTAAGTCACTTGGTTTTCTCAAATGGCTCCATATCCCTCTCTTTGAAGCCTTTGCTGAGGTGAGTAATCTTCCCCTGATAAAAGTCATTTTCAAAACGTTGTGCATCTGTGATCTTAAATTCTCTCTCTGTACATTTTGTTTTATCAGCACTACACAGCAAACAGCGACAAGTATAGTACTCCTCAGCTGTGTAATCTGCTCATGACGTTCGCCAGACTGGGCTTTCAGCCCAGCAAAGGAGACGAGTTCTTTAACAAGGTGCTGTCATTAAAGGCTTTTGCTTGATTGTGCACATTTCGTTCTGCTTCCTAACTAAAACGAATGCTCTCTGTGGCATTTTGATTAAAGGTGCACTCTGTGTTGGAGAAGGCTCTCTCAGGCCTGGAACCCTTTCTGAAAACGGATGTGGTTTGGTCTATGTGTGTGCTACAGCAGGCCAAGCCCCACTATCTCATTCCCCTCATACAGCAAAATCACGTTTCCAAACTTTCAGGTAAGACTCAGTACTGTGTATGCGTTTATCCTCAATTCTCAGTTCCGCGGTTTTTAATAAGTGAATGCAGATATGTGCTTTATATAACACAGCAAGTAAATCAAGTTTCCTCTAATTTGTCAGACGTTTAGGGTGAAATACACGGCCTGCTCCTTTAAAGTAGGAGAGGCTGGTGAATGTGCTGCAGGTAACTGATAAGGAAGCCCATATCACATTACCAAAATTCCTGGCATGTGTTGAGGCAGAAACAACAGATGATAACAGCAGGACATCCAGTCAGACCCAGAAAACCAGCACAAAGATTGTTTTGCCAAATAAAATAAAAGACTTCAAAAACATCCCTCCCACAATTCAGACCCGAATCTCTTTCCTCTGTGATACCACAGAGGAAAGAGATACTGGCTGAAAGTTTTACAAGCTGAAACATGGAGGAAATGTTCACCACAGCTGTCATGGAGACCGATACATAAAGCAGCTCAAAGATTGTAAACTAAATAGTCATACCACAATAAAGAGCTGACAGGAACATGTTGGCATGGGATACTTTTTTAGTGCAGTTGGTTCATTTTATTCTGACTTCATGTGCATTACAGGAATGTAATGCTTGTTTTACCTTTACTGCAAACTTCTTAAAGTATATTTAAAAGAAATTAGATTTTAGATACAAAATATGATACTGTTCCCTTAAAAATAAATACTGAGCTGCCTTGGTGGTGGTCTGCGTTCTCTGAGTCTCTCTTGTATTTTATGTTGTATTTGTTCAGTTTTTGAGAGATTTTGAGTTTGTTCGGTTGCTACCTTTGCCAGGTCTCCCTTGTAAAACCAGATTTGATCTCAGTGGTACTTCCTGGTTAAATAAAGGGAATAGATGAATTAAAATGAATCGACCCCGTAGTTTTCTTAATCACAGGTTTTAGCCCTAACTGTGGTTGGTGTGCACAAACAAAGACAATTGGATAGACCTCTTACAGCTCAGAGTAGCTGGTGAAGTAGAGCTGAGCGACTGAATCAATGTAACTGCAATGCAGGGATGCTAACCATGAAACTGTCCATCAAACTGTCTGGGCTATAGGCAAGACAGGAAGGAAATTTAAAAAATATATATATATTAAAAAAAAATGACCTCAGATTTCTCTGATTCCCATTTCCCCCCCTTTTTTTATGTTGTGTTGTAGTGTCTTTCTGGGCATTTATGGTTAACTACCTAAATACCCTCCCTGCTCAGCAGATGGCAGTACCACACCACTATACTTCTGACAGGACAAGATTGATCATCAGTCCCATTTTCCTATAGAGACAAAACATTGCTTTGTTTCCTCAAACCTTCTTGTGAGGGTTTTGGAAGCCCTGTTGCCAGTCAGTTGTCGTCACTCATTCTCTCTTTCCTTTGTTTTTTTTCTCCTCACTATAGAAGGAAGTCCAGCTCGAGCGGAGAACTACAAACTGAAGCTCTTGCATATCGCTGCTACTCTCAGCTTGGAGCATCCTGGTTCTTTGGATACTTTGCCCTCTCAGAGTGTCCTGTCTGTCCCAGCCAGCAGCTCCCCCCTGTCCCCTCTGCAGAGAACCCTGAGAGAAACATTACTGAAGTTTGTGGGCGGGAAGTCAGAGGCCCTTCGCACTGGTGTTGACACAGTGTATGGATGGAGTATTGGTAAGGAGATATAATAAGCCTGGAGATATAATATGACATTACATGCATCATCACTACTATAGCGGATTTGGTTTTTATGTTGTTCTCAGATGGTGAGCTGATCGTGGATGCTGACAACAAACCAGTTGACATGGTAACAATAAAAGCCCCTCATCTACCAAGCGGAGGAGGAGATCAGGCTTTACCCACAGGAGCACGACGGTGAGTCATAGGGAAGAGTCATGTGGGTTTGGGTACTTAAAGATTTATTTTGAGCCTTTTAATGTTGCAGCATCTTTTGCTCCAGGAATCTAAATATATTTGTCCTGCTGTTTCCCCACGTATGTGTTTTTAGGGTAGCTTTCCTATCTTGGGAGTTTCCCAACTTTGGCTCAAAGAGTAAAGACCTTCTGGGACGTTTTGTCATGATGAGGCGACATCTTCAGTTGGCTGGCTTCATCACAGTGGAGGTGAGGAGAAGCCAGCGTTGTAGGAGTGCCTGAGTTGGTGGTGTTTTTCCCCCCACAGTGACTGAATAATTTCCTCTGTATAGGCTGAACAGCTCTGTTTGTTCTTTAGATTTGTTTTTTTATTGCACAAACTCACACGAACACTAAAGCCAGCAGAAACAGGGATCTTCTGGTGTTTTCTCTGCTAGTGAGAAAAATTTCAAAGAAAAGAGGCAGAGAAGCAGCATCGCCGCTACTGCTTCTGTCAGGCTGATTGTGTGCAAACAATGGAGCTAATACTTGTAGGGCTGAGAGTCAGGTGGGCCCCGCTGCAGTCTGTGGTATAAATAGAGCTCCAGCCGCAGCTCTGCCTCATCTAGGCCAATCCAAGCTCTGTCTCTTCTCTCATCTAGGACAATCTCCTTAGCCAACAGTGGACTCACTTGCCTGTCGGGTTTGCAGTGTTTCAGACTCTATTAATTGACCAACTATATGAATCTAAGAGTGAAAACCAACATTTTTTTTAAATATACATCTTTATTGGTGACAGGTGGTCATCAGCTCCGTTAACACATGCTTTGTGTGGTTTATTTTCTTTCAGGTGCCGTATTACGAGTGGCTGGAGCTCAAGACAGAGTGGCAGAAATTAGCCTACCTCAAAGATAAAATGGGGAAGGCTGTTGCCGAGGACATGGCCAAGTGAACTGGGCAACATTTGCAGGCTCAGCTAAATCGGAGCTTTCCCAATCAAATGTGGGACCACCGGGAATACACACACCCACGTTCACACACTCAGAGCAGCATTGCAGAGAAGCTCTCATATACTGGCACGAAAAAAAGAAAAGGGGGGGGAAAAAAAGCATATTTTCCATCTGGTTCCCTTGGAAACGTGTGGGGCTTTCCCTGTTTCCATGGTGACCATGATAAAGAGTTTTGGAGCCAGAGAGAGGGGACTGAAATGAACACAACGGCTTCTGCAGAAATTATATGATCGAGGACTAAGTCATCAGTGGTGACAAGGCAAAACCGAAGCAGCACGGCTGTGTTTAAATTTGTTCCTAATGTGCTCAGCGTCAGTGCGTGAATATACTGAAATAACTTATCTCTGAATGTGTGTCATCTTGTGATGGAATAAATTGTTTTATTGAGATTTTTTTACCTCCTTTTGTGTTTTAATGCTGTTGCGTTAGTTTGCTTTGAGTGGCAGCTAGTTTGCACATCACTCTCGTGTGTGTGTGTGTGTGTTTGTGTTGATGAATCTTCTCACTGCTGTGTCAGATAAAATGACGATTCATTTGATATCAAGATTTACTGTATTGAGTGGCAACATGAATTTTGTGAATGCTTTTTTTCTTAATATAACTCCACCGCGTTTGAATTAATTTTTCCAAACTTCATATGTATGTGCATTAATGTGCATGTTTACTGAAGCCCAGCAGTACTGCCATGATGAAACAGCTAGGGTAAGCTTCACTGATAAAACACTTTGCTCACTTGAAACTGCTTACACATCATCATGGGCAGCTGCAGCAGCTCTCAGTTCAGAGGCTGTTGTGGCGTATAGAGGAAGACTGACAACTGCAAACCAGGGCAGAGGAGAGAACTTAACGATGGTTAAAGCACTGCATGTATAAAACCAGAGCCAAGAATGAGGCAGCAAGAAAGAAAATATTACTTAACTCGAATGCACTTTCCAAAGAAATCGATTTGAGGTTGCTGCTTCTTCTGTCCTTTGTTTCCTGCTGTTTAAAAGTTTTAGCTTAATGGTGTTAAGCAAAATTTCAGGATAAAAGTCAGATAGGGTTAAAGTGAAATTATTACCTGAACAGTATTTCTGGTAAAAAACAAAAACATGAAATGTGTAACTTTTTGTGTTGCGTGTTTCACAGAAACAATCTATGGTAGCACTGTGACAATACAGAAAATTAAATGTGTGTTTATGGTCCACACTTTTGACTCCCACTTTCTGCATGTTATTAATCACAAATATCGGCAAATTTGACAAAATTAGCTGATGACACCTTCCTGTGACTGCTTAGTGGGATTGCTGATGTTAAAGTAAGTGAAATCAAATAAGGAAAAGTGTCATCTTGACACTAAAGAACACTTTCTCTGATGTTCAATCAGTGACTTGGGCAAGACTGCAGGCATTTTCAAGCTCTGTACCTGAATCAAGGAGTAATAACAGAACAGAACAAAAAGTGAAGTGTAATGGTAACACTGGTGATGGCTATGTTGACAGCATGTACTCTGGAAATCTGCTACATTTTCATTTTGCTCAGCTCCACTCTTTAACCTCCATCAAGACCAGGAGGTTAACAGAGCTTCACACAAGCACTGACTTCTCCCACTCCAGCTGTTAGTATATTGAACCACAAAGTAAGCCATATTATTTGTTATATATGCATTACACCACATGCCTGAGCCAGACGTCCAGCTCAGCATTCATCTGTCAGTTAAAGAAGCCCTAAACTGAAGCCTAAATAAATCTGTAGTTTTTTGCTTTTGTTTTTTAAATCACCTTTGCTCCTAGCACATGGCTTCAGGTGCAGATTTAATGGGCACAGCAGCACTTTCACGTGAAACTCACAATCTGAGAGGACAATCTGGGAGCTGAAACACAGAAACACATTTTTCTTTCAGTTTTTTAAGCTTTGAAGGTTGAGGTCAACTGTGCTGCACAGAGACTATCAGACTTTATCGGACCAGTGAAGCATTAATTACTTGAGCTGAGCTGGCACTCCATCATGGGAAGTTTTGGGTTGCCATGGAAACTACCGCTGCTGTTTGTTTTGCTCACTGCTGCCACCCCCTCTCGTGCTTTCTATTTCTAGCTAGATTTCCTTCGCTTGTTGTCTATAAAGGAGGGGGGAAAAACCCAGTGATTGATAGGCAGTTGATTATTTAAAGAGTCTTAATCTGAGACAAATGATTGACAAAACCACTGAGAGGCTTTCATCTTTTGTCTCAGATTTTTTTTAATTTTATTTATTTTTTATTCACAACAATAAAGAGAAAACTGCCGAGGACTTCTGGGGTATGCTGAGCTGTTGGAACCCACACATGCATTCAAGGGCACACGGTGGTTTTCTTGTTTGGAAAAAAAAAAAGAAGATATTTTAAGCAATGTTGTTAACGCCTTCCTGACAGCTTCAATGTTTTCAGTAGTTTGCTGTTTTCTGCTGTTATAATGCTAGATTTCTTTCTGTGGCATTTACATCAATGAGACACCAAATTTTTACTCTATTGCAATTTTATGAGAAAAGGTAAAAGAACATTTTTGAAAATCAGGAAGCAGCTCCACTGAAGAGGAAAGAAAACACATTCAGATTGAGTATGAATCACATCTAAGAAGACATTAGTTTGACAAAAAATGAGGAAAAACAAGAGTTTTCTTTTGACATGGTCAGCAGAAATAAATTATTGTTTATCACTGCTGCGACTCTGACTAATCCCCAACACAGTTACCCTTGACTCCTTATCTCTGAGTAAATGTAATGAGTTTGCACCATTTTTTAATTGAAAACATGACAGTGGCCATAAATTGCTCCATGTTGAACAATGGAACAAGGGTTCCTGCTCTAGGTGTGCAGAAAATGAACTGGCTACACTGTACAGCCAACAAAATCGAAACTCTGGAGGACATAATGGAGCATTTTAATTCATCCACCCGCTGTTCTGACCTTGACACCATTGTTTCTTGAATTATTAATTTAATACAGACCCATTATTAAATCCTTTTAAAGAAAAACATGTTGAGAGAGCTGTTTTGAATAACTTGCCTCAAGAAATGCAAATGCCCTTTTGGTCACATTTCAGCCAGAGTCATTGAAAATGGTAAATGGCCTGTATTTGTATAGTGCTTTACTAGTCCCTAAGGACCCCAAAGCGCTTTACACAACCAGTCATCCACCCATTCACACACTGGTGATGGCAAGCTACATTGTAGCCACAGCCACCCTGGGGCGCACTGACAGAGGCGAGGCTGCCGGACACTGGCGCCACTGGGCCCTCTGACCACCACCAGTAGGCAGCGGGTGAAGTGTCTTGCCCAAGAACACAACGACCGAGACTGTCGGAGCCGGGGCTCGAACCGGCAACCTTCCGATTACAAGGCGAACTCCCAACTCTTGAGCTTGGTCCTAATATCGTCTTTGCACAGGCCGTTGAAATGGATCATATTCATGTTAAATGAAATGAGGTGTAGATGCATATGTTAGCGGTTCTATCCCTAAAATAGCACCACTTATCTTCTTTCCGGTCCTGCTGTTTATAAGGAGCAGCCAATCAAATAAAAAAGTTGGCCTAAAGGCAGGGCAAAGGGAGGTAAAATGACCATGGAGCAGGGAATGGGTATAATCACTACCATTTAAGTGAGAAAAACTTCTCATCTGATCTAATTATAGCAGCTTTAGTCACAATGAAAATCTTAACTCTGCTACTGTGGTTTTGATTGATAAGTTTCTTTGTTCTACTGTTACTTTGTTTCTTGTTGCAATTTGAGGCCGTTATTATCAATTATAGCTTCACTGAAACAGTATTGCCACTCTGTTTCTGGCCTGCTGTTATTTTATTTCCCCCCTTTAGATGAGAAATATTTGGCATATCATTTAGATATACAAAAGAATTAGCCAATCAACCATATCAACAACAGACTTTGGTCTATCAGGTATCTTAGAACTAGATTACTTGAGTATTATGAAGTACACTGCTCAAAAGAGTGTGATACTTGATCATCACAGTATAACACAAAGTCACCTAAACTTAAGCAATATCAGTCCATTCAGAATGGAGGCATAAACCACTGTAAGCCAGGTGAACAAGACAACCCTCCTGAAGATTGATGGTTTTGCAGGTGGTGGCTACGGGTCATTGCTATCTCCTTATCCCCTCTGACTGATTTTACTCCAGTTTTGCTTGTTGCAAGTGTCCACTGCATGTAGTATGATATTGTACCTGGAGCCCATTCAGGTGGCAGCTAAACCAACTCCTTGAGGAGAGCACATCACAAGAAGGTTTTCTGTATTTCTCAGCAGAGTCTGAAGAGTGTGGGAGAGATACCAGGAGAATGGCTGTTACAGGAGCACTCCTAGAGCCCTACAAAATGACCCCAACAGAATAATAATGTGCATGTTCCTCATTTAACTATCAGAGTGAGCCTCTATAAGCATAGCATGATGTCCCCAAATCCTTTGCTCAAAGATTAACACCATAGAGACTGACTGGGATTTGTCAAAGAACACCAGAACTTGTACCCAGAGGCACAATCTTTTTCTTAAGCATATGAGGTACTTGCATGTGCCGTGTCCATGTGGAAGTTTGGGCTTAGAAAGCACAGGGTCGAGCTGCAAACGAGAGGGCTATCTTTTTTGTTGTTGTTGTTTTTTGTATTTGAATTTTCTTCTATTACCCACTTAGTCTTTGTAAGGCACTTTGAACTGGCTTTTTAAATGATGCTGTTTTAATGAGAGTTGAAGATGGAGGGCAGAAGCAGATGTTTTAGTGGCCCTTGGGGCAAATATCTCCTTCTTGATTCCTGTGGGATCAAATCAGAGCAAGAGGCAAAGGGTGTAATCAGCAGTATACTTTCAGGATTCATTTCTGCACATTAGATTCTCTGTGTTCCAGGTTTCTCTTTCCACCGTCTGTTTTGTTTTCCATTTGATTTATCCATTTCACTCTTGTTTTTGCAGTACCGGTTCTTTCCTTTAAGGTTGGGGGCAGCACTGAGAGATCAGCAGAAATGTGCTGACATCATCTCCAAAGATCCAGTCATAGCATGGATGGGAGTGAAGGGAAGGGTGGGGGACCAGGGAGGAGAGGAGGGAGAGAGATACAGGGAGGATGGAAGAAGCGAGGAAGAGGAGGAGGGAGGAAAGCAGGAACTGGGCATCAAGAGAGAATACTGCAGCTCCCTCTCAGATTCTACACACACACACACACCACACACACACACGGATGAACTGGATCATGAGGCTCTAAAGCACACGCCCACAACAGCAGCATCACTGTGCTGCACCACAGAGAGAGACCAGCCTATACTCCAATCTCTGACTCTCCCTCTTTCAGTCTCTGTTTGCCTCATTCTCTTTCACACACAAACACACACACACACACATACACACACACACACATAGAGGCAGACACGTGCTGCAGGGAAGATCTGAGTGTTGGGTCGCTGAGCATTCATATCCCCCTCCCCTTCTCCTTCTTTCTCACTCTCACTCTCTCTCCTCGTTCACCTTGTCTGTTCTGGCTGTATGGTTTATCGTTGCGTCAGAGCCAAAGACAGCCAGCGAGAAGCATGCCGGGGGAGAGCACCCACAGATCCGTGCCCAGCGACAAGCATCCAGGGCAGGAACCTGAGGAAACAGGGCTCCCTGGACCAGGTAGGACCACTGGGCTTGAACACTGGGAAAGGAGAGGGTTTCCATTGATATTAATTAAGACAGAGACCAGGGCGTAATCGAGAAGAAAGGCTCAAGACTGTGTTGAGCAAGTAGTATTTAACAGATAGGATAGGAAGGATGGAAGAATTAGCAGGAAGGAAAGCAAAGGTAAAGGATTATTTGACAAGTACTAACTGCTCAAAAGTACCTGGGAGATCTCACTTTAGACCTGGGTGATTTCTGTGTGTCTGTTGACATGTGCAGGCTGAGTAAGCTGTGATTCAGCTGCATGTTTGCTTCCTCAGTAAACTGCATGTTGCCTCTCCTTCCTCCTTGCAGCTATTAGCAGCCTCCCAAGAGATTCCACCCTTTGATATCAACTATTACCTCGTCTCTTTTTACTCCTCATTACAGAATCCAAATTAGCAATCTGTTCCTTTCAGCTACCAGAGTTTTGTATGTACCCACTGATTTCCGAAGCCATTGTGTAACTGCCCCCCCCCAGCATCCAGCCTCAGTCCTCATCGGATTCCCAGTGCTCTTACCCCCACCCTAAATCTGGCCTCCTTACCCCCTATCACTCCTCCCACTGCCCCATGCCACATCCGCATCCCCATCTCTACATCAGTTTTATGCAAGCTGTAAGTGCAGAGCAGTGTGGTGTAGCTCCTCCCTACCCCCAGCTTCAACAGGAACATGACACAGCAGCATGGCCGAGCACAGTTTAGCACAAAAACACAACCTCACAGGTACAAGAGCTTTCATTATTTTTGTTGTTTATTGTTTACTATATAAGATCATTAAATATGTAATTGATAACAAGAAGGGGTTATAGAGAAAGTTTGTCCTTTAAGTTTATAATCATTATATTATGTTATATAATATTATATATTATATTATTATATATTATAATTATAAATGACTTTGATCTTATTAGAGTATAGGTGAAAGGATAGATAGATAGATAGATAGATAGATAGATAGATAGATAGATAGATAGATAGATAGATAGATAGATAGATAGATAGATAGATAGATAGATCTGTTCTATAGATAGATAGAACAGAGACTCGCTCTTGGGGGTGGCAAATCCAGCGCTGCATCCACTGTGACGCAGCTTTAGTCTGCTCAACTGCGGCCTGTTCTTCATACAGCAAGCTAGGTGCTCAGTTTAACTGCATTCCCTGAGACCAGGCTTCAAGGCCGGGCAGTCATATTATGTCACTGACTTATTTAGCAGCCTAGCAGTTTTTATGTACTTCCTATGATTGTCACTAAAGCACGATAGAGCATTTCTAGATGTGTTTAGGGTATATATTGCTTGATTTTCTTGAACTCAGATATGGTGTTGAAAACCAGTTCTATATTAGCCTTTGTCACTGTAGCATAGTGAGGTTTTGTTGAGCTCCTGCAGGAGGAGACAATCAGAATCACCCTGTTTATGTTCTGTTGAGACTAGGCTGTGCTGTAGCAGAGGAGTTGTCTTTTGTGCATTATGTATTGTGCATCTCTCTGACCTAACAACAGCTTTTAGTCTATGTGGCGTGACTCAGCACATACACAAACACACCTTGATCTTAATATTGGAGCAGTGATCGGGAAGAGCTTCTAAGTGCTGATGCTTGCATCTGCCGCCTCCCCAGGGAGGGCAGGACAGCAGCGAGGGAGGAGAAGCAAAGAGCATGTGCTTAGTTACTACTACGCCCTGCTAGATACATCTGCGCACAAAGCCAAACCAAAGCGAGGATCAGATAGGAAAAGGCTAAGGGGTAATATAAGGGAGCGATAGAAAGAATGAGCTACATAACAGTGAGTGAATGTGATATCTATGCTCCGAGGAGAACAAAACACGTGCATGTGTCAGTGAGGGTGTGTGTATATGTGGCTGGCACTGAGCTGAGCCACTTGTGTGTTGTAATGACCAATCAGCATGTGAATTGAGGTCACCCTACAAATGGCCCAGTTAAATGAGGGTTCTGTTCTCGGTGTGTGGATGACAAAGAGCTTAGAGCATATGTTCTGAGGGATATTTTGAAAAAGTAAAATTTTGCATTGTAGTAATCAAAGAACATCGAAGAACTGATTTAAGATGACAACTTGAATTTTAATTTTTTTATCGTCTTGCTTTTGACTTTCTTACTCATACCCAAGACTTCCTCTACTCCCTGTTGATTCATGTCCTTCATTCAGCCTGACATTTCATCTCAGTGATTTCTCCATTCCAAATGACAGGTGAGGACACAAGATGATAGCAAGGTCTAGAAGGACAAGAGGACAGAGAACGCTGTAATAGAATAACAGCTCATTTTGCCTCTGGCTAATTGTGCAGTTGTGGAGGTTTACTTGGAAAGAAAGACTTGAGAGGAGAAAGAGACTTGCAGAGGTTAAGATTGTTGTGTATGTGAAGAAACATCGTTTCTGACTTCCATCTATAGAGACCAAGCTTTTGGAGGACTGGTGCACGCATTACAAAAATAAAAAAATAAAAAAATAAATTAAAACAGTCTTGTTTTCAGTCCCAGTACTCTTTTTCTACTTAAAGCCATTTGCTGTGTCAGAATAACAGCTGAGGGGTATTTGTTTACTGACTGGCATTTTGGTGTAATTTTCTTTTGCTCTTTCTGAACTAATGTGTGGGCTAAGAAAAGTGAAGCTCAAACACTGAAATCTAAAGTCTAATATTATACAATAAAAGAGGCATGACTTTCCACATCACGTCTAGTGCCATGGTACTAAGGTGATTTAGTCAGCTTGCTTTATATGATATCTTTGTTAAATGTAAGAGTTCAAATGTATTAATATTTGGCTTTTTTTTTTTTTTAACTAATGAAGTTATTTTATTTTCATTTCTCTTTTTCAGACATGACCAGACACCCATCTACTGACTCCACACCAAGTGACAGTGGTTCATCCCCAAGTGACAGTGGTTCTAGTCCCTCTCCTAGTACTCCACAAAAGCTGCTCCCAGCATGCACTTCTCCATTTGGACCACGACTATTTCATGTGTCCCCTAGCTCTTCTGGTACTCCAAGACCTCAACCTGAAGGCTCCGATCATCGCAACAACAGCACACCCAGACTGTCTGGAAAATTAGGTGGCCATGGACCATGTGGCCGCCATGTCCCTGTTAAGATGGAGCGAATCAAGGTGCGTGTGTTGTGTGTGTGTGTGTGCGTGTATGTGTGTTTGATCATGTTGTAGCTTCATAGCACTTAGGATACCATTATGAACATTTGTAATTGTGTATGTACAATGTTTTATTCCCAGGTCCTAACTGGTTCTGAGGTGGAGAGTGACTACCAGGAGCCACAAACTATTGATACAAGGGTGGTGATGGGTGAAGAAACACTGCTGAAAACAACAGAGATCAAGAAAGGGAATCCCTTTACTGCCCCAAGTGATCAGGCTGCACCTTTACCAGATATTCAAAGCTTTTCAGATCCTCAGGCACAGGCAAAAGAGACTCAGTTGGAAACAAGAAAAGAGGAAAATCAACCCCCAAAACAGGAGGCTCAGCAAAAAGACCGTGCAGACCCCTCAGCGACTCTCCCTATCCCTTTTCACAACCCCCTGCTCCCTCCCTCTACCTCCCCAGGGTCACTCACGACAGATGACAGCTTGACGGAGAAAAAAGAAGAGTGTCAAAGCCTCTCTCAAGATGAAGTGCCTTCCCACTCTTTTTCTGAGCCTGCCTGTCCAGTTGCTTTGTCCTTTTCTGAGCCAGTCTGTGCTGTTGACCCACTACGAGTGGGTGTCCCCTCATCTCTTGACCCTGACCTTTACTACACTGCCCCTTCTACCCCAATTAAAATGGCATCTCGCTCTTCACACCTGAAACATCATTCATATCCTGGCTCCCCTGTCTCTCCACTGTCTCCTGGTTCTCCCTCTGACAGTGAGGACCTCTGTTCCCCGCTCACTTCTCCTTCTGGCTCTTACATCACAGCAGAGGGAGGCAGCTGGACCTCCTCTTACACATCCTCCACCTCCCCCTCCACATCTCCAAATCCACTCCTCACAGAAGAAACACAGGAGGCTCCTGCTTGTTTTGTGGGGTCTTTGTCTGAAATTGGAGATGAAGTTGGGGAGGAAAAGGGAAGAACAGGTCCAGAACGCGAGGAAGAAAGGGCAGGGCACTTCTGTCTGTACCATGAGGGGGATTTTGTTATGAATTCCCCAATAGGTATAACAGACACAGTCATCGTTGAGGAGGAAGAAACTTTAAAAGGGGACGAGCTCAGTGTTTCTAGAGAAAGTTGTCGCCCCTGCTGGGTAACTGAGGACACATCCCCTCTGAGGAGCAGTAGCAGTAGTGACTCCCAGGAGGATGGAGGAGGTTATGAAAGTTCACTCTGCCCTCTAGATGAGGACAGTATAGAAAGAGCTGAGTCGTCAAGACCTATCCAGTCGGGACTGAGACTGCAACTCGAGGCATGCGTATCAGAGGAACATTATGGACAGATGGATGTCCACCAAGAGCCTCCTTCAACCGCCTTGACTCCTGACACAGAGAACATGACCATGGCCTCATCAAGCCTTAGCCCTGACTCGCCTGTCCTCTCCCTGGATGCCTTCTTTCCTGGAGCGTTTGATAGGCTTGGTCCCAGTTCCTTCATACTATCCCAGGCAGCCTGTGCTGATGATATACCAGAGGAGGAGAGGATGATCCCTGCCTCCCTCATCTCCTTTCCCCTTCACACCAGCCTTATCTTTAAGGCCGATTCAATGGAAATCACCCTCTTCCCCACTGAAGAAGAGAATGAAATAGAAGTTAATGACAGAAATGAAGAAAAGGACGTTGATGCCTATGCAGCGGGAGAAGAGGAGGCAGATGTAGAAGATGATGATGAAGATGAAGAGGATGACGATTATGATTATGATGATGATTTTGATGGTAATGCTAATGGTGCTGTCAGCTGTGATGAATATGAGGAAACTAATAAAGATGATGGCAGTGATGACCGTAAAGAGTCAGGCGAGGAAGCTAAGGTGGAAGTGAAAGTGGTAGAAGAGGACGAAGAGGAGGAGGAAGAAGAAGAAGAAGATGAGGACGATGATGAATGTCATAGCAGAGCAGTGGAGGATCCCACAGATGAGGATAGCTCAGCATCCTTCCTTCATTCGCTTTCAGAAACTTCTCTTAATGAGGGGTTGGATGAGTCTTTTTGTTTCCAAGACGATACAGAGGAGTCATCAGATTCTGCCTCCTACAACGGGGAGGAAGACGAACGTCTGTACAGCACTGAGAGGCATGCACAATCATTAGAACCAACATCAGCAGATGGACCTGATCCAGGTCAAGTACAATCAGAACCTGAACGGGCAACTATCACTGACACAGTACAAAATGAACCTTTGCTCTCACAGCAGAGCGTGGATGAACTAGTGGATCGCTGCAAAACCACCTGTCTGTCTGAAGCCACTGCCCACCCTAAAGGAAACAATGTAGATCCCAGTCCTGTGGATGCATGTAAAACCCCTGAGACCCAATCAGACCCTGAACTAGAATCTACCAGCGAAACAGGTCAGGCAAAACATTTACCTGTACAAGCGAGCACAGACAAACCACTGGGTCACCAGAAACTATCCTGTCCTGCAGAAGCGAATTCTTCTCTGTCAGACTCCTCCGACGACCCGAATAAGAGTGCGAATGAGAGTGAGATGACTTATCTTGATCTTTTCTCCGATCCTCTTGAGGGGCCTAAACCCAGTCCCTTTTTTAACCCTTCCTCCACTCCTGATACCAGCCGTGTGTCACCTTCTTTTGCAACAGAGTCCCACATGTCCCACATTCCTCCCTCTGCTACTTCTGTGCAGGAAACAACAGACCAGAACATTTCAGTTTTTCCAGAAGGAGATCACCAGGGCAAAGATGTTGATTTCAAATTGCCCAGTAATAGTGGCACAGTGGAAAAAGAACCAGAAAGAGACTCTTTGAAATTGCACAGTGATAACTCAGTAACTGAGCCCATAAATGGGCCAGAAAGAGATTCTTTCAAATTGCTCATCAAGCCTCGCCATTATCACTCTGAAAGCCAAAGGACTGTGGGAGCAAGTAGACGTGTGTTGTCAAAGTCTTTCTGCAGTAAATATGATGTGCCTGTAGGGGCAGAGGCCATGTGCAGATCCAGTATTCACAGTGAGTCTGATATTGACCTTGACCAGAAGAATGGGAATGTTTCAGCAGAGTCTGTGAGTGTGGAGTGTAGAGTCAGTGATTCTGGTCCTTCTCTGAACAATGTCATTGCTACTAATGACTTGAATAAAGGTGTTCCTCTTCTATCTTGTCCTAAAGACCCTAGTCCCAATCCCAGTAATATCCCTGTTTCCGCCTCTCCAGAAGTCATCTCAGAACTAGCTGACAATCTGGCCCTAACACCTGAACACGGCCCTGGTGACTCTTCCCAGGAGAACCTGAGGGAAAACACCCTTAGTACTGATGAGGGAGTACTGGGAGCTGTTGGTTCCCCACACTCACCTTTTGCCATCTCTCCGAAAAGGGAAAATTCAGAAACGGACACAAGCAGAGAGATGGGTTCTGTAGCTGGGGCATGGTGTGACACCAGGGTGGGAATGGGGTTCAGTCTTGGATTAGGAGCAGAGGCTGAGTTTGGTGTCTGGGGAGCAGGGGAATCTCTATCATTGTCTCTGGGGAAGAGGTATGAGTTAGAGGCGGAAAGTCTGCTCATGTGTGATGCAGAAGGCCAAAGCAAGCAGACGGCCATGGTTTCTAACATGAGCAGTGAAGAGTGCAAAAATTATGACAATGTTCTCGGGTCTATGCTAGATGAAGATGATAACAACAGTTTGCATGGAGAGAAGCGCCAAACAGATAGCGAAGAACTGGTTGGAGAGGGAGTTTCTGAGTCCAACTTGGCACGCTGTAAGTCCACTGAGGAGATTTCAGTAGAAGGAGGGGGAGAAGATGGGAACGCCAGCTTCCTGGAGGATGATGTCAGTAATCTAAATCCACACAATGACGGCGATAACACAGAAACACAAATACAAAACACTTGGAAGAATTGTAACAATAACAGTGAGTCTGCCTTTGGCTCTGCGCATGGGAGTCTCAATGCTCTGTCAGAGGAAGTCAGACACCAGAGTGTGAGTGTCAGTGTTAGAGACTCTGTCTCTAATATTCCACTTGAGGAGATGCCACCTCAGGTTTCGGATATGATTCCTGATGAAGGCAGGAAATCAACAGATAGTTTGATAAACCAGACACCAGAAACAACACCGACACCATTCCCCGAGAAAGGTGGCTCCAGCATCTCAGTGCCATTAACTGAAACTCACTCAGATGCAGCTGCAACAAACAAACAATTTGATTTAAAAAATGAAACCAACTTAAGAAGTCATACAGGCCCAGAGTGTCACACAGTCACTCCAGAGAGTGACACATCATTTTCTTTGGTACAGGGATCCTTTGGATCGTTCACTCCTAAATGCAAATCCGATGATTCCAGACCAAGTAAAGCTTGTCAAGAAAAGGTCAATACTGGTTCTTTGTCAGAAACAGAGATAATAGAGTCTCAGACAGAAAGCCAAAGAAAATGTGATGGCAGTCCCCTCGTGGACAAAGATGTCGATGAACCAAAGACTAAAGATGCCTTTAGAGAACAACAGCATGTTGTTTATAACTCAGGGGAAGACAATGAAGAAGACAAAGTGGAAGAGAAAGCAAAAGAGAGAGGTGCAAAAAAAGATAAGAAGAAGAAACAGGAAAGAAAATCCCGTTCTGCACAAAACGACTCAGAGCACTTTCCCTGTGACAGCCCCGAGGAGGGACATTGCACGGATACATCATTTGATGCAAAGAAAGGAAGGAGAGGAAGGCAGAACAAACAGAGGGCACCTCTGACAGACAGTCAAGGTGCCTCTAGCCCCGAATCTGTTGTTGATCCAGAGAAACCTGCTGTTCCTTTAAATAACACACCAGAGGTACGGTCAAAGGGGAATGCAGAAACATCCAAATCTAAGACAGGACATAATGCAAGCAACAAGTTTTCATCACTGGATTGTCAACAGAAGACGCCTGGGACAGACAAGGTTGAATCTAGTTCACAGCTCCAGGTAGAAAACAATCCAAGTCCTGATGTCAAAGGTCCTAGTCATGCAGTCTGCAGCTCTACCATACACACAACAGACAACCTAAATATTGTTGTGGCGATGAACCAAGACTTAGAGCAGGAAGTTCTTGATAATAGACCGCTACCTGATAATCAGAGAGGAGTTACAGTGGACATTAATGATAACAACATAGATATTACCCACAATACCATACCATACTCTCTGAATCCACTTTGCTACTCAGCATCTCCTGTTTCCTCTTCCTCTTCCTCCTGCTCTCTACCTTGTGCCTCAACAGACCCGGAGCATGATCTTTCCACACCAGTGCAGGAATCCCAACCTGACCTCTCAGCCCAACAACGACAAGAACCTTCACTGTTCACGTGCCGCACCACCCCTGTCCATTTGTCAACCTCTCCTACAACACAGAACACCCCTGATTCCCAGTTCCTTCCTACCACTAACCTCCAAGAGATCACTGATGTCCTCAGTACATCAACAGTCTCTTCACCCTCATTCTCCACTGCCGTGCCATTAAGTCTGTCTCAGTCTACCCAGGAGTCATCTTTACCCGAGGTGGGGAATCTAGATGCAGGTTGTATTCCAGACTCTAGTTCCCATCCCCAGTCTCAGTCATACTCCCAGTCTCATGCTAATGCCAGCGTACAGTCTCACAAACAAGTCAGTCAAGGTCACACATGGAGCACACAAGACAGGTGCAAAGGTGAGTAAAGTCATGATTACCTCAAACCAAACATTCCCTCTCTAACCCAAACACTTGAGTTAGCGAGTTTGTCAAAGAAAAGGTGAACACGTCCTAAAACTGTTATCATAAAAGCTGTGATAAATCATTGTGTGCTCTGTAAGGTCCTAGTTTGGCTGAGGAAGAGACAGACAGTGAGGGCGATGGAGGTAAAAAATCCCAGCCCAAAGGAGTTCAAGGAAGCAGAAATGGATCACTACAGAAAGACTCTGGTCCAGCCAATCAAAGGGAAATCCAGCCCTTCGCTACCCACCAACTTACAGACAGGCAGCCCAGCTGTCCTATGAAACACAGCCACAACATTTCTGAAGAGATTGACGTATCATTCCAGAGCAATTGTAAGTGGTTTCTTACCTCCCCCGGGGCATTGAAATCCCCCAAAATTTCTTTAGCTATGTGTTATACAACCCACCCTTCTCTCTTTCTCTTTCTCTTTCTCTTTTATTCTCTCTTTTAGGTTATGCAACATGATAACGCTTTCTCCATCTTACATTTATAAGTTTACTGACAGAGAGGATATTTTAAACTGTTCCAAAGTTTGCAACCTAAATTATGGATGCAGTGTTATTACCCAGCAAGGAAAGTGCACTTATCAATGTGTGCATTTTCATGTTTGTTCAGGCTGGAGTTGAGCACACTGCTACGTTGTGTTACATACTATTGTGAAGCCACATTGCAAAAGACGTGAACATCACATAGTGATTTATATTATATTTTTAATCAACATAAGCTAATTAAAGTCTCTGGTACTGATTAGATATCAGATATACATTATTCATGTAGATAATTGGTACATAATTAGTCTATCTATCATTAAAATAGGCTAATTATGTACTAATTAGGTAGCTCATTAGATAGATAGATAAATTATTTTTACTCTGCTTTTCCTATGGACTTATTTTATATATATGTGCTTTGAATATGTTTTTGTGAAGGTTCAGTGCTGGCTTCATGTAATGAGTCTGAGAGTGAGGGTTCAGTTCCTGAGCTGGAAGAACTGGAGCCACTGAGACCATCAGAGCCACAGGTGAGTTTGTCTGTGGGATTTTAAAGGTGACCATCTTTTCCTCTACTAAAAAAAATACACAAATTAAAAATGTTTTTAAATAGATTATTTAATTTTTTTAATTAAATGTATATACAATAACATCTGCTAGAGAAGTTACAGACTTAAGGTATATTTCAGCAGTATTATAGAGAGAAGTCCCTTTGAGTACGCTTTTGGCCATAGTGTGGAGAGAAAAGAATTCCCTGGCAGAACCAGACGTAGGGAGGAACAGCTGTCCATTTACCAAGAACATCCTGCAGTTTGGGATGACACTCAAGTTACACTGATAAAAAGAACTTATTTTTTCAAGATCCTGATGCTTTCAGAGCCAGCAGAATTATGCGCTCATGCTCGGAGACCCTGAAAAAAAAACACCCCAATTGTAACTGTTTGTATAACTACTTTACATTGAACTCCTAAGCTCATAAATAAGAAATTGACATGTTAATGCCAGAGATTTCTTTCTTTGCTGGTTGTGAAAAACCTCAAATTAGGGTTAACATGACCCCATCTGAAAGGATTTTATGTATATATATATATGTATGTTTTTTTGTTTTTTTTACACAACCTACTTCTGGCCAAGCATGTTGTTTAACATGTTGTTCAACTAGCCTTGCATTTTAAGCTAATAAACTCTAATATTCATCAGATGTTGGCCTTTTTGCTATTTAGCCAGTAGCAGTGACAGCCCTGATTTCCAGCTATTCTTTAAGGCAAATTTTAATCAAAATGTTGCTGCTATTGCTAAAAGCAAACAAAAAAACTAAACAAAACAGAAGCATCATGAGTTATATTTTGGTATATTAGCATAAGCATATTAGCAAAATTTGCATATTGAAAGCATCATGGATTCTTTCATAAACTTCACTGTTTTTTTCTAGTCTATCTCCTCTGCAGATGAAGGGTTAAACAGACCAAAGCAGAGCCGCAGTGAAAAGAAGGCCCGCAAGGTCGGACTACTATATGCTACTACGTATACTTATAAAGTGGTCAAATATAATATTACAAGTGATACGATTTTTTTTCTTTCATTTCAATCCCTAATTCTCGTTTTCTCTATTGTGCATTTAGGCCATGTCTAAGCTGGGTTTGAAGCCAGTCCACGGTGTGACCAGAATCACTATTAGGAAGTCCAAGAGCATCTTGTTTGTCATCAGCAGACCAGATGTATTCAAAAGCCCCGTATCAGACATTTATATTGTGTTCGGAGAGGCAAAGGTGAGTACTCTTTGTCTGTTTGGTTACTCAAGTTTCAGCTTTCAGGTTTACCTTACTTATTCGGTCCTTTTCTCTCCTCAGATTGAGGACCTATCTCAGCAGGCTCACAAAGCAGCCGCAGAGAAATTCAAGGTGCCTGTGACCTCTTCTCCCTTAGCCCCACCTGTCCCACCCAGCCTCACCATCAAGGAGGAGAGTGAAGAGGAAGAAGAAGAGGTATTTTCTGAACTATTGTTTCTGAATACCTTTTTCAACAACCGTTAAAACGTATGTTCTGAAATCTCTCTTTATCCTTGCTTCTTTCTTTCTTTCTATACATCAGGTGGATGAGGGAGGCCTTGAGCAGAGAGACATTGAGCTGGTGATGGCTCAGGCCAATGTGTCACGAGCCAAAGCCGTCCGTGCGCTGAAACACAACAAGAATGACATTGTGAATGCTATCATGGTGAGAAAAGATGAGGCTGAAGGCGGGAAAGAGAGGGGAAGACAGAGAGTGTGGAGGGAGGGCAGATGGTGAATAAAATAATGAGTCATAGCCAGTGAGCAGGGAGGGGGTGAGATGAAAGAGCAGAGGACAAATGACAAGTAGAATTTCTCCCCAGTAACTGAATAACCTCCACTGTTCTGTAGGTCATCGGTATAGTCTCATGGCCACTAGATGGCAGCAAGTGCTCTGATAAGAACTGGAGCTGTTCAAGTGACGCAGATGTTTTGTTTCTTGATGCAGGATAAAATACTATTAAGATCACTGAGAAATGAAGCCCATATAATGATTATCCCTTTTTATTATATACATATATAGAGATATGTTCCACAGTGGCACATGTTTTTCATTGGGTAGAAGTGAAGATAGTATTTTTGTTGTTATAATTTATCTTGAATTCAGTTTTCCATCTTTTCTCCTTCTCATCTTCACTTTTCTCCCCTGCATTTTCACAGGAGCTGACCATGTGAGCGGTGAGGACGATTCAACTCCTGACTCCTTTATTCCAGCCTATAAAGCCTAAACACCTGACTCTTCTATATCGCTGCTACTATATGTTGCATCCCCAATATCTGCTAAATAAAGTCTGTTCCAAAGTGGGCTCTGACTGGACCCTGAAACTGATCTTACTGAAAAGATTAGTCTTTCACATTCATTAAACCAAACATGCTATATTGATCCTTTAGCCCAACTTTCACTTCAGGAGAAGTAAAAAAAAATCAGACAGTTTTGCATCTGTATACCACCACAGGGGATTTTAAATCAAACAATTTTAAATCCCATGTTTGAAAAGCTCAAAAATAATTAGAACAATCGAGTGGAAAACAGTTTCATAGCCAGTTGAGGCTCGGTCTCTTGTAATTTCATTACAAATGAAGCAGAAATGAAGCAGTGTTTTATAGCATTTTACTGTAATTTAAAAATATAAAGTTAAACGATATCAGTGCAAGTCAGGAAGGTCGTCAGTCGGCTGAAAAACCAAATCCACCAAGTGACTAAATCAACAATTTGTTAGATTATTAAAAAGAAAGAATGCAGTGACCAGCTAAGCAACAACAAAGGGTCTGACAGATCACAGATGACAAGTAAAGTGAATGATCGCAGAATTATTTCCATGGTTAAGAAAAACCACTTCACAGCATTTAACTAAGGCAAGAACTATATTGAGAAGGTAGGCTTTATTGTCTACAATCAAGAGATGCCGTCACAAATACAGAAAATAGAAATACAGACATTTTACAACAAGGTGCAAAAGACCAGTTACAGCCAAGAACAAGAAATCCAAATTAGACTTTTCCAGAAAACAGATAAAAGATTATTCACTAGCTGGGCCCATGTCCTCAGTTTAGGTTGGGCAGCAGTTTTTAGTAGATAGAGGCGAATGGCTTAATCAAGAATTGAGCTACGGTTTGGGGAAGGCCTCGAAGGGGAGTGGCGGCAGCTCCTGGGCCTGGCAGATCCCCATCTGCCAGGCCCAGGAGAGGGGGTGTGTGTCATATATAGATAGGACCCAGAAGGGGCGTGTTTGGAGGCGTGGTCCCGCTCCTGAAATTCAGATAATTTATCTCCAATATATAGTACCAGAGTGGTGGAGGAAATAAGTATGAAGAAGGAAAGAAACAGCTCATGATCCAAAGCATACCACATCATCTGTCAAACATGGTTATGATGCCAGTGGAACTAGGTTAATACTGTTTATTGATGATGTGACTGCTGATAGAAGCAGCAGGATGAACTGTGCAGTGTACAGGGCTGTACTCTGACTGACCCAGACAAAGCAATTAGGTAAGAAGCCAAAGCAAACAGCAAAGGCAGCCCAAGAAGCAAACAAATGGGATGTTCTGTAAAAAGTCAGTTGCCTAATCTCAGTTCAGTAGAGCAGCTTTTCAGTTATTGAAGATAAAACTTAATGCAGAAAGACCCACAAAGAAGCAGCGACTGAAGGTGGTTGCACTAAAGGCTCAGAAGAACAGAGCATTTATTGACTTTAATTTGGTCTAGATATCAGCCAGTCATTGAGTGCAAACAATACTTATCCAAATATTAAAAACCATGTTAATGTTAATTAATTTGAGCCTATGAAAATGAGTGAGGTGGGTGTATAAAAATGTCAGTAATTCCAAAATAGTTAATGCAGTTTTTTTTTTTCTGAAATCCCTTGAATTACATCTGAAAGTCTGCACGCATACATTTTTATGATCAGCTGATTTCCAATCCGCTGTGGTCATGTACAAAGACAAAACTGCCTAACTGTGTGAGATAAATGAAGACTGTATAAAATATGCTTGGCACAGTATATTGTATATCGATGACCTTTATTAAATTGGCCACAGGTTGTATCTTAAACAAACATTACAAGTAATTGTTTTAATGTTTTGGAAGGCAATCTTAAGTGTATGTGACCTAAAATGAAAATTCACCCTCACATCTTACATATAACAATGTCCCATAAAAGAAAAAAACAATCCCAGAGAGATGCCAAATGATTTTTTTTTATTGTACAAAAGTGGTTAAAATACAAGGCATAGATATGGAATTGCTGGGTCTGTTTTGACAAGTAGAGGCAAGAACACAGTGACTGATCACTGGTTAAAACTTAAATACAACTACAAAAAATAAGGGAAAATAATACTATGTATATGTGTCACTGACACTAAAGTGCAGTGTTCTGTTGCATGACATTTTCAGTACAAATATCTACTTGCTAGTGTGAGTGATCTACCTACATTTGACATTTACTGGGTGCTTTGTTAAAAAAAAAGCCTGCACACTGATCCAGATGAATCACCAAATTACAAGCAATGACTGTTAATGAGTATTGCCTGTTCCTTTGACTGAATTAACTCCCACACGTACACAAAAGCAGATGTGAAGGACAGTATGTCTGTTTCAGTCTGTGATCGTATTAAAAGGAAAATGATGCCATAGGTAAAAAACTATAAAACAAGATTAAACAGTCGGCATGGTCAGTGGAAATGTACTGTTAGCAAACATCAAACAGTGGTAAATCTTTCATTATGAACACACACAGATCCTTCCAAAATATAAACATAGGACTTAAAGTCTGAGTGCTTTGTATCATCAAAATTCATCCAAAATTGTAGTACAGCAAGAAGTGGTTATCACCTCAGTGTTCTGCACAGCAGTTCAAGCAGGCAACTTCTCTTCTGGAAAACTGAATAAATGCCTTTTCTGGCCCGAGTCAGGCCAAGAGATCAATATCTCTTTAAGAGCTGCTTTTGGCTGGGAGGACATTATTCTCAAAGTGTCCCTGGTTGGTGATGTTCCCTGCTGGGGAGTATCTGGCCACCACAAAGGAAGAACCATCTGATGCAATGGCCTTACCGACACCCAGCTGTTTAGTGCTCTTCCACACCATTGCTGTGAAATGGCCTAGGCGACATATAAAAGGAGAAATGATGAATAGAAAGAAATTACAAAGCCAAAATCTGGACCACGTAACAGAGAGACAGACGTGCTTTTACTGTAGTGAACAGTTGAGGCTGAGTGCACACGCTCTTCAGTTTATCCAAATATTTGCAGAAACAGGAATTTTAATTCCTCTCTCATTCATCGCTTCGATTCCTCTCCTCTTGCCTTGACCGCTTTAGTCCTTTCTTAAGGGAACTTTGCATGACTCAGTGTGAATCACTGCGATGACCTACTAGTGATCTGCTTCATGTGTGATTAAGTTACACCAGCTCATGCACACTGGTGTCTAAGGCTATGGGAAACCATCTGGAGGAATTAAGGCACAGTGGATGTGGCATGCAGGGTTAGAAGTGATGCATAGGGTTGTAATTTCCCCTCAGTTTCCCCTTGGCTGGTCACAGTCAAGCAGTCGCACGTTGTCTGAGGTGTGACATCAGCACAAGAATAACAACAACCTTCTCCATGCCTGAATAAATGTGACACTGAGAGGGAGAAACTGACATCGAGTAAACAAAAAACGACAAAGAAACAGAGAAAGCAACGAATTGAAAAAAAAAGAAGATGAAAAAACACAGCTAGAGATAGATGTGCATGAATCTCACCGGTGCCAGAGGAGAAACCGGGGACGGTTGAAGTTGTACTGTTTCACTTCATCATACCAGCGGTCTGCCACATCCTTACCTGCACATGCAAACAACTGGCTTGAACTCAAAGGAAAATCAAATTAGCCTTGTGTCACACAGTAAGCAGAAAGCACCCTACAAATCCTCCTTAAGCTCCTGCTTACAGTGCTGCACTTTTTGTCACGCTGTGCCTCACTGTGTGTGTATCTTGTGAAATACACCGGCCTGTGCTGACATATTTCTGCACTGAGTCATAGTATCTGAAGTGGAAGGGAAATGGATCCCAGCTGTTAACTTGCAGGGTTTGGCAGACACCACAAAGGATCAAATTTAGGCTTCACAGGCTAAAATAATGCATCTGTGGAAGAATGTGTCTTATTAGATTTTCCTGTCACATTCTTACAGAAACCTACATGTACAGGACATCTGAATTACTGTAAAGTTTAGACAAACTCAAAGTGTCATGCAAGTAATTTTTAGTGTATATGTGCAGAAAATAACCTGTCTGGTCATACGAGGCCCAAGCCAGGTTTTCGCCACAGCTCCCTCTACTGGACTCCACACTGTGTTTTAGGATCCGTGTGCTGGCCAGACTTTCAGCATAACTGTAAAGAGAGACAAAGGAAATTGTACATTGCACTGCTTGAATAGAGTTAAATCCCATTTATACTTTGAGTGATGCATTCACAATTTAAAAAGTCCAACTCTTCATCAGTAGACTGAAGAGCTTGGGAAAAAAAAAGGTAACTGGACTTCTTTAAGTTGTTAAAGAAATTTTGCTTGTCATTTCAGGCTTCTTCAGTTCTAAAAACAAACAGTGAACAGTCTCAGATATTTTGGAGGTGGTTGTTGACAAGGCAAGGTGTGAGCGGGGGTTGAAGCACCTGGTAAGGGATCTCAAGACAGGACTATGAAGCATCTACAATGCAGTCTCTTCCCAGGTGCTTCAACCCCCCACTCAAAATACCCGCAATGCTCCACCTTATGTTTTAAGAACTGAAGGAGCATGTTAGATGAGAGGTCTTGAGATGTCTTCAGTCCAGTTGCTTTCTTTTTAAAAAGCTCTTAGGACTACCTGGATGAATGAGAACTTATACAGATATATTTTATCAGTAGCAATTTCAAGAGCTTTCACGTTTTTAAAGCTTGCTGCAATATCGTGTTCTCCACTTTTACAAGAAACAGAACAACAACCTTCAACCTGTGGCACAGAAACAGAAACCATTCCCTCTGTAAACAGTTTGGGTTAGCCCAACCCTTGGATCATTTCAAGGGGTCACAATAAGTTTTTACACCATAATTTAACGTTGTTAAGTCATAAAGTTCACTCACTACAACCATAAAGGAGTAACTGCTGGCCTATGAATTCTGTAGTGATATCATTCAGGAGCAGTGTCCAGGATATTCTAATTTATAATCTATTCCAAGGTAGTTTCTACAGTTTTCACGTGTTAGCATAGCTGTTCATATAGGTCTGCAGCGGCCTGAGCGACCCACACAATGTGGTGTGGATTCAGAATGTATGTTAAATTCTTCCTTGTCGAGGTCACTTTGGATGAAAAGAAAAACATAATTTGTCAAAGCAGTGAGATCTATTACCCATTTTGGCTGAACTGTGCTCTAAACTTAGTTTATTTATTTTTTTCATACACAAATCATGTCCAAGACACACAGCGTCTAAGAGCTGTGTGACCAGTCAGTTTACACAAAGAGTGAGACAGACCCACCATTCATCGAATTCCAGTGAACTGAGTTTCCATGCAAGCATCAGATTATCTCCAAATTCCAATACTGACCGCCATAGATATTACAGTTAAGTTCATACATGTCTTTTAAAATAATACTGTCATTTTAATTTGTGCTTCAAATGTTTCTGTCAGGGATCACACAACTGAAGATGTTTTTAAGCTCCATGTTATTGTGGCTTTGCACCATCTCACATGCTCAAGAAAATGGAGAGAGACTTTTATGACTAGCTGCCTCAGTCCTTCCTGACAGCGGTGGACAAGCTGACATACTCGAGAGATTTAACTCTCTTGTGGAGCTTCTGTAAGAGTCTAGTGGAAATTAAGCTTTATTCAAACTTCATTTGAATAAAATGCTAATGCAGCTGCAATTAGTGACAACAAATTGTCAACAAAACCTGTAATCACAATGAAAACAAACCAAACACCCAAGATATCATTTTTATAATTTGTGGTTATTGCATCTGACAGGCTACGCTGGAACTGTCACTGTTATCCGGAGCAGTTTGACAGTGACTAGTATGTGCAGTCCTTGCTAATTAGGTTTCTAATTTGATCTGTGTGTGCATTAACCCACCGGGCAGCCTCTTTGCTCAACTTGCTGCTCAACTTTAGCGGAGGAGCCTGGTGCTTCATCCTGTAGTCATTGTGGCACCGCAGCACCTCCTCAGCAAACTGCTTTGAGGCTGGGAGACAAACAGGACAGACAGGAAGATTTAGTCAACCCATGACAGCATCTGACAAAACAGACGTAATGATGCAACATGAAGACTCGGGGAAGGCTGCAGAATACAAACTCAAGCTGAAACCTAGCAGCCTGAGTGACCTCAGATAGCGAGTACCAACTTGGTGACAGATGATGAAGTACAAAACGTCATGTGGATCAACCCCCTCCCCCATACCACCACCACCACTACTGGTGCCTATCACTCATGGGGCTTTTCATAAGTCTCGCAGTCTCTTGAGCACTCACACAATAGGCACATTGAAACAGTCCCACAGAAACAACAAGGCTGAGAGAAAGCATGCCGCACCACTATTAATCTTACCTTACAATTCAGTGCCATCAAAGAGGACAGTAAATTAATAACGGAAAAGGACATCGGACAGAAATTAGATTTAGACTTCTGTATGTGGTCTGTTCTAATTTTAAAAGCGCATTGTCCACAAATGCAGACAGTAAACAAGCATGCTGGCTCTTGTTCAGCTACATGGGGACAAAGTTCAGCCAACAATAAACATCAGAACCTTCAGGGTGTGATATCTGCTTACCTGATTTTCCCATGTTGCTGACACAGGAAGCCTTCAAGTAAGATCAGTAACAAGCTTAGAGCAAACTAGAAGCAGCCTCTCCTCTGTCCTGTTTTCAGACGCCACTCTCTCACTGTTACTTGCTCTTTCTCTTTCTTAAGTGCAGTGTAATGCTGGCACTCTGACAGTGCTTCTAATGCATTTAATTCTCGATTTCTCCTCTCATTCTACCGTGAACTCACATAAACTATGCAATCTTCCGCTTTAGCTCTATCAGGATGTAACAATTATTGCTCAACTGTTCCTTTTTTTTCAATTGTCCCTCTTTGGCCACAAACCATACTATCTGCATGCCCTACTTCTCCCTTTCTGGCCTAGAGAGGCACACACCCAAGCAGGGGAGCCCCTGCAGTCACTGGTGACATCATCTCTGTGAGACACATGCCCATATATGGCTCTGAACTCCTTATATTCAGGAGAACGTTGCCCCTGGTAGCCCTGTGCTTCTTTTCTCACAATCTACATGTTCATGATGAAGAATTAATCTAAATAGTGTGCACTAAGGACAATAAATGTCTTTCACTTTCACTCCTGGGAGCGCTTTTAGTCCTTTTAATACCCCCAGGATCAATATATTCCATTGTTATTTCCAGTGCACCCAAATGAAAATGAGTGATTCCTTAATTCCCTCCCTGGATTGAAATTAGTAACTGACAAATTTCCCCTTGAAACAAAGTGATTCAATATTCATCATGCTACAGAAAAGCTGCAGAGCTTCTGCTACGTTACCCACCTCACTTTATCTATGTCTTCTACTAAAGATATTTGTCATTTCAAAATAAATAATAAAAGCAGGGCTGGCTTGCAGCAAAACCTCACATAGAATTACCTCATATTTTATCACACATCTGTCTGACTCTGCTTTAGAAATTGTGTCTGGAGTATTTTCTTCATGTTACAGCTTGTATAAAGAGTACTTTAGAAAACAAAACACTCTTACAGCTCTCTTACTGCCATCAATAGGACTTCATAGTGTCAGCACCAAAGTGCTCTGATGAAACTGCTTAATGTTTAAAAGCAGATGATGCAGAGTCTTTACTGGCTAATTTCCCAGTAGTGAGTGTAAGTTCAGCCACAGTTTGCTGGGCTTGAATAAATCAAGGCCAATGAGGACACACAGCACGGAATATGAATGCACGTAGGATCAAGATCTTTAAACGTCTTGCAAATATGCAGATATTTTAAAGACTGATGGATGCACGCCATAAAATCTTGACAGTCTACTTATAATGACATAAATACAAAACTAATCATGTCTTCAGCTGTATTTTGCATTTGGCAGTAATGCTGACATGCTCAACAACTGAACAGAATAAACAGCTGTATATTTTGTGAGCCTATTGCTGTGCCTGCTAGTGTTATCGTGTAGTTTAGAGGACCGCTGTGAAACCACTCAGACTTAAAAGGATTTATATTTGGCTTCGTAGGGCAGCGGTTTACACACTTGCCTAACAAGTGAAAGATCCCTGTTTTGATCCCAGATGAATACACAAATCCCTTTGGGGTTGTGTCAGGAAGGACATCTGGTGTAAAAATCTGCTAAATCAAATATGTTGAACTACCTGCTGAGGCGACCCCTTGTGAATAAGGGGGTAGATGAAAGTAGCTCTATACTGAGGCTATGCTCTCTGCACCGGTTTGTAATTTTTGCTGTTCTGGCAACTGATGCAGCAGTTCATGCCATGAATACAATACAAGGTAATCCCAAAGACAACTTCGTAAATGAGTCAGCTGAATGTTAATTTGCAGTATAGGCTTCAGGTGTTAGTCTCTAATGAGATGCAATAAAACTAAATGATTCAGCATTTAAAAATGTGAAATTTGGAAAAGTGGGGAAAATGGGTCCTTGTTTTGTCATGTTCTCTGGGCCAAAAATTCAAGAACATGTCCAGAAATGGTGGTTAAATAGGTGTGACACATATCTAAAGTTAGTTATATATCCTACTGAGGCAATCATCCACTCATCTTTAATAAATGAAAATAAGAGTTTACTGACAAACTCTGTGATGCTTTGAATTGTAATTATTTCATTTGCCACAAGGTGGGACTGTTAGCAAAGGTACTCAGTGTGACCATTAGTCACACTAAGTGCAACTAATGGCATCTTGGTTTCATAATACGAGTGGACATGATGGGATTCAAGTGAAAAGTCAAGCCACTTGATTTCTCATTAGCTGGATAGTGCTATCTTAACAAATAGATTTCCTCCCTGCTACCATCTGCAGAGTGATGGGACTGGACAGCTGGAAGAAGACATTTACATAGTGCTCTCGACACGCCAGAACTTTACAGTAATATATCTTAATTCGTACTAATTGAGATAGTTGTTGAGTGTGTAATATCAAAGAGTATACGCAGTGCGAATGTGTGTTTGTGTGCATGTGGTAGCAGAGATAGCACAATTTATAAGGGGAGCCCCTTTTAGAGGGACAGTACAGACATTGATCCATGCAGATATTAGATCATTTATCTCTGCACACTGTCTTTATCTGCTGTAGTTATTGCTTGGCTCCCCTCCCTGTCAGCTGTGACATCGTTCCTTAACTTCTCTCCCCATCCCTATCTCTTTCTCCAGGTCTCATATCCCGGACCACCACACCGTCAACCTGTAATTTTCATATTTTTTTTTCACTTGAAGCCGCCGATGAAAATCTTCCCGCAGGTCTTGTCCGAAAGAGAAGAGAAAACCAAATTCATTCTTGAACAGAACAGGTTTTCCACTCCTGTCATGACTGCAGTGGATGTGGATTTATGACAACAGAAATGTGAAATAACTCATACTGTGGCTGTAAGTGCACTTAGTTTCATATAATTCCTCTTTAGCGGTCCCAGGAGGAAGGTGAGGACTTTTTAATAACTCCTTCCATTCACCTCCATCCTCATTAAGGGGTCTAGTTGAGTGAAAATGGAGACATCTACTGAGGGGGTGTTGAGAGGATTGATCTAGGCTGAGAAAAAAAAAGAAAGTGAGGGGGCTGCACTTTTTTTTTCCAGGCAGTTGTTGGATTCTCTCTCTCCAGAGCTCTGCTCCAGAATTTGACACATGAAGAAGTCTTTTATGGTGTCATTAGTGCAACTGTTCCATGGAGGACAAATGATTCTGTGGGTTAAGAGGAGTTAATCACCTGCCAGTCAAACCTCATCAAGCCGCCTCTACGGATGAGGCGCTATACAAATCTCATCATATTTATGGAGCCTCAATTAAGCCGATACAGGCAAGGAGACACATGCATAAAGGAGAGAGTGACAGGGGTAGGAGAGGGAAGGCTTGGAGAGTGGGAAAGAAAGAAAACGAGATAGAGGGAGACAGTAAGAGCTGGACGACGCTTGTCTGACACTAAGCAGCAGAAATGTAATGTCTTAAAAGGCCATCGCAGTCAATAAAGTTCCTAATGTGCTTAAAGCAATTACTGTGTCCGGAGAGGAACAGAGTGCATGCAGGATATTAACCTCAGTAACCCACTCTATCTGGACCATAATTAAATTATCCTCACATCCTCATTCTCATACAGACACACATGCACGCACTCAAACCACACACTTCAGCAAGCATGCATTCATTTATGCATGTTCACAGGAAGTGTGTGCTGAACTGTGTGTCAGCTGATACCTTGAACTGTGAAAAGAGGAGAAAGTAACTGGCTGATTATGATGTGGATCTATGGGAGCAGCGCTAACAAGTATTATTTGACCTTGGCATTGATTGATGTGTCATGTTTTGATTAAAACAAGGAGACTGCCAGTCTCTCAGAAAACTGCAGGCTCTCACGCATCAATTGTCAGTCGACGGGTCGGTGATGTCTCCGACAGTATATAATAATCTTCAGTAATTACTTATTTCAAGGGCCCTTTAGTTCCATTTAAAAGTGATGTGTGTAATAATTGACAGGTTCCAGCAAAGGTATTTATAATTTAGTATTAAGTCTAAGGGGGTCATGACTAATTGATACCAAGGAAGAAAGTGAATTCAATCAACTTTTTCCCACTCGTCCATCTGTTTGTACATAATTTCAATTTCCTTCTAGCTCTTAGTGTTTAAAGAGGCTTTCTAATTCTTTTTAGCATTTGGATCTGCTGCCCGTTCCTTCTGCTCTGCTTCTTTTCACCCGGCATTATGTATATTCAAATTTAAATAGTTATGCCCAAGTAATATAGCTAATAAGCTTCTCGGGCTGATTTAATGCCATTTAATAGTTGTCATACAAAATGATATTTGCAGAGCCAGGGAGAATTCTTGACACTACAGACCCTAATTATTGCCTCTGAAAATAACAACCCAGCCTTAAGCATTCTGCATGGGCTCCCGAAGGCGCTTTTCTCAGCATCTGGGACAGCTTTTGTGGCTGGGCTTGGCGGCATGCTAATTTTGTATTTCTAGATGGTGCCTCTTTGGTTTATTTTGGGCTGTGCTTGTATCATTAAGTACTTTTTCATGACCTTGCTTTGGGAATGCTAAGGTGTTTCTTCAGGTTAGCGTTAAATAAAGTTCCCTTAAACGCCACAATTAGGTTTGCACGTATTTGCACAGCGACACAATTGTTGTAATTTTGCCTCAGTACAGCACCGCAGTGCATAATTTCAGCTTTAATTCAAGGGGTAAACAAAAGCATCACCTCAGCTGTTTAGGAGTTACAATCATTTTCATACATATCCCCTCATTTTCACAGGCTCAAAGTTAATTAGACAATTGACTGACAAGCAGTTTCTCTATTTTATGACAAATTAAACAGATAAGAAAAATGCATGTTAAACTTCCATTTGGTAGCTGGTCACTGGAACTCTTAATATGAAGGCCTGGACTGTGGTGTAACCTGCCCTTGCACTATGGTGGCTGTGACAGGCTCTAGACGCCCCATCCCTGATAAGGATAAGTCAAAGAGACTGGATATATGGATGAACCTATCAGAGAGCTAGCAAAAAACTTGAAGTGGCCAAATTGAAAATCCGGTACATTTCTAAAAAGAATGAATGCACTGACCAGGTCAGCAACACCAAAAAAACCTTAAGGTCCACAGAATATGACTAAAGTGGATGATCGTGAAATTCTTTCCTTGGTGAAGAAGAAAATCCTCTAGCCTCTAAATGTCTAGCCAACTCAAGAACACTCTGGGGGAGGCAGGTGTATTATTGTCAAAGTCTGGGGGAGGCAGGTGTATTATTGTCAAAGTCTGGGGGAGGTAGGTGTATCATTGTCAAAGTCTGGGGGAGGTGGGTGTATCATTGTCAAAGTCTGGGGGAGGTGGGTGTATCATTGTCAAAGTTTAGCGCTTGTCAAGAGATTTCTTGCTGAATGAAATACAGAGAGTTTACAACAAGGGTGTCAAAAACGAGGCCCCGGGGCCCGACAAAGACTCCGATCTAGCCCACTGGACAGTTTTGGAAAATTTGTTGACTTTGAACTATATTTGGATCATTTTAACAGCTTTTCCTACTGATAAAGTCCTCCCCTATTAGCAATTAGACACTAAAATAAACAAGCAATGGACAAACAGTGAAATTAAAAATTTTTCATTGTTTCTCTAAAAATATCTTCTTCTTCTTTTTTTTTTTTTACAATGGGCCCACAATTTAAAATAATAATAAAAATTAATGATAATGTCTGTGATTTAAAATTAACAGCCTGCTTTATAGTTAAAGGACAGTCTTTTTTTGTAATTTTTCACATTTATGTCTTATTTTTTGCATTTTAAGCCCCAAGAGTGACACTGACAGATTTCTTTATTACAACAGCATTTTTTTTAATCACACTGAAAAAAAATCGAGATTTGCTGTTGAAATTGTGTGCTTTGTTTTTCTTCTTCTTATATTAAATATCACAGACATCAAATGTGTAATTACACTTCCTCACACTAGTAGAAAGCAAAGTTTCACTGGAATGACTCACTTACCATCAAAGAGGGCTGTATGTGCCCCCTGATGTGAAACGAGTTTGACATCTCTGGTTTACAACAAGATGCAAACCACTGGTTACATTTAAGAACAAGAAGGAAAGATTGTCAGTGTTACGCATGGGCATGTATGGCTGCCAGTGGAACCGGGTCACTAGTTTTTACTGATAATGTGAGTGGAGATGGAAGTAGCAGGATCTGAAGTGTACAGGGCTATGCTCTCTTCTCAGATTCAGCCAAATGCTGAAAAACTGACAAGTGGATAATGACCCAAAGCATACTACAAGATAAAAGCAACCTAAGAGTTTATCAAACCAAAGAACTGGCATATTTTTAATGACAAAGTCAGTCACCATATGTCAACCCAACAGAGAATGCTTTTCAGTTATGAAGGACAAAACAAAAGGATGAGACAGCCACAAACAAATAACACCTTAAGGCGGCTGCAGTAAAAGCCTACCAAATCATTTCAGCTAAGGGGACATGGCATTTAGTGATGTCCACTGGCTCTCAGCTAGGCAGGTATCGATGGCAAAGGATTTTCATCATTTATCTTTATATTTAAAATTTGGTCCTGTGTATAAAAATGTATGTAATTCCCAAACAGTTAATACCAAACTTTTGTTAAAACTGCTTGAAGTAAAGCTGAAAATTTGCACTTTAATTACATGTTGATCATTGTAGTGGACAGAGGTGGAAAACTACTAGCACAATTACTGGATTGTCCAAATACTTACAGACTTAATTGCATGCTTGTGAATATAGAGATAGATGGATCTGAGGGACATTTATTATGCTGAATGGGTCTCCAAAGCTGTAGTGAGAGGGAAAAAAGGTGTTAGTCCATCAGCAGACTGTCAACCACACACACACACACACACATAGGAAAACATAGAAAGAAAGAGAGCGAGGGAGAGAGACATGAATAATATTCAGCCATCAACTCTTGAACGATAGGAAGGATATTTTTTTGCCAGTGGTCACCTCCAGTCTGTTGCATCCACCAGTAGGCATGCATATCCAAGAAGTGCCTATGCATATGGATATGCAGGCCTTTTCATATGAGCAACAATTTGTCACCCTGCTGTGTTTAAGCTGACACAATGAACAGAGTGTGAGTATTATGAACTGAGTTCGTGCATTGAATTTAATCAAACCAACTGCTGCAAACCCAGCAGGAATTACATCTTAAACCACATTACAGCAAGTAAGCACTCTTCAAATATTCATACATACGTCCTTGGGGTATTTGACTATCACATGTTAATGAATATTTCATGATAAAAATAGTAACCTCTGAGCGGACTAGATTTTCAAACATGCTTTAGAGCAGATTTAAGGAACTTTCTCAGTGTGTTAGCTGATAGGAAATTATGATATTAATCAGTACATGCAGAACTGTATCTGCGCTTCAATCTGCTGCTCCTCCAGTGTTGTGAACTGATTGCCTCCTCACTGCACTGAAGAGTAGAATGTGAATGAACAGCATTGTTGCATTACTACACAGATATCAGCTGCATAAGATTTGTAATCATATCTAGTAGAATAAGATCTTTGGCACCACTGTGCCCCTCTCAAATACAAATACAAGCATAGTCTTCCTGACTGTCACACATGGCTGTAAGTCATGATTGGAATTAATGCATCCAGCCCATTGCAGGCTAATTTCATTAACTTTTACGAAGGTCATGTTCTATAGAGATGCAGTGCGTACAAGCGACAGCCTCCATGTCTGGAAAATTAAAACAGCCTCAAAGTGCCAAAAACCGCACCAACATGAGTGGCCACTTGAAGCTGGCTCCAAATGAGAATTTGATTAGACTCCCATATTAAAATGTGCAACTTTACAGAAGAAATAAACATGGTTATAATGTGGTAGAGATGATGTGTTTGGCTTCTATGTCCAAGTTTCCCAGTTTTTACAAGATGTTTAAATTATATACTTAAAGGCTGTATAATTAAAAGTCTGTCAGCCTGGACTGACACTTGTAACACATGTGGCTAGTAGCTGCATGCTGGTCTTCACCTCTGCTAATTCAAATCAATAAACCTGAACAATTATCTGATAAATAGCATGGCTTGCTTTGTGATTACAAAAGAGTAGAAGAACAGCTCAGGTTGAGCGATTTGGAGACAAAATAAGAGAGGCAAGGTTGAGATGGTGGATTTACTAGGAATAGGATGTTGAAGATGGTGCTGCCAAGCTGGAGGAAAAGAGGAAGGCCACAGAAAAGATTCATGGATGGAAGGAGGACATGCAGAGGGTTGGCGTGACAGCAAAGGATGCAAGAGATGGAGTGAGATGGAGATACCTGAGGCTGTGCCCTAAAAGGAGCAGCTGAAAGAAGAAGAAGAAGCCTGTAACAGGAGCTTTTGCACGCACTGTCCAGCTTTCGCTAGTGTAATTCTAATTTATTTGCATACCTCTTCTCAGGTATCTGTATCTGTGGGATTTACCAATAAATAGTCAACTTCAAGTACTTCTTTTGTATGCAAACTAAAACTGCATACTGTGTATCATACTAATATATCAGAGACTAATTTAGCCTAAGGATGCTGAAGTCAAAATTCTGTTTGTGACAAGTGCAAGAATCTACTTCTACCGCTCAAAATAACCTAATCTTATAGTGCAAATATGTGAGTATAAATGTAAGTCACTGTCGATGCGGAGCAAATTCAAAAGTCCAGAAAGCATTTTTGTTTGCCTTGAGAAGTGCAAGCAAATATTTCAGTGAGAGATAAAGCCACTGGACAGCTCAATCCTGCATGTCTGTACCGCTAATATTCATTTTGTTTGCCCTCACTGCTCATTCTCTCTTCTTGTGGTCATGAATCACAGAAGGCCAGGAAGTACAAACAAAAAAATTAATATGAAGTGAAAATGCATGACCGTAGCCTTGGGGAATAGAAGGACAGCAGGGTAGAGACCATTTGTGTCTGTATGTGTGCATGTGCGAGAGACATCAAGAAAAGGAGCATTTCTCTCAGAGCAAAAATGAGATTGCGGAATTGGATAGAACGCTCCTCCACCCCTCCAATGAAGGGGGCTTTCTCATATTGCAGGAGGACGTATGAGGTGCGAAGCAAAGGCATTGGATCACGACAGGGTTCCCAAGCGTCTCGAAGACTTGATAAGGAAAAAAAATTACTGCAGCAGAATTAAGGGCTCATCATTTGGAGAAATTGCTTGGGAAACATCCAGAATTGTACCAATGTAAACGCTGATAAAGAAACTTCCTGAGAGCCAGCGTCAGTGTTTCAGCCTGAGAAACAAACGCTGATGGGCCGTACAGCATGTTTTAACACCGCAGTGCACAATATACAGCATCCAGCTCAACTCAACTCACTCACTCTATCACTGTGAATGTGCTTAGGATGGCACATGTACAGCTATACCCACACAACAAGCACCCACACACACACATTAAAAGATACACACACACACACAAACAAGCCAAGGTAGTAGACAGCCAGTGTGGAGATAGATGGAAGAGGTAAATAGGGGTGTCATGGCAGTGTGATGGAATGAGGCAAAGGAGAATTCATCCTGTGTTTCCTCTAGCCTCTGTCCCCCTGCTGACAGCATCCTGAAATAGGGCCCGCTGTGTCTGTATATAAGTGACCGTGTGTGTCTGTGTATGTTTGTGTGTGAGCATCTCTCTTTTCTATATGCTTCCTCCTCTTGCTGTGGGTATGTTTTTTTATTTATTTATTTGTTTATTTTTTAATTCTGTGTGTCTCCCTGTGCGTTTTTTCCTCTCTGTGTTGTGTATCATCTCAGTTCTGGAAACAGGATGAAAGCAGCCAATGTGAGGAGAGATAACAGTAGGGAATGAGCTAAAAGAGGGAGAGAGCCCCCTGGGGGAAGATGAAACATCCTTACTGTTTCGTTTTTATGCTCAGATCTGGTTTGAACAGAAATCCCATCGGGCCAGTGGTCAGTAAAGTGTTATTAGATCCCACAGAGGATCTGTCTTTTGGATTGGCAATACAGCAGGTAATCCTTTAAATGTTGTTGCTTTAAGGTACAAAGGACATAGTTGTGAATGTGGTAGGTATTTAGTGCATTCTGGGACACGTTTGATGGCCTAATGGTTAGCCTGGCAGATAAAAACACTTTAACCTTCTGCTGCCTTTTTAACAGTGCCAAAAGAACAGTGACTTAATTATGCACAGTGTTTAAATTAACCAATCACTGGCTACTTTGGTAGATATAACGTCTAAATGTCTAATTAACACAAATATCTAATCAGCCAATCACATGGCAGAAATACGATGCATTTAGGCATTTACACATCAATTCAATTCCATTCAAATTTCTTTATTATGGCAACAAACAGTTGCCAACATTTGCCTCAAGCCTCTTTATACTGTAAGGTAAAGACCCTACAATAATACAGAGGAAACTTCAATAATCAGACAGAACTAGCAATCTGTTGGCAAAAGTGGGACAGAAAAACTTAGTTTTAACAGGAAGAAACCTCTGGGAGATCCAGGCTTAGGGAGAGGCAGCCATCTGCTGTGACCAGCTGGGGGTAAGGAGAGTAAGACACTTCAGCCTACCTTTATGACCACACTGTACAGTGTATCCATCTTCTGATTGCGGTTTCCAGTAGGATAATGCGCCATGTCAAAAAGGTCAAATCATCTCAAACTATTTTCTTGACCATGACAATGGGTTCACAGTACTCAAATGGTCTCCATGGTCACCAGATTGCAATCTAATAGAGGACCTTTGGGATGTGGTGGAACAGGTAAATCACATCAACGATTCACTGCCGACAAATCTGCAAGAATGTGTCATGTTATCATGAACGATAATGTTTCCAGCTTCTTGTTGAATCTATGCCATGAAGAATTAAGGCAGTTTAAGGCAAAAGGGAGTCTAAATAAAGTTGCTGGTGAGTAAATTTTTAATCAGGCAATTGACCAAAATGAAGCTTTTTCTCATCTTTCTGCCACATTTGTGTTATTAAATAAGTGCTCTTTGGCAGATATAACGAAGCCCTCTCGGGGACATACGCACGAAACACACTATCAGTGCAGCAGGAGAAAAAATTCTGCAGAAGCAGTGGCAAAACCTGACTTTAGGCGCTCCTTTGCAAATCAGCAAGAGATCATTTTTTTAATGCATTTGAATATACTGTCTCCAGGTAGGTTCGGATTAGAAACTTCTTCAGTATTACAGAACCTTTCTTTGGGCTCACCTACTCGTTCTTAAATGGCACATTTGTATTTTTGCTGCCATTTACCTCATCAAATAAAATATACCTTTAAGTCGTTGTTGGAGTGCTGTGGGCTGGCCCTGCCATTTATAAATCGAAGTGGTTTTAAGCCAGCCTTCAATGAAATAGTGGAGCGCAAAGTAGTACTCTTATCCCCACTTGTTTAGTTCTCCCCATTTTTTCACTTTCAACTGTCTGTTTCTTTTTTTCGCTCTCATTTTCTGGCTCCGTCTGACTTTGTCTCCTCCAGTCTCTCCTTCTTTCTGTCCCAAGGGATAAAGACCCTCCCAGCCTAGAGCTCGTTGTGCGTGTGTTTAGTAATTAGAATTAAAGTATTAGAGTTAAAAAGGAGGATTTCAGTCTGATTATGATGAAGGAAAAAATAATCCAAACTCTCCCTTATGGGTTTGAAAAGAAAAAGAAAACAATTCAGTGCAATACCACCTTTCAAATGAACAGAGCTAAACAGACCAAACATGATTTGCTTTTAAGTAAAGCTGTCAGCGGGTTTGTGCATGTTTTCTTCGGGTGTGCATGAACATGTCTGAGTGTTCATAGGTGTGTGGATAAAGTGTGTCTCTTTGTGAGTGGCTATAAGTGAATGGGTCTCATCCGTCTGCCTTTCTTTTTTTTGCGGTGACTTTTCTTCTCGATTAAAAATGAATGCCTCCCCTTCTGCTCTCTGTCACTTTTCCCTGCTTCTGCTCCCACTCCCTCTCTTTTTCACTATTATCCCCTCTATATCCTCTCTATTTTCTTCAAGCTATCTCTATATATCACCCTGCGCACACACACACAGTGCCACTTTCTTCCCTCCTTGCTCCTCGTAGCTCTCTCCTCCCATCTCATTCTCTGAGACCCCCTCTCTCTCTCTCTCTCTCGCTTTCTGAACATATTTCATCAAAGGCCCTGCACACAGGTAACACTCACCCTGATCTCATTAACTGCTGCTAAGCGCGCAAGACTTGAAAGAACACACTGTTTCAAACACACACACGTGCACGCAAACACACACACGTGCACACACACACACACAGCTTGTATAACCCTAACAGTTGCATAGGACAAGAGAATCAAAGATGGAACCTTCCAGAGGGCTCATGTATAATTCTTAAACTGAGAAGTGTTATAACGATCTAATGATTTCAGGCTAAGGTGCGAATGCTGAGATAGGCCTTTATATTGGCTCTGTGTATGCATGAGTGTGGATACGTGTGTGTGTGTGTGTGTGTGTGTGTGTGTGCATACCCCCCCCACTCAGTCTCTGTCCTGTTAGTAGCGGTATTAACCTGGGGTCTCTCTGCTCTCCCGATCAGTGTAACCCCATTAACTCCCATTAAGTCTCATTACTTCCCTCGTGAGAGTCGTTACAGCTTCCTTTATCTCATTACCTAAACACCACAGTATGCATTCTGTGGATTTCTGCTCAGTGCCACATAATTTTTGCAAGTAATTGCGACTCCTTATGTGTTTCATTGGAGGTAGGACCAGGTATGAATGGTGGTTTGTAAGCCTGCAACTGACAGTAATTGAGCAATCCACTTCCTCCCAAAGACAAGAAGGCAGCCCACACTGCCAAGGAAACAGTTTTTTTTTTTTTTTTTTTTTTGAGGCCTGAAGGGCTGTGTGGAGAAACTACCAGCGAGGGGGCAGTAGAGTGACAGCTTGACACAGAGTCATAATTATACATGACTGTCAGAGTGAAATATTCAGCAGTGTGTGGTCATGGGGATGAATTATATATTCACTACTGTGAGGACTTCTGTTCCAGAGTGGGATTTGATGTTGTAGGTGCTGAGAAGGAACGGGTTCTGGAGTCAAATGGAGGGGAAAAACACAGAAACGGAGTGAGCGGTGTGATTAAAAGACACGAAGGGTGGCCACATTAGGTCAGATGTGGAGGAAGTGAAGTTTTACTCAACAGCTCACAGATGTCTGCAATACTCTAGGTGCATGAAAGATGTATGCCAGGCACAAGCGACTTAGAGCCTTACACAGTTTTTTTTTTTAATTGTTGTTTTCACTCTAACATATGCTGTTCACAAATTTGCAGTTTAAACACTGAGTAAACGTCCTTCTGGTCATTTGCAGTTAGAGATGATTCACTGAAGCATAATACATACATATTTACAAAAGTGATGAGTGGTCTGTTCTCCTTCCACTTTATACAGTTTCACTTCTTGTTTTTAGTGTGTTTGGAAAGAGGTGTTTTTGGCAAATCATAAAACTCATAAAACTTAGTAAAATTTTAGAATAGGTTGCTTTTCACTCCCTATAGCATGTTTGTCAGATTACACAAAGAATAAATCCTAAATGGCATAAATGGAGCAAAGCCTACAAAGCTAGTTCAGGCAGACAATTTGCGCAGCACTTCCAGACTCTCATGTGACACACTATTTGCTGCAACATCCAACTGAGTCTTTGTAATAAGGTGGTGTATTTAAGCTGTCAAAAGCCCCGGTTACACTCCTGCTCTGCCAGTGTAGCTGCTTTTATGGCTCACTTTGCAACTCGTGCTGCCACGGTTACCGCTGCTTCTGCTGCTGCTAAATTTCATCAACAGCTGGTACCTGACCCACACACAGGGCTCATAAGATAGAAGTTTCTCTTGGGAGATGGTTGCTTAAGGTCGTAAAATAGTCAAAGATGACGGAAAAAGTCCCACATAATGCGGCACATATGACAGACGTGTCTGCCTCTGATGTTGCTCTCGGATTTATACACCGCATCATTCAAACTGCATGCCTAAAAACCTTGCTATTGTAATATTTATTATCACATATGCGGCTTTCAAATGCAGGCATCATTTATTAAGATCTTAACTCCAAAACCCTAAAATGTGATTTAATCCAGCTGACTAAAACCCAGTGGCTGTTGTCAGATTCTGTATATTAACATTTGAAACATCAGATCATTTAACTGGGTTCCATTGCTCATAAAAAAATAGAAATTCAATGCCTAAAATATCTTTGAGCAGAGCGATGAAGGAGCCAGCTAAGAGAATTGGCAAACAACAAACAAATAAATCCCCTTAGAAGTCATTTACTTTACAAGAGCAAAGACAGAAGCTAAAACATTTCACATTTCATTTTCACTTGTGAGTTAAGTATGTGGTTAGTGTTGTGGACCAAAATAATAAATCAATCCCAAAATCTGATTCCATGCAAGTCCACCTATTTGTGCAAAGCACCAGAGAGGTAATACTGTAGCCTATGTGTTGAAATAGAAAGTACCGGATTACAAATTAATTTGGTCACTGTGTTCTTCTGCTGGGAAAGTCCGTATTACAAAACACACAACAAGGAACTGATAGAAAAGACTGAAAACTGGGTTATAAAAGTGCAAAAACATAATACACTAATCCCCCAACATACAAACGTACAGGTGTAGTCCCACAACAGACAAACAATTAGCCTAAACAGAAAGAAATAGATTTAGTTAGGTCAAATGGTGTGCCCTAAAGTATACTTGGTAGTGTGCACTCAAAAAGTAGTCTTGGCCCCCAGTAAACATGGAGTGATAATTTTGAGCAAAATGCAACTGAAACATACAAAATCAAAAGTTTATTTATTCAGATGACCAGATTCCATTAAATTGATCATTTTATATTGTACTTATGTAACCAAATCATATGGAAAGGTTTTACAGGTTATCAAATTGCTTAATGTCAGAATTTTGGGCATAAATATTTCATTGATTGTGTGAGCTCTTTGCTGCTCCCCATATTTGTGTCTCTCTAACTTTGGCTATCTAATACAGGCAAATATAAAAACGTACCTGCCTTTGTATTCAAGGATATTAAAGTTATTAAATAACTTCGCACACACATTAACTGAAATAAAACAGAGGTTACACCAAAGTAGGTTGTAGCTACATCTGTGGTGGCTCCATCTGCGGTTCTATCGTTGTATTTCTTCACTTTTCCCTTATTATAGGATGACTAATCTACACAATACCTGTAGAAGAGCAGCAGACATTTGAAGCACATGTACCCCTGTTTTGCGGACACTGCAGTGGGACAGTCCATCACGTTCTTGCTTGCTATGTTATCACTAATCAAGCTGACTGTTCACGGCAGGCCATGAGGAAATGTTCCCCACCGACATGTTTTCAGTTACTCTGGATGTTTTGTATGGTAAGCTTAACTTTGGTGGTTTTACGCAGGATACTATATGATGAATGATAACAGAAGGAACTGCACTGCCTCCAACCCAAACCAGTTTGGACAAGCAGGCCCGAGTAAAGGTCTAATCAAGCAAGCAGATACCTGTGAGTGTTTGTAGAAGCTTTAGGGGCCCAACGCCTCCACATAATTTTAGTGTTATTTTGAGGGGGCAGAATGGGCCGTGTCAACAGCACACACTAAGTGGACCCAATATCCAGAGTCTCAGGTCCCCTCCAGTATTGCATACATCAGTGTTACCAAGACAACCGCTCAATCTTTCAGTCAGGTTTTATAACCACTGTGATTAGGGCTCATAAAGCTGAGACCATATCCTGATGTTGTTCTGCATTGTAAGAGATAGAGAGACAGATATATGAGCGGAGGCGAGGGAGCACATGTGTGTGTGCGGATGTGCGTGTGGAGTGAAGTGTGTTACAAGGAAAGATTGGATCTGACCCATTAACTTTACAGATCACTCATTGAGCTCCAGAGCACTAGGGGTCAGGAGGGAGATTTCACTGTAAATCTCTAAAACGATCAAAATGATAGACCAGAGAGCTGAGGGACAGCGAGAGGGAGGGAGGGAGAAAGAGAGGGAGAGTAGCAGAGCAACGAGCAAGCACAGCTTGCAGCAATGTTTCTGACTCTGTCCAAAGCCAAGATAAGTTTCACTATGGATGTCATCTGCGTCCAAAACAGCCAGCTGGACTTTATTTTCCTCTGTTACTCGTGTAAACATTTAGCAAAAACGAGGTTTGCTATTTTCAGTGTAAATGGTGAAAAAGGACCTTTGCCAAAAAAATAAAAATAAAAGAGTTCATAAACCCTCCTGAATTATGAGGATTAGGCAACCCTAATCAGACTAAACTAATAATGCACAAACAGTTGTACTTCTCGTCTGTTTATTGAGCACATTTAATCAAGTAACTGCAAACTGCATTGGGTTGTGTCTAAAAAAACAGCTTTTTGCAGCAGCGACATTCCTCACATGTTTATGTTTGTGAGATTTGGACGATAGGTGGAAAAGGAGGAGGGATTTTGGACTCTTTTGTAACTGTGTCTGGTTCTCAACATTTCCAGGATATCTTGATTAACAGTTCTCTGCAGTTCATATCAAATCATCTTGGGTGGGTTAAGGTTGGGTTCTGAGTTGGGTTTTCTCATAAAAAAATACTGGATCAGGTAGAAAAACATCCCTCAGCCAGTGACATATTCCTCATCATTTTTCAGAGTTGCCCTTTTCCTCTACACATATTGTGCTTTTTTTTGGCCTTTTTTTGCCAAAAACTTCAACTTTTGTCCCGTCTGTCCACAAATGGTTTCTGGATGGTCTTTGATAGGTGTTGGCTGCTGGTGTTTTTCTGTTGCACACAGGTTATTTTCACCTATTTCGGCACTCCACATTGTGCTGCAGATGGAATTTCTGTAAGGTGCCCACTGCAGCAGCAGTTCTGAATTTTCTCCATGTGTAGAAAGTTTCCCTTATTGAGGACTGATGAACCCCCAAAATTTCATAAAGGTTTTGTAGCCTATTACTACACTATTACTATTACTGTGATCCAACCTTTTATGAGAGCAGATTTTGTTCTTAATCAGCTTTAATATATCATGTTGTTTTTACGCCGGTACTGATCTGGAGCCCACAAATCCAATCTTATTTTTAAAGTTTTGATGAAGTCATTAGTACAGAGCACAGTGATTATTTTTTCAAACACAAACTTTGTCTTATTAGTTTTTTCAGACTCTGTTTGTCTGTAATTTTGAATCAGATGGAGAGAAGAACACATTTTATGTATAATCAATGCACAAATCCTGGTGAATGTTCAAAAAGATTTTCTTGCAACTAGCCCTGGGTTATTTTTCCTTCTGGGTTTCTGCCTCAAGAAGGATGTTTTTAGATGTGGCCTTTCTGGCTGTGTTGGGTCATGGCCTGCAACCCAAAACATTACCTCAAAAAGATAGCTAAGGAGGTTCACATGAGGACATTCAGCGCCTTAAGGTAAACACAAACAGCAGATGTGTCATGTAGAGGAGGTGAAGCGAGAAGAGGGAAAAGTCACTGTACTAAACTTTAGCCTCAGACCAGGATGTTTTTTTGCTCTTCTCTTTTGCCCAGTGGCACAGGAGCTTGTTTGCTTGGTCACACCTCAGATCCAACGACCTCTACCCGTCAAACCTCTACAATATTGTGGAACCATTATCTAGAATGACTTCTAACAAACCAACCACCTCTTTGTACAATCGTCCTCTTGATTTTAGACATCCAATCACAATCTACAGGAAATCTTTCTGCTGTGTGTCACTATCACTACAACCGACCATCACACCCAGATAATCTATAACCTGGTGTCCATCTCATCCAGTAACACATGATCAAGGTCTAAGTTCTGAGTATGTATGCACCGAAACCTTGAACAGCGTGACTAAAAGTCAATCTTTTTCACTATAACACCAAAGAAAGCTGGATGTTACTCTGTAAGCCTCATTTCATGCAGAAAAATCTATTAACATAGCATGGGGCTGTAATGCAGTCTGGCTTTTGCTTAGACACTCATATATTGCAGAGTGTAAAGCCAATCATGGTAATGGCTTTAGCCTGGGAATACTGGAAGGCCCAATCATCAGCCTGAGAGTGCCTTTTTTTCAGACTTGACATTTGATATGTGATTGCTGCTTCCATTCAGTTTTGTTTTGATCATCAGAAATCCACCCACACTGTTTTAAGCTAGATTGTTTGGTGCTCAGAAGTACTTAAGTGCAGCTCTTGTGCTCACTGAGGTCTACCTCTGCGCTTTAGTGCCTGGGCTTTTACTGGTTGAACTCTGAACTTTTGTCTAAGAGGCTAAGGAACTCTTGGTTAGTTATAACTGACCGCTTGATATGAGAAAAAAACAAACACTGCATCATATAAATAACACTGACCTCCTACATTTACATAAACTATTTTTTTCACCCAGCAGACGTTCATTTGTTTACTTTTCTTCTTACTGTATTTACTGATCTGATCAAGCCAGACCCCTTCTCTTGAACGCTGCTTTCCTTCCGACCTTGGTATCTTGTGGGAGGAAGAGCAAGTGAGTAATTGTTTACCAAGTAGGAGATTAATTGCAGTTAAGGTCTCTGCCTAGTTATGGGCCAAGAACCCAGATCAGCAACAAATTTCATTACTTTTTTTTTTTGTTTCTTTGTGAATATATGCGTGTGTGCTTGTGTGTGTGTATGTTTGCATTAGTAAAGTATTGTTATTTTTGTGTCGCACATGCTCATGCACATGCCAGCCACTTAGTGATGCAGCACAGCAGAGGGAGTAATTACAGATTAGGACAGGTCACTAGGCCTGAGGTTCACCTCAGCTCTGAACGGTGGAGCTATTTTGGACCTCTGGGAAAATAGGAAGGGCTGCACTCCAGTCCAGCTTAAGTTACGAGGCTAAGAACATTAATTACTCACTGGGACAACACATGAGTGCAGCTTAGACTGTAATTGGTGGGTTTGCCTACAAACTCCATGAATCAGGGTGCACCTCTTCTGACCACTGTATCACTGACTGATTATGAGGATTGTGTTCTTTGACTCCCAGTGAACCACAATTATCCTTATGCTATTAAAATAAGTGTTATTTGTTTTGCACTCAAGACCAAACAATTATGTAGGTACAGGACGTGGGAATTTTACAGTCATAACGTGGGGATTGTGCAATGAAACAGAGGAGAGGGGGTTGGGAGCATACCAGTACATTGTGCTAGCATTCTGTGACCTGGAATTGGTACACATAGTCTGTTTGGGGAGAGCTCAGTGCAACAATGTGAATTTTTCCATGAGCAAACTTTAACATGTAACATGAGGTGACTGTGTTGTCTATCGAGGTTTTTCTGTGTGTTTAATTAAAGGGACTGTTTCTACATGCACAAACCTGTTATGGTGAGCTTGTCTGAGCAGAAACATTCCACACTTTGATTCTTAACTGTGCATTTCCGTCATGTCATCATATCAACAACTTTCATCTACTGCATAATCTGGGTTTCTTGTGCTTTGACTTTATGTGATAAATTGGGGAAAATGTTTTTTTTTTCCAGCCAGAGTACATTAAATTCTTGTTTTCCAGTGTTGCATAATCTGTGTGGTTTCCCAGAAGCCTGCCATAATTCTTTACTTTGCCACAGTTTTCCTGGCAAAGCAAAGCACAGAGACACAGAGAGACAGAGAGGCTCAGATAGAAAACTAAAGGGCTCTCTGAAACCTGCCTCCAACCTTTTGCCACGGAGTTTCCAAGATTAAACAGACTTCCGTCTGAGCCAATCCTAAAATGGGAGGGGATAGACCAATACAAAAACTGACTCAGGACTGAAAAATCTGTCAGTCTAGAAAGTGAAAGAACAGACACATGAACTTGAGAGGCAGTCAGATGGTCCACTGGCACTTTTTCCAGAAGATTTCCTTATTTGAAGTAACAGTAATTTAGTTACAGCTGTCTTGAACTTGGACACATTACTCATAATATTCACATTGCAGTCCAGCTGTCACTGTGCTGGCAGAAGACCTGGTAGAGCGTTTTGTTCTTTCAGAACCACAGGAGGTATTCTCCCTTTTTGTGTCAGACTGTGGCCGTGTTGTGTGACAGACTGAGCAGCATGTCAAAGGAGGTGAATTCAGAGAGCGTATCTCTGTGTCCTTTGAGCACAACAGCAGCCACTGAGCAGGAGATGCTATGTATCTTTGGGACGGGGGACCTAGGGCGCTCTCTGGGCCAGCGTTTTCTCCAGACTGGCTACAAGGTGGTGTACGGCAGCCGCAGACCCCACAGCTGTGGCCCATTGCCTCCGGGAACTCAGGTACAGTGCATGATGTCTGTTGTTTTTGTTGTTATTGTTCTTATTTGACTGCTGATATCACAACATGTGAATTGACCAAAACAAATACCTGTGTTCAAAGTGCATAGTTAGTGCTGTGAGAAAAGCAGCTCTTCTAATCAGGCTTGACCTTGTTTAGCTAAACTAGTTTGCTTATAATTTGTGTACGTGCAAGCATCTCTCCAGATGTTGCTGTTTTTTGTTTGTGCTCTACATCCTGCATTGCTTTGGTTTTTGTTTTGACTGAACTAGAATCTCAAAATAAATGAAACCTTTTGTCAGCGGTTGTGTTACCATGTGTCGTGGCCGTGCGTGACAGTTCTCCTGTGTTTATGTCTTGTGCAGGCGATGAGCCATGTGGCTGCAGCCCAATCAGCCAGGCTGGTTTTTATTTGTATTCACAGAGAAAACTATGATTTCCTGGAGACTCTTGCACCTCAGCTCAAGGGGAAGGTACTTTGTTGCACTGTGAGATGACTTTGTGTGACAAAGCACTTGGATCATTTCTAACTTTTCATCCACTCTATTGATTTAATTGATTGGAAGGTCCTGGTGGATGTCAGCAACAACCTCAAGAAGAATATGTACCCCGAGGCCAATGCTGAATATCTGCAGCGGTAAGGGGAAACTAGGGCAGCAATGTAATAAAATGAAATATTGGGATATCTCATGGACCATGTGGGTTGAATCACCAAAAAAAAATAAATAAAATTGTAAGCCTTTAAGAACATGAGGCAAATGACTGTTGTTTAATAACCAGGCTAATCCCTGGAGCTCAGGTGGTGAAGGGTTTCAACACCTTGTCTGCGTGGGCCCTTCAGAATGGACCTTCAGATGCCAACAGACAGGTAATAAATGCATCTGCTTGTTGTGTTAAAGTCTCCTTGTTTGCATGGTATACTAGGGAAAAGGTAAAAAGTATTACATATTTGCATGCAGAACCACATGCATTTGACAGTTCTCTGATCTGTTCACACAGCTGGGGATGACCAAGAAGTTAAAAATAATAATCTCTTTCCTAAAGGAAAGTATTTCCGTCCAAATTATATTATTAACTCATTTTGAAGTTTTGATCAAACCGAAGCCAAGCGAAAGAGGAGGAGAGGAGTCAGCCTCGTGTCTTTCCTGAGAATGCTGTCTCTGTGGTATCCTTGAATCAATTAACTCCACACTCTCTCTTAGATCTAAGCTTCCCATCATGTATTTTGCTCTCTCACTGCAGCATGTGTTCTGCTCATTTTGATCCAGTTTCGGAGTCCCAGTGGACAATAAATTAAAAAAAACCTACAGGAGAACGCGTGTGTTGTGGGGAGTACATGTTTATGCACTGGACTATGTTTAATTTTGAGCACCATCAGCAACATTGCATAGGTGTTGAGCATTCCTATGACCACATTGACTGTCAGTGTGTCTCTATTGGTTGATCATCATGTGTACGAGTGCATAAAATTAAATGTGTAAATGTAGAATGATGAAAACCTGCACTTCGCACATGGGGCACTTCTCAAGCTTTAAAAATTATAGATTGTTTTTCTTTCCTCTCCAGGTGTACGTGTGTGGGAACAGTCTTGAAGCAAAGCAGGCAGTAATAGAGGTGGCTACCAAATTAGGCTTCACTGTTCTGGACAGGGGGTCTCTGACTGCAGCCAGAGAGCTGGAGGACTTCCCTCTGCAGCTGTTCCCAGAGTGGAGGCTGCCCTTGAAATTGGCCACTGGCCTCACTGCCTTCTTCTTCTTCTATCTACTCATCAGAGATGTCATCTATTCGTATGTGGTGAATGATAAAGACGTCTCCTTTAGAATCATGGCATCCTTGGCCAACAAGGTAAATTTGTTTATTACCTTACAAATTAGCACATGGTACACTTTGAAAAGTCACCGCCAAATATATCCCATAAAAATGACTAAACAAATAAAAAGTTTTCACTTAAAACTCATGGATTTTATCCTCAAAACAACTTGCGCTGTAATTGTCTCCTTCTGTCAGGTGTTCCCCATCGTGTCGCTCATTATGCTGTCTTTGTGCTACTTGCCTGGAGTCATAGCTGCCTTCCTTCAGCTCTACAGAGGAACTAAATACAAGTCAGTAATCAAAATAGGATGCAATTATATTTAATCCCAGCAGAGTGGTGTGCAATTTTCTAATCATTTTTGTGCCATACTGCTAAAACCTATGTTTCAGGCGTTTCCCCGACTGGTTGGATCGTTGGATGTTGTGCAGGAAACAGCTGGGACTCGTTGCTCTTGCCTTGGCTTCTCTGCATGTGCTCTACACTCTTATCATCCCTATCAGGTGTGTAAAGCTGCACATCTTCATGCCTCTTCATTAAACATATCTGGGGCTGTTTTTAACTGTTTATAACTGCTCATTAGAATAACATTGTTTGGGAAGATGTACATGGTCCCAAATGTCATTGACTTTCTTTTGGTCTCTGGTCGTCACATCATTGACAAATGCTTCATGTGTGGATTCAACTTTAAGCACTAGTTTTAGACTAGATGACATTTCAGGGTCTGGTTGCCTAGGTAACCCTTTCACATATTTACTACTATCATATGTTAATCAGTGATATCCTGCTCTGGTATCAAACGCTCACCTGAAAGCTGAGAAGTTTATTTCAGTCCCGTCCACTTTGTGTCACCATTGGTTAATTTTCTTGTAGTTGCATAATGTTGACAGATGTCCTTCCCTTTCTGATGTTCTTTGGTCATCACGTTGTTGCACACATCCTACTAATCTATTACTACAGAATATGCAGCTATAATGATAAGCCTAAATCACGCTTTAATAAACTTGTGAATAATGTTAATTCAGCAATTCTTGTGAAGTCTTCATCTAGGTTTTATTTTAGATCTTAAAGAGTTATGCCCATCTGTCCACATGATTTTTCTCTAAATAATCATTTTTGCCCTCAGATATTATGTGAGATACAGACTGGCAGCACATACTATCTCACAGGTAAGACTTGGTAACATTTTTAATCATACCTCTCTCACTCTGTAAATAGCTGGTAAAAATGTCTGCTCTTTGTTTGCTGGGATTTTAAGATCAGGGAGAACAAAACGTCACCATTTGATACCACCATGGCCTGGCGTACTGACTCTTACTACGTTATTGGGATTCTGGGATTTGGCCTGTATCTCCTTTTGGGAATAACCTCCCTCCCTTCTGTCAGCAATATACTCAGCTGGAGAGAGTTCAGCTTTATACAGGTAAGACGGATATAAAATGTAGTGTCTGGAGTGATGTATCCCTAGCAGAAGGGGATTGATCTTTGAATTTGTTAGAAGTCTAGCAGCCAAGTTTTCAATGAGCTGGAAGCAGAAGAGGAGGGATTTATAATAGCCTGAACATCATGAGATGAAAGCATGGAGCACTTTAGCAAGATCTGCTAGACAGTAAAGAAAAGAAAGTAATAAAAACATTAACTGGAGAAAGCTTAGACCCAAAGTTGCCTTGTAAACCTGTCCTAACAAGTTAATAGAATTGACCTGCTCATTCAATTCAGTCTCCCACTTATTTAGAAAATATAGATGACTTAAAATGTTCTTATTGAATAAAAGAGGCCGGAACTATATACTGTATACTGTTAACTTAAGTTGTGATTCAGGAGGGTCAGTTTTTCAAAGACATCTATACAATCACACACCTTTTACAACCAGAGGAACTGTCCTCCAGTGGTCACTAAAACAAATGCAGGTTTTCCATCTTTGATTTATAGTATGTGGTTCGTGCAAACTCATATTGGCACCTTAGCGAAACAAAACTCTTGGCCTGATGACTGAATCCTGTTTATAAGAAGATAAACTTTAAGTCACAAGTGAAGGAATGAGAGTGTGGGATTTTTCCCTGGAGCTGGCCCACTGATGTTACGAGCAATCCATCCAACAGATTTGTGCTTGCACAGAAGTTGGCATCTTTGCTTATTATTGGAATCAATTAATATCAGATAGAAAATTGAATACATACTCTCCATCTAGAGCAGGGGTGTTAAACATAAAGCCTGGGGCCCAGAATCAGCCCGGTGAAGACTCCAAACCAACCAACTGGATGGTTTTGGAAACAGAACATTTGGACATTTACATCTATGTTTTCATAAGTTTTACAGATTTTCCTGATGATGATTCCCCGTGGCTATCCATACAAAGCCAAACTAATTAAGTTATAGATTTCTATAATTTAAAGATGTCACAAAGATAAAATGTGTTTGACATCCCGGATCTACAGTAAATGAACATTTTTACTACTCTCTGGTTTACTCAATCACGCTTACAAATAAAAACAAAAATAACAGAAGTTTCAAAACTTATTTTTGTAAACAGAGAACAAATAAACACAGTGGCAGGAAAAAGCATTTCTGTGATATTTAATCTGTCAATTTCTCATAAAATGAGTACAATAAAGCTCACTGGTAAATTTAATTTTTTTCAACTGATCATCTCGTCACTTGGCCAGGAAAAGCTGCAAATGAAACCAGACTGATGATTTAATTAACACAGGGATGCTTTATATGAAATATCCCTAGTTGGCACTCACTTCTAATATGTCTGCTGGAGATGCTTTAAAGTGCACCATGAAATGTTCCACGTACTGCCACTCCACTATTGCACCTGTTTATTTATACTCGAGGCTGCTGAGGAGCAGTTAGTGTGGAAATTGACAGAGAGGCTACTGGGCCTTTAAGGAAGGATTCTGGCTGAAAAACTGTTTGGTAAATTCTTCACATTGTGTCTAATTTGCAAAAGTACAAACTGTGACTGGATAGGAAAACACACACATGGGCCAGGCAGCTGTGTTAAAGTTCCCACTGGAAACAAACTGTCAGAAATCTGTTAGTTATATTTCCCTCCTTCGCTTTCTAACTCTGTCTTTACTTGAACAGACACAAATAATGTTTACCTTTGTTCCCACTCTGACCGATCAAAAATGAAATGGGACACACTACAGGGAACAAACTCATTCATAAATGTATCTGGGTCATGTCAAGCTCATATTCTTATTCCACCCCTCCCTTTACTCCAGCCCAAATTAGAGCAGAGATTTAAATGTTAAGTTATGCATCAGATGTAATTTGGGGGCATACATTATCCTGGGCCTCAGTCCTAAGGCTTTGTTCATGTGTATATAATGTATTTAAATGTGCACAAGTATGTATCTGCACCTTTATGTATATGAGTACACAAAGTCAAAGAGTGCATGCATTGCACATATGGAGCTATGTCTCTATTAAGGTCAGTCTGTCACTGCAGTTGATTTGATATAATACATTTCTATGACAGAAATTGTCTTTTATCTTTGTTCTTTTTTATTTTATTCACATTTATACCTCAGCACCTCTCTCCTCTGAGTAGCTGAGGCATTCGCACACGGACGACATGTTCCTGATGCATAAATGAAACCAAATTTGCCAGAAAGAAAACCGACTGCACATCATAACCTCAATGTTTTCTGAAAATAAATGAGTGAATGTACTTAGTAAATGTAACATATTGAACCTGTTTCATTGCTTTACTGTCTTTCAGTCCAAGCTGGGCTACCTGACACTGTTCTTCTGTACATTTCACACCTACCTGTACGGATGGGATAAGTTTCTTCAGCCTTCATCCTACAAATGGTTTATGCTCCCTGGCTACATGCTTAGTCTGGTGGTGCCTTCTGTGGTGCTAGTGCTCAAGCTGCTTCTCCTCCTGCCTTGCGTGGACGGCACTCTCACCCGGATTCGACAGGGCTGGGAGAGAACTGATCCCGAGCAAGAACGCAAAAAATTACTCCTAACATGAGGCAATGGCACTGCAGGTACAAATGAATTATAAACACAGACGCAAGGGCATAGATGTCATAGAGCCAGGATTATATCATTACAAGAAAACTGTTGAGTGTTGTAAACGTGGTACATGTAAAAGCAGCTTTCCTTTGCCTTTGTGTTCGTCTCCATTAGAGCTTAATATTTTTCCACATGTACCTCCAGAAGTGTTACATAATGTAATTTGAGATTCTGTGTTGTGTCCTCTATGACATCCTTAAAAAAATAAATAAAAAATAAAAAATACCATCAATCTGAACTTGCGGTGTGTAGTGGGTTATGTTTATTGCATTTATTGTTACGTATTTGGTTCTCACTGCTTTTCCTTTGTTCTTTCTTGTTAAACACCCATTATGTTAATTGTAACCAATGTAAATACTCTTTAAAATAAACAACAGTGTAACAGACCAAGATTGTCTTGTCTTGTCTCTCTTTCTATATCTCATTCTATCCAGAAGCTCAAACTTTGGGAGATTTCCCTGCTGAGTTGGCTGTGTCTCGCTTAGTCGTCTCGGTCTGATCCCTCTCCAGGGTTCATCCCTCTGGCCGATCAGATAGCGTTCTCTCAGAAACATTTGCTCTGAAGACCAGCCTTCTCCCCAGTCACTGCTGGATCTCATCACTAGGAAAGAGGAATCTGAAGACTCCTCCATCACCGTCGTCTGTTGAAAGAATCTTTTTTTTTTTTTTTTTTTTTTTTTTTTTTTTTTTTTGTTGTTGAAAGAATCTAATGTTGGGTTGTCACAGTGCAGATAGCCCCGTGATGTTGCCCTGCATCAAGTCGTTTCCTGAAGTGAGTAAAAACACATAGACGTCATTTTATTAGTAGCTGTAAATGAAATCTAATCATGACAAGTACAGGCGTAGATGTGAAAGAATGTATTCATAGTAAAGGATACACCATTCCTGTGACTCACGCTCAGATAAAACCTTCCAGTCTCATAAAGTTGCCCTTTAAATGGCCCTTATCAGTGAGTGAAAGCATTAAAAAACAGGAGGGGGTGTTAAAGATCTATGCCACCGCTGGTGTTGTCAGTCAAAGTTGAACTGTTTTCCATTTCCATAAACAGGTGACGTGATAACAACTTACTTGAGCCAGTTAGGATATGAAGGAGTGGCCTTATAACATCATTTAATAAGGACAGTCCAAGGAATGCTATCTCTGGTAATCATAACACGTAATAAAGCAATTAAAGGACTCCAGATACAAAATATAAACTAAGAGGCAGTTTTATTGCTGGGAGTTACAAATGAAAATACAAAATACAAACTCTTGACATAGCAAGGCATGAACCACATACACAGAACTTTAAGCTAGACACAGGAAATGAAGCAGAGCACACAGCGCAGAGAAAACACAGCGGCAAGACTGACATGAAGACTGACGACATGACAGGAAACAGAAGGAAACTGAGGACTTAAATACAAAGGGGAGGCAAAACAAAACATAACACACGCAGGACAAGAGACTATCAAAATAAGACAGGAAGTAACACATACCAAGACCCACATTAAGACATGTGAACTAGACAGTTGGATATGACCGGGCTGAGGAACAGAGAAGGAGAGAGGGACACACAGAGACAGAGAGATGGGGAAACACAGGTAAACATGGAGACATGAGGACAAAACACAAAAACCAAAAGCAATCTAACAATGTCAAACAAGACTAGAGACTCAAGACTAAACCGCACAAAGCTCGAACTTAAATCATCTTCTTAAGGTAAAAATGCAAAATAAAAGTCAAAACCCTGGGTCAAAGATTCAGGACCATGACATGAAGACTTAACACTTATTTGATGCTTTCCAAGCAAATACTCAAAACACTAATTACCTTCTGTTTTGCAAGATGCTAGACATAAAGAAAGTGCTTGTTGGTACTGATGTGTGAGGGATTATGTGTTTTTGTTTGTTTTATTGTGACATCCACAAGAAAATAGCTACATACCTGGGAATACCATCAGCTGGAGGGCACTGGAGTTACAGACTTTAGAAAGAGTGCTGAACAGGCACATGCACAGATAGACCCCAGGTGGTGCTCAAGCACCTGACCCTTTGGGCAGGAAAGTTTTTTCCCCCACGTGTGTCTATTTTATAATTTTACATTTTAATTTTAAAGTTGTCCCATGGCATCAATTCCTAATCGAAAGCATGTAATGCCCAACAATTTTGTTATTATAATTCTGCAAAGCCGTACAGCCCCTGGCCCTGGCCACTTCCTTGTTGTCACAATCAGTTGCTCGTGCCATTGGAGAGCTCTGAGGAGCAGCGTCACATCTCAGACCTGCTTTTACTGATGACAGACAGGTAACAGCAGTGTCTGCACTGGCCTCATCCATATTTGTTATTGCTATGTAATTAAAAAACCACTAAAACACATCAATTTAGGCAGTCAAACATTAGCAATTACAACATTAGCTTATCAAATGGAAGGTACTCAGATTTAAAATCAACAAGAGAAGTCCATTTCAATCTGACAACAGAAATAATTATGTGATCATTAGTCTAATATTTTGGTGTCAGAAAGTTTAGTCCTCAAGCTATCGTACATGTCATACATGTCAGTTTTCACAGAATGTTCAAAATTGAACTATTATCAGTACCATTGTTCATTACATTATTATTATCATTATAAATGCCTTAGTGTAATACAGAATAACCATTCATTATCATGTACAAAGTTAACTTTGAATTTACCAATGACAGCTCAATGCCAACAAAGGACATGTTATAAAACAGCAAGACAGAGATCTACAGCAGACATCCCTCTTCTGTCCATGATCACACCATCTAACAGTGAGGAAGATGAAAAAACAAGTAGCTTATATAAGCAAGTAATAGCTGTGGTCCTGGATACCATTTGATTTTTAATATATATGCCCCCAAAAATGTGGCATTATTGTGTTGTTAGCTATACAATGTAGCATCAGCAACAACTCTTAGGCATCACTTTGAGAATTTTCCATAATAATTTCATATCTCACTGTTTTATTTCACTTAGTCAAACGTTTTAAGCTTATTAGTCTCCCGCTGATACTCAGTTCATGGTTTAGTTGAGTATTAGTACAAACCAAGGAAAGTTTAAAGTGAGATGACTTTCTCCTCTGTAGAATTAACATCATACTGCAGATTACAGCAAAAAAGAAAAAGTTAGGAAAAAAGAAGAAGTGGATGAAGGAAGTGAACACATTGACACAGGCAAACTGTCAGAAATGGGGAAGAAGTATATAAAACTCAAACTTTCACAACATTCACAACTGCTGCACAGACAGTACCAGACACAGATTTCAAGGTAAGATGAGACATTCAAAACTGGCATGTGTAAGAACGTAAACTTCATTCTGCTATATACAAAACTTCATTTCCTTTCCTTTTGTTTTTACAATGAGCAATACAGGTGAAGTAGATAATTTACGCCTCTATTGTTTATTGTAGGAATCCAAGGCAAGCAGTAAACTGGTGTCACTAGTCTTGAGTATAATTCGAAAAAGTTCCATTTATATAATTAAGTATAATTTGTGCTGTGATTTTTGGCCTTGTATTAGATGAAGCTGTTCCCTGTACTGGTGATGCTGACAGCTTGTGCTGCAAGACCTCAAGGTATTTTGTTTTTTTCTGAACAAAGTGAATACAACAGCAGATTTCTACGATGTTCATGTATTTTGTTATTCACTTTTAATGATACTTTGTTTTTTAATAACGTTATTAAAATTTCTAGCCAATCTTTGTAACAAGACTGAGAAACAAAAAGGGTTTAGATAAATTTAAAATTTGTATTTTTAATGTTGTTTCTTTCTGGCTTCATGTGAATTTGACTCATTGAAAACCTTTGAGAAAAATATAGTATTTCCTTCTTTTAAGTTTTCTTACTAATCTTATTAATTTCTTATTAAATCTGAGTGTTGGCGGGACCCCGCGCATATGCTTCTCTGTGTTCATAACTTCCTGCATTTTCCTTTTTCATAAAAAAAAGGAAAACCACTTGAAAAGTGTCTTCCTCTTTCTCTCGTCTCAGATTTGTCTGGTAAAATGTTCACTTTCCCACTGGAATCCAACACCGCTCATGTGAGGCTGAATGCGTCAAGATTGGATTTCAGTTCTTTAACACTCTGTCACAGGTAGCAATGAATATGTATACATTTCCTATAAGAAGCAACTGTATCTCTGACTGTGAAATAAGTCGTCCTTTGCCATGCCTGCAGATCATTTACAGACCTTAAAAGAGACCACGTTTTGTTCTCTCTGGCTACACCTGTTCATTCCAATGACTTCCTGATCTTCTGGGATTATACAAATAAAGAGATTGAGCCCCATATCAAGAACAGGAAAGCTGAATTTGGAGGACGAGACTACAAGCCAAACATGTGGCACTCTATCTGCACCACGTGGGACTCTGAGTCTGGACTGGTGCAGATTTGGTTTAATGGGCTACCTTCGATTAGGAAATTTGTCAGCACTGGAACAAACATCGTAGGACCTGTTATAATAATCTTAGGACAGGTACAGTTTTATTGATAAATTATAACTACTTATTTAGAGCTGTATATACTAATAATGTACTATATGTACTATAATGTACAATGTAGTTTTAATCTATTGTATCTCAACACTGCATTCTTTACAGGAGCAAGATTCCCACGGTGGCGGATTTGACCTTAAGCAGTCTTTCGTTGGCATGATGTCTGACGTCCACTTGTGGGATCACATCCTTTCCTCCTGTGAAATTCAAAACTATGTGGATGAACTAAACTTCACGCCAGGGAACGTGCTGAACTGGAGCGCACTGGAGTTTGAGATCATAGATAGAGTACTGATAGAAAATAAACTCATGACGTGTCACTAATCAGAAAATTACAAAGTCAAAAATCTGGTCAAATAAACTAGTAAAGAATATTTGATGATTTTTTAAACCCTTTTACAATAATCATATGAAAGCGTTACACTGGTCGCTGTGATTACGTTACATGTTGGTTAATCCATGAACAACATTGAGAACAAAAACTGGTGAGCATAAATATAAAAAATAATTTTACGAATTTCTAATTGTAAATTTATTGTAAAAGATGAACAATAAATTGACAATTCATCAACTTGTGCTATAAATGTTTTTCTAGTCAGTGACTTCTGTGTATGACAATAAAATGTAAAAAAAAAAAAAAGAAGAAGAAGAAGAAGAAGAAGCTTTTTTTTTGCCAGAACATCACCATCAGCACTGTGTCACAAAGTGCAATCGACAGAGAAGTCCACACTTCTCCATTAAATCTGAAAACTCTACATCTCTACTTAAGTACTTCAACTTAATCTAAAAGGTGGTGTTTTAGATGTCGCCCTCTACTGGCCAAAACTGATAAATGACGTTTTTTTCCTTGTTTTGGCTTTTAAAAAAATAATCAGATTGTTCAAGTACTATTTGTGTAATTTTATGAGCACTTAAATAAATATGTACATTAGCTGGATAGCAGTATAAATATATAAATGGACCTATACCATATACAAAGAAGACTCTGGGATTTTTATTGTTTATGTGAGTAGTTCCTTTTTGACAGATGCCCGACGGTGGTGCAATCAGTGAAACTCACAGATGAACACACACTGTGTAAGAACACTGATAGGAAAGCTTGTTTTATTTGTTTAAATCACACATGACAAAACACATAAAAGTGTTTTTAGATTACCATAGAGATGATTAACGCACACATCTTTTAAATCTTTATGTATTTACAATACAGAAATGGCATTGCCATGAAAATTGTGTTGTTATGTTCAGTTCAAATGTTAAAACGATCAATGAGTGTAAGTAAACAAGTCCAAGGAGCACATGCAGGAGCAAACAAGTGCTTTGATAATAAAATGGTGAAAAACGTGCACTCAGGTGGACTTTTGATTGCCGTGCAGGTTGTTCTTCAGCCAAACAAATACTAACTGTCAATAAAAGTCAATAAAACTACTTCTGCCTTTCATGCATCCAAAATCAAAGTGAAAGTACAGAGACTTGATCTGTAAATGACTCTGCACAATATCAGCTCTGGTAGAAAAACAACTCACCAATCACCTCTATTTTTGATATTTTTGTTGGGAACTACAGAGAACTTCTTGAAGGCCCAATTCTTAGTGTTAGTGACCTTCTGCATTTCCACTAAAAAATAAAAAAAATAAAAAATTCAACAGTAAATTTGCATTTCTTACATGTAACTTAGCACTGGCTGGAATTAAATAGGACACAATAATGCTATAAAGGGCGTAAGATATTTTAGTTTGGACCAAACTGTAATGCAACTGGTGACCGAAGTAGGACTTACAGCTTTATTTACAGTCTCCCACTTTCAGAGGCTCAAAGGAAGTTTATCAAACTAATATAAGGATTGTTTTAATATGACAATAGGATGAAAATTCTTTAGTGTCTGGAATCCAGAACCCATCAACATCATCCGATGTTGTATTTCCTGGCTTTAGATGCTGTCCAAGGCCTTTATAGCAGCCACATTCAGATGCTGCTTGTTTGTGGGGGATTTAAGCCATCAGTTTTGTCTTTGGAAGCTGAAAAACTAATTAAGTCAAGTTAAATTTGGTTTAATCTGTCCAAAGATTTTTTTCCTGTGCATGCTCTTTTACATGTTTTCTGGCAAAGTCTACTCAGCCATTTTTGTTCCAAGTAACCAGTTGTTAGCACTTTGTAAACTCTCTGTATTTACGCTCAGGAAGGTTAAGCTTGATTGAAGACTTTGACAACAATATATCTGCTTCATTGAGATTGTTGTTTCTTAACAATGGTCTTCCAGGCCTTTTGGCTTTTAGTGTGCAGCAGGTTTATTTTATTTTTCACCCTGATGATGGTCATAAGATGCAAGAAAAAGCTACCAAATTACAAGTTTAACACTTTGAATTATCTCCAGATCTTTTATCTGCTAAATCTGACATGAAATATTGAATAAACAGATCTGATTTGGCCATGAAACTACTCATATAGATAATAAAATTTTATATAATATATAATATTGTATTATACATTGTCGCAGGATGCCCTGAGCTACAGAAAACTTATTTCTAAGTCAAATATTAAAAATCTAAGCAATGTTTGATTTGCAATATGAGTAGTGTCTTTGTATTAGATGGCACTGTGGCTTCTATTGTTGATGCTGGCATCATTGCTGCCAGTCCTAAAAGTACAGAAAATAAATATTAAAATAAAACTCAAAGAAAATTCATACTGATGAAAATTGTGTGCAGGATTTATATGAGTTAAGTTTTAATGCTTGTTATCGCTTAGTGGTTTGATTTAAGGATGAAACTAACATTACTAGATCTTAAACCCATGTCTCATACAGCAACAGCAATAGATAAATTATACAGGTTCTCCATAATTGTATATCTATTGTCTTATAGACTGTATTTTGACTTTTGGTTGCTCCATGAATTTGCTGACTTGCACAACTGACTTGTTGTGCACTAACAAGGAGCTCATCAGGCTAAGTAAACAAGTCCAATGTCCAAAGGCATGTCAGAGATAATGAAGCTTTGGCAAACATAAAAATCAGAGTGGATTAGCGGGAATTTTGGCAGCTCACGAGGACGAAGTTACTGATAAACGGAGGTTGGTCAAAAACATTTCCATATTGTGACGGAAGAGATGATACATTAGATTAATGTTTTTGGTAGAACAGCTGTTAAAACGTTTAATGTTTCAGAGAAGACATGCATCTAAATATTAAAGATACTTCTATCATATACTTCTATAGACTGTTTTAGACTGAGATATGACAACAACACAACTCATTTGTGTGTCTAGAAAGGAGGAAAAAATACAGCCAAGTCCTCACTAAAGCAAAAGTACACTGAACTACTTTTGTTTCACAGGATAGATAATACTCAGTTCAATGCTTTAAAGTAATATTGTTTTAAAGTAATATTGCTACTCCAGCTGCTTCCTCTTGCCCATAGTGGCCATAAAGAGATCTCAGTTAGACAAAATAACAGGATATCTTTCAATGGGGCACTTTTGGACTCACTGTCTATGGTCATACAAAGGAGGGAAAGGAATTTTAGAAAATATCAATTTAATCTGACTAACTCAGACTTCTGAAGCTTTATAGTAGCATAGAAAGAGGACTATGGAATTCACTTTTCATTGGAGAAGAGACCTCTTCTCAGCCATTATAATTAGAGCAGTAAATACACAACGTCATGTGAAGCATCCTTTCACAGACTTGAAAATGTGACCCACATGTTTCAGAATGACATCGTAATAGGTTATTTTTACTGTAGCTTTCATAAATCCCAGTGCAGTCGAGCGCAATAGGTCACCGAGTGCAGTAAACTGATGGATTTTACATGTAACACCTTTTTTTCCTTCACAAAAATGCAAACTATATAGTATTCAATGAGTAAATGACATGGTATATCAAAATGTCTATTAAGTGTTACGGGTCTGCTGTTCTGTGGTAGCAAGTTGTTCTACGACTTACAATTGGTTGAGAAAATTTGAGACTTTCAGCCTAATGAGAACTAGAGATGGACCGATCCGATATTACATATCGGTATCGGTCCGATACTGACCTAAATTACTGGATCGGATATCGGCCAGAAATAAAAAATGTAATCCGATCCATTAAACATCAAAAAAGCACCTGACAAAACTCGCGACACTGCGTAACTCGGCTCATAACCGTTGCACGTCGGAGCAGTGTGCCTCACGTGATAGAGCAGCTGTGTGTATTTGTTGCCTCGCTACCAAACCAGCATTTCATCTCCGAGGAAGTTATCCCAGAGAGAAGTAAAGCAAGTGTGTAACTTCATCTCTGAATGTTTGTAAAGCGTTCCCATGTTAAGCTTAACAACCGATATATGGAGCGACTGCCTCTCTCTCTCCCTCTCTGGTGCTACTTCATGAAACTGCTTAATGATCAGCTGATCGGCTTTTCTGTCGCGAGTCCGTCTCTCTTCTTTGTTTTTGGCCCACTTTGCACCAGAAAGAGGAAACCAGCGGCTGAACAACAGCAGCACGTTTAAGCTTGATAAGCTGTTGTTAGAATTTATTTAATATTACGTTCTACACCAGGATCCTTTTCTACGTAGTTGACGGCTGGTAACTGTGCAGGGGCGGATCTAGCAAAGTTTAGCCAGGGCGGCCGATAGGGCATGAACAGGGAAAAGGGGGGCAGTGATTGTAGCCATTCCCCAACTCTCTGTGAATGGTACTCATGGCCATTGATCAGTGGGTTTTGGTCAGTGGTCCTTGATCAATGGTCATGAGAATTTGCATAATTATGATTAAGGAACTGACCTCCCAGCCCATTGTTCCTTCAGTGGGCTGGTTTCAGTCATTATACAAATTTACTGTTTATAAGATTTGGGGAAACCTGCAGTCAGCTGAGACTGAAGAAGTCACTTGGATGAGTGACGAAACGTTTCTCCCACAAAACGCTACGTCCAGATGAACAGAATCAACTTTTGGATATTTTCATAAAATACCAACCCAACAGACCTCACATTGCTATGAAACTGCCTTTCAGTCAGTTGTCCTGTTAGTTTTAAGTTAAAATTGTGGGGCAATCAATCAGAATGGTTAAAATTCCTACAAAGTTAATGCAACACTTTGGAAAAACCCCTTGTATCAAAGTCTGTACTCCAGTCATGTTGATTGTTTGATTTAAAATCCAGTGGTTGTTTACAGAGGTAATATTACAAAAGATGCTTTGTTCTTGATCTAAGGGCAGGACAAACCCAGAGTCAATGACCTCAATGAAGAAGACCCATTTTCACCAACAAACACTGTCACTATAAAACTCACTCCCTTGCTTGCCTCATGCAACACAACATCCTGAGACTCAAATCAAGGTAAGACATGATATACATGGCAAATTAAATTAATGCTTTCCACTTCTGCCTGTATTATATATTGTAGCAGGTTGCCTTAAGTGACAGACACCTTATTTCCAGAGGTGCACATAAGTGGTCCACAGGTGCGCATTCACTGTCAAAATAAAAGATGCGCACCAGACAAGAAGTTGCAAGGCGCATTTGCGTACATAACTCTTAAAGATGTCGAAGAAGCAAGCTCCTTTAAGCAATTACTTTGGTGTTCCTCCACCTCCAAAGAAATGTCAGAAGGAGTCCGAACTGCAAAAGAAGCGCGTATTCTCGGAAAAGTGGTTGCAGGAGGTGAGCTGGCTTCAAACAAATGATGAACGCGCAGAGATGTGGTGCAAAATATGCCGTGAAAATCATACTCTAGCAGACAAAAACAGAGCCTTTTATATGTATGCAAACACGTGTTGCAACTTCTTATCTGGTGCGCGTCTTTTATTTTGACAGCAAATGCGCACCTGCGGACCACTTATGTGCACCCCTGATTATTTCCACACTAAAGTTGAAAGGTGAAAATTTGAGCAGTGTTTGTTTTGCATTATTGTATTTTCTTTGTATCAGATGGCGCTGCTGCTTTTACTGGTGACGCTGGCATCGTGTGCTGCCACTCCACAAGGTAAATTTATGTATTATGTCATTAAAGACTAGGTGTGAGAAATCTGGTCTGGTTATCAGCATCACTGAAAGTTACTGATCATGTTATTAATTTATTTCTCTAATTCCTTTAAGACCTGGCAAGGAAAATGTTCACCTTCCCAGAAGCAACAAATACAGCTCACGTGAAGCTTTTAACAACAAAACAAGATTTAAGTGCTTTAACTGTCTGTCTCAGGTAGTGTTGAATATGCAAAATCAAATAATAATAATAATGATAATAAAAACATCATCATGTATGTCAGTGTCTTATCATTGCTTGCAGATCCTTTACAGACCTCAGAAGAGGCCACCCTGTTTTCTCTTTGGCAACATCGCTTACTTCCAATGACTTTCTGATATTCAAACTAGATGCAAGTGATTTGTTTGATCTGTGGGCCAGGGACAAAAAAGCTGAATTTGCATTGCAAGACTACAAGCTGAACACGTGGAATGCGATTTGTTCCACTTGGGATGCTACCTCTGGACTAATTCAGCTGTGGGTAAATGGAAAGCCTTCCAGCAGGAAATTCGTCAGCTCTGGATCCAACATCATTGGACCCATGTCTATTGTTTTAGGACAGGTACAGTTCAAACACCACTGTGACTGGTACACACTAGTTGCTTATATTAGATAAAGTACAGTGATTTGGTCTGAGAGGTTAATTATGTTAGCTTAGCAGAGAGCGATGGAGAAACAGGCTGAAGCTCTGGATCTGTAACCAACATACTTGTGCTTCAAGTTCACTTTATATTAAAGACAAGAATTAAAGTGAAAACCACAATTTTAGCTTTAACAAAAAGAGTATAAGACCTGACAATACTTGTCTGGAACCTGTGCTGATATCCATAAGGAGTGCAGCTCCAAACTTCTAGTGAAGCATTTTTCCTGGTTTGGTTTTAGTATTTTTGGGATCAGCATTGCTTTGGATTTCCCCATTTCTATTTTATGTACTATGCTAAGGTGACTCAGACTACTTATCTTGGACAAACAATATTGTTATTATGTTATATAATTAAAATGTTTCTAAATGTCTCAGCATTTATTTAATATGTTTTCCAAATATACTCATTCTTCTTATTTGTGACTTTGTGTCAGTCAGAAAAAAAATACGTAACAGTGCAATGCAACTGTTAATTCAACTCTTTGGCATTTCTCAGGAACAGGATTCCTATGGTGGAGGATTTGATATTAATCAGTCTTTTATTGGCATGATATCCGATGTCCACATGTGGGACTACACCATGTCTTCCTGTGAGATCCAGAACTACTCCGATGAGCTGAGCTTCACTCTGGGGAATGTGCTGAACTGGAATGCTCTGGATTTTCAGATAACAGGAAGAGTGTTGATAGAAGACAAGCAAAGGATCTGTTGATAATTTTGGCACATAGTTAATATGTGTTGCACAGTTAAAAGAGTTTTATGTAATTTTATGTCCAATCAAAAGGATAAGGTTTAAAAAATAAAAATTTGTTATCGTATACTCTGTTGCCAAATAAAAAATGCTAAAAAGTTTGTTGCAATACTTCTGTTTGTTTTTGTTTTTTGTTTTTTGGGGTTTTTTTGCTTTCTAAGATAAACACCATTCTTTGATTTTCATATTGTTCTAAATACTACTGTTCGACTTCTGAGCACAGCAGTAGTCTTTACATGCTCATCATGACTTTTTCAGTTTTTCAGTGTTGTGCAAATTGATAAAGTTTGATAGAACTATGTATGACCATCAGAAATATATACGACATAGCCTGCTGTTGGTCAAGTATGGACAAGCCTCCTAATGCTGGCTTTGGGTTTTTTATTATCCATACGGTAACCATATCAAATCCTCTGCTGACAAAAATACATATAATGTTATTTATGAATTTACCTTAACTGATACTGTCACAATATAGGAATAATTTGAAATTATAACAATGGCATACAGTACAGACTTTTACAGAAAGGCAATGATAGAAAATTTATTTTAGAGATAAATGTTCCCCATTAGTATTAAATGGATTAATACTGCTGTATATTTTAAGGCTCAGCTCATTTGAAATATTTTATTTTCTGTTTAATGTTTATATTCTATAAATGGCATTTGTAATGGTTCTCCTGTAAGGACCACGTAGCTCTAAAAAACACTTGTACACAAGCTCACAGAAACAGACCTAAATCTTGATTTAAAAAATAAATAAATATGGGAATAATAAATAAAACTAGCTGGATTAAAAAGCTAGAGCACAGTGCTACATCGTTAACTATCAATATCAAGCATGCTGGACTTCCCTCAGTTTACCGTGAAAGACCAGAGGTTTGTCCACAATGCACATACGCAAACCATCAGAAAAGAAAGCTGCTGGGCTCTTAGCTTACCTAGCTCAAGTCACTGTTAATAAGAGAACAACACATTCATAAAATGGAGAAAGCCACAATCACCTCAGATCGACAGGTGGATGCTTAAAACTTGTACACAGTTGGTAGTTCCAGCAAGGCAACAATCTCAAAGATAAATCCAAACTTATTTGAAATGAATAAGGCAGGCTAACACAGAATAACCTTCCGAAACCCCCGACATCTAGCCTTGAAAATTTGAAAACTGTTATTCAAAAAAGATAAAAAATAATTTCAGTCTTGTGCCCCCAATTGTTTTTTTTAAGTCATTAAAAATGTATTTTTCGCTTAAAAAAAAAAAAGAAGAAAATATTAAAGAAATAATTAAAGGCCCCAAATTACTATGACATTAAAACTCACACAAACTTTATTCTTGAACCAAAAACACAGAGGTAAACTTGACAAGGGATTTGTCTAAAGTGGCATGGGCAAAGAGTGGTGAGCACAGGGCGTGGCTTGTGGCGTGGTGATCTAGTGAGGTACAGTGAGAATAGAGAAGATGACAGTTAGCAGGTTCACAAAACTCATCCAGGAGGGAAAAGATCGTTAATGCACTACTTTGCAGGCAGAGTATTTAAGCTTGGACAGGCAGGTGAAGGTCTGACTGGCGAGTTCAGAGCAGTGATGAAGGGCTGACCTGAGTTCCAGAACTCCCTGTGAACATCGGTGACAGGAGGGCAAGCAGGTGGGTGTGGTACAGATTTCCTTCCAGGGAAACAGAGCGAGGAGCGGATGACGTGAATCCAGTGAGAGTTTGACCAACATCCAAAAGACAAGCTCAGCTGTAGACAGGACCAGTGGCGTGGAAGGTACCTAAAGCACAAAGAGATCGAGGTAAGTTGACTACCAGTGAAAAGTTATAGAACATCCCAATTTTTCCAGTTATTTATTGAAATTCAAATAGCTTGAAATGGTACAAAGGTAAGTGGAGGAAAGTTGCCCAGTAAGCAAGCAGAGTGAATAAAAACCCAGTAAAACTGCAGTATCGGGTCCGTCATTGTTACAGTTGTGTCGAAACCCAGAAGGTGGCATGGCGCAAACACAACGGACCCCGCCAGTGGAGGCGCTGGCCTGGGTGGTGGCTGGGCTTGCGGATATGCAGAGGGAGCAGACTGCAGGCTGCTGGGACCTAGAGGTCAGTGCGCCGGAGGGACCAACGTCGTTTTCACCAAAGGTCAGCACGCCGTCTGGTCCTGCCTCGTCTGGTCCTGCGCACTGGCCACCTGCCAAGCCGCTTGTGATTCTTGGGTCACAGCCAAGCTTTCCACGCTGTCAGCCTCCAAACCAGCTGCGTCACTGCGAAAGTCAAGATCTGGCAGACCCAAACCCAAAACTGAATCAGAGGACAAGTTTCTAAGAATTAACTGCTTGCGTTATAGGTGGCTGACAGGACAACAGCTTCAAGCACAGCTTAATAGTGGTCGTAGTAAGCAAGTCTCAGTTTCAATCAGAATCAGCATCAGAATCAGCATACTTTATTAATCCCTAATGAAATTATGTACCTGTGGTTTGCAGGTTTGACAGGATGAGTTGCAGCAAGATAGCCATTGCTAAGATGTCAGAATAAGAATACAATAGAATAGAATAAGGATGGTTCTCCTTTCTTTACCATCCATTTTAGGCAGGGCATTCTCAAGTGTCATGCTCTACTGGACAATGCAACTAATGTGTTGATTTTTTTTCTTGTTTTTGAATCCCTAGATGAGAAGAACACGATGTCATTGCACTTCCTCTTTATGTCTATAATGTAACATATTGCTGAGTGTTGTATAATATAAACCTCATTGGTCTGTAATTTTCTCTGCTTTACACACTTTCGTAGCATTTATAATATAACTCTATATATGATCATGGGCTCTCTTTGGGTGCTCCAGCTTCCATACACAGTCCAAGGACATGCAGATCACAGTTATATGTCTACCTCCTTGAGAGTGTTTTTGAGTTGGGTGGAGGTTGTGAAGGGTTTTTTTATATTATCAAGGAATTTAATCATCCGTATAGTTGTCTCTGTATGTGGTGTAACAGGCCTTTTAATGTTTCTGAGCTGGCTAGTGCACTACTTTTATTTTAGTTTTTCATCCTGATGATGCCGTGCAGATGCAAGGAAGTTACCAGAGTAACTGAGTGAACTTTAGATCTTTTATTTGCTTAATTTGACATGAAATAATGAGGGAACAGACCACACTTTGCTATCAAATACTTGTCAGTCAATTTACACAACGTTACTTTTGAGTCACTGAAAATAGAAGATTATGTATCAAAATAGCTGAAATTCCTAAAAAGCCAATGCAATATTTTTTTCAGACCCATTTAATTAAAGCTAAAAGTCTGCACTTCAATCACTTGTTGACTGTCTGATTTCAAATCCACTGTGTACAAAGGTAATATTACAAAATGTGTCATTTAACAAAAGTGGAAGGAAAGACAAACACAGATGCAGTGACCATAATAAAGAACAAACAAACAGCATCAGTATAAAACACACAATCCCTCTCTGTAGCACACAACATCCTAACAATGACTTCAAGGTAATACACCCTATTTACGGCAAATTAAATTAAAATTAATACCTTCGACACAAAAACTTTTAAACTTTCCTGCCTGTATTTCTGCAGGATGCCTTAAGTGACAGAGACCTTGTTTCTAATTTAAGTGGTGAAAGTTTGAACAATGTTTGATTATGTGTTTTCCCTGTATCAGATGGCGCTGTTGCTTTTACTGGTGATGCTGACATCATGTGCTGCTGCACCTCAAAGTAAAGAACAAAACAAAACAAAACAAATAGAAATTGTGGATTATAACTAGAATTTGAGGATTAAAATGTGTTCACTACTCATGTTAATTATTTTGTCTACTGTTTTCACTATACACTGAAAAAGAGGAATTGGCCATCTCTTGGATTTATATAAGCATCTTGCATGTATTCAACACAATTCCCTCATGCTTTAAAGTGAAGTGTAACTATATGGTGTAGAAACTACATGATATGCAGAGAGGGTGTATTAAATTGTTCATATTATGTTCGAGTGAAGTGAGTCAATAATATAGCAATGTTAAATCTCATGACACCGCACGGGGTTCAAATCTGCAATCTCCAGAATACCTGGGGAGAACCTTCTACCCAGGAAGAACCCAGGGATTCTACCCAGGGAAAACCCCTGGGTAGAATCCCTGGGTAGAAGCTGGGATTCTACCCACAGTTAAAAATCATGCAGTTATTAGAGTTAGGTTAATTGGTGATTCCAAATTGCCCATGAATGTGAGTGCAAATGGTTGTCTCTATGTGATGGACTGGTGAGCTGCACAAAACTAATAACGTAGCATAATATGGCAATAGGGGCATAATTCCTCTAGAATTAAATGAAATTTCCATGTGTTATCTGAAATAACTTGATGTATGTCATTACATTTAACGGGGTAATAAATCAAGTTTTTACAAACAATCAAACAAGAAAAATCAACCAAACAATTTCTCAATCAGCCAATTTCCTTCTTCTTCCATTGAGTGTAATTCCTAAGTTTAGTCCAGTTTCTCCAAAAAGTTGATTTATTATGTCATTATGTCACCAGGCTCAAGAAACTGTGATCTGTTTATCAGCATCACTGAAAGTTACTGGTTATGTTAATAACGTGTTTCTTTCAATTTTGTAAGATCTAGCAAGGAAAATGTTCACTTTCCCAGAAGAGACAGACACAGCTCATGTGAAGCTGTTAACAACAAAACAAGACTTAAGTGCTGTAACTGTCTGTCTCAGGTAGAGGTAAATATGCAAAATGAAATAGCAACAATAATCATAATAATGATAACAAAAACAGGATTATGTATCTCAATGTCTTTTAGTTCCTTACAGGTCCTTTACAGACCTCAGAAGAATCCACTTAATTTTCTCTTTGGCAACGGCGTCTGCTTTCAATGACTTTCTGTTGATGAAACAAGCTGAAGGTGATTTGCTTTATTTGTGGGTCAGGGACAAAGAAGCTGAATTTCCATTGCAAGACTACAAGCTGAACACGTGCAACTCTATTTGTTCCACCTGGAATGGTACCTCTGGATTGACTCACAAAGACAAAGTTCAGGGATTTGGTCTGAGAGGTTAATTATGTTAGCATAGCTTAGCACAGAGCAATGGGGAAACTGGCTAGTGTCAGTCCAAAGCTCTGGATCTGTAACCAACTTACTAGTGCATCAAAAGTTCACGTCATGTTCAAGGAAAATAATGAAAGTGAAAAACACAATTCGCTATTTAACAAACAGAGATATGTACTAGACTGTGTCTTAGCCTCCAGGAATAAGGCTGACGTCGTGAAGCAGCATTTATTCCAGTTTGGTTTTAGCACTTTTGGAATGAACATTGATTGGATTTCACCATTTCCATTTTGTGTACTATGCTAAGCTGGCTCAGACTACTTATCCAGGACAAACAATATTATTAATGTTATCAAAATATTTCAAAATGTCAGAGAATTTCTATAATGTGTTTTCCAAATACAGGGAGTGCAGAATTATTAGGCAAGTTGTATTTTTGAGGAATAATTTTATTATTGAACAACAACCATGTTCTCAATGAACCCAAAAAACTCATTAATATCAAAGCTGAATGTTTTTGGAAGTAGTTTTTAGTTTTAGCTATTTTAGGGGGATATCTGTGTGTGCAGGTGACTATTACTGTGCATAATTACTAGGCAACTTAACAAAAAACAAATATATACCCATTTCAATTATTTATTTTTACCAGTGAAACCAATATAACATCTCCACATTCACAAATATACATTTCTGACATTCAAAAACAAAACACAAACAAATCAGCGACCAATATAGCCACCTTTCTTTGCAAGGACACTCAAAAGCCTGCCATCCATGGATTCTGTCAGTGTTTTGATCTGTTCACCATCAACATTGCATGCAGCAGCAACCACAGCCTCCCAGACACTGTTCAGAGAGGTGTACTGTTTTCCCTCCTTGTAAATCTCACATTTGATGATGGACCACAGGTTCTCAATGGGGTTCAGATCAGGTGAACAAGGAGGCCATGTCATTAGTTTTTCTTCTTTTATACCCTTTCTTGCCAGCCACGCTGTGGAGTACTTGGACGCGTGTGATGGAGCATTGTCCTGCATGAAAATCATGTTTTTCTTGAAGGATGCAGACGTCTTCCTGTACCACTGCTTGAAGAAGCTGTCTTCCAGAAACTGGCAGTAGGACTGGGAGTTGAGCTTGACTCCATCCTCAACCCGAAAAGGCCCCACAAGCTCATCTTTGATGATACCAGCCCAAACCAGTACTCCACCTCCACCTTGCTGGCGTCTGAGTCGGACTGGAGCTCTCTGCCCTTTACCAATCCAGCCACGGGCCCATCCATCTGGCCCATCAAGACTCACTCTCATTTCATCAGTCCATAAAACCTTAGAAAAATCAGTCTTGAGATATTTCTTGGCCCAGTCTTGACGTTTCAGCTTGTGTGTCTTGTTCAGTGGTGGTCGTCTTTCAGCCTTTCTTACCTTGGCCATGTCTCTGAGTATTGCACACTGATAGGTTTATAGCTTAAACCTATTCGCTGGAACGTTAAAGGCAATGTGGTTACACAGCAAGCAAGACACGAAGTAGGCAAAGTCCTTTGGGTTACTCATGCATGAGGGAGGCCTGCCTGGAGCCAAGTGTCGTTCCACCTACTTGACCTCCGTCAGACTCTCAGCCAGGTTCCCCATAGCACTCCTTTTATTGTGGTTACTTGAATATGCATAGGGTCATTAACATATAACGGTACACATGTGAACAAGGAATACCCTGCCTGTGGTTTTGTAAGTGCGTGTGTGTGTGTGTGTGTGTGTGTGTGTGTGTGTGTGTGTGTGTGTGTGTGTGAGCTGCTGACCAAAAGGGTCATAAAGCAGGAACAACATCCTAGGTCATAAAGAGGGTAACCTCCCCACACCCAATCTATGGTTCACCCTAGATAACACAGTAAAGCCATACAAAGGGCAGGAAGTTTTACCACATCAAAAGAAGCAGATCTTCCAGATAGGATGTATCTGCAATAAAACACTATAGCCCCTCACCCAGAACCTCGAGAATCTGAGGAGGGGAGAACAAAAGAATTCCTTTCAACACACAGTTAAAGTACAAATGGTAAGAATAAAAATGACGAACATTTAACAATTCACTCTAACACACACCTTGTGCTTTTGGGCACTCCAGTGATGTTGCAGCTCTGAAATATGGCCAAACTGGTGGCAAGTGGCATCTTGGCAGCTGCACGCTTGACTTTTCTCAGTTCATGGGCAGTTATTTTGCGCCTTGGTTTTTCTACACGCTTCTTGCGACCCTGTTGACTATTTTGAATGAAACGCTTGATTGTTCGATGATCACGCTTCAGAAGCTTTGCAATTTTAGGACTGCTGCATCCCTCTGCAAGATATCTCACTATTTTTGACTTTTCTGAGCCTGTCAAGTCCTTCTTTTGACCCATTTTGCCAAAGGAAAGGAAGTTGCCTAATAATTATGCACACCTGATATAGGGTGTTGATGTCATTAGACCACACCCCTTCTCATTACAGAGATGCACATCACCTAATATGCTTAATTGGTAGTAGGCTTTCGAGCCTATACAGCTTGGAGTAAGACAACATGCATGAAGAGGATGATGTGGACAAAATACTCATTTGCCTAATAATTCTGCACTCCCTGTATGCTCATTTAATGTGAATGTGTATTGGTATAAAAATATTTTTTAAATCATTGCATTGTAAGTCATTCGATTTCTCTCTGCCATTTCTCAGGAACAGGACTCCTTTGTTGGGGGATTTGACAAAGCGCAGTAGTTTGTAGGCATGATGTCTGATGTCCACATGTGGGACTACGTCCTTTTCCCCTGTGAGATCCAGAATGAGCGGACCTTTACTCCAGGGAATGTGCTGAACTGGAGTGCTCTGGATTTTCAGATAACAGTAAGAGTGTTGATAGAAGACAAGCAAACCTGTTAATACCAATTTTATGCCTAATGTAAAGAATTTTTTCAATCTATACTACTAATATGTTACACAATAAAAATGGTTTTAAAGCTTATATTGCATTTTTTATTACATATTTTGGAGTTTTCAAAGCTGAGCTTTGTGTGTAATGTATTGATACGTACCCCTTTTTCTTCTGTTTCATTTGTAAGAATGAAATGCACACTTTTGTGTCACTTATAATTGACAGGATTGTCAAAACACACTCTACTCCGCATACTCTAACTTATGTATATAACCCAAAGACATGAATGTTAGTGACTGTTGATTCAAACTTCGCTATAGGTGTGAAGGGGAAGTTTTCAGATTCCTCGGATCTAATCGCGTAAGTTGTAAACACACGTGTGGGAAGTAGGAACTTGGAAATTTACAGAAACAAAAAATTAACCATTTACAACAGCAGCCATGGTATAAAAGGAACCATTCTTCACTGCTAAAAAACAAACCATTCACAATAGGACCCCGAGTATAGAAGGCTCTATCCTGCACTGTTGCACAGAGTCCTGACACTGTATGGTAAGATATGATTTTCATATTGAAACAAAATGTATTGCATGTGCAGAAACCCTTCAGTTTTTTTTACCTGTATTGTGGTGTGGAAGGCTGATGAAAGTGACAAAAGATTTGTTTGTATCACCAGTACCATTAAACAATGTGAATTGTTATGTTTCTATGTCTTTGTATTAGATGTTGCTGGTGCTTCTACTGGTGATGCTGACATCGTGCACTGCAGTCCCTCAAAGTACCTTTATTTGTTTTTATTTGTCTTAATTAGGGATGGGTATCGTTTAGGTTTTATCCGATACCGGTGCAAAACCGGTACTTTTGAAACGGTGCCGGTGCTTAAACGGTGCTCAAACCGGTGCTTAAAGAATGGAGAACACAAAATTGGTCCAAAAAACCTCTCATGTTCAGCTCGGGGTTTTTTTGTAAAAAGATAACAATGTTAGCCTTTTCTTCAGCTATAGGGCATATATGGTCTCACTCTTGGCTGGAAGCAGTGCTTAAACAATGGAAAAAAACACAAACTTTGTCCAAAAACCTCTCATGTTTAACTGTTTTCCCCTTTTTCTTTGGTCATCTTAGCCTTTTTGGCCAGGGTGAAGGGAGTATCTGCCATCAAACAAGAAGATAGCCGCATGTAACTACGACGCTGTTTTCTAGTTCACCTTACATGCATTAATGTAATAATATGGTTAGCGTACTCAACGTGAATTACACACGAACAACATTAAGCTACTCACGCAGAGAAGAACGGCTGCTGCCATCATCATCCTCATCATTTCTGCTACGCTGACAGGGCTAGGGGCCAGGACTCTCCTCTTCGGGTTTTTGGGGGATGTTGCTAACTCCGGGTCCGATAACAGGCACCACACCCGCAGTAGATGTGCTCGGTGTGAGGTCTCACAGCAAGCTATCAAACACGGCGCATTTCTCGGCTTTAAAAAAAAACCACTATGCGTCGCCAGGTGTTTCATCAGATTTGAGGTGTTACCTCCTTTGACAGTATTACAGTATCAGCTTAAAGCACTTGTTGCAGGCTGCTGAGTTTGCATCTTTTGCTGCGAAGTACAGCGAGACTTTTGATCGGTTCGCCTTGGGCATTTTTAATCTGTAGCTCTGCTCTAAAAGAACGTACATACCTGGACCCGCCTACTATCCTCGGAAACGTAAAATGATTGGCTAGAATTGGCTCAGGGGAAAAAAGCACAGAAATAAAGCACCGAAATGTGCGCTGCTTTTCGGTCTGGTTACTACCGTTTATGTCAGAACCGGTGCCATCATGGCACCGGACACCGGTACCCATCCCTAGTCTTAATTATTAAGTATTTAACATATGCAACCAAAATTAATAACAATGTAACAGTGTGTAGCCTACTGTGCTGATAAATACTAACATTAGAGGTGTCCATGTTTACCATTTTATATATATACCAACTCCTTCATCCTTATTCAAAAGGAAAGCAGGAATAGATGTCACGGTCCTGGGTCGGTGACCCGGTGTTTCAGTTTTTTGTATTATTATTTTTGATCTTGGATTTCATCGTGGTGGCTTATGACTTCTAGTTTTTTATTTCTAGCACTCAAGTTCTTCTCTGTTTTGTAAATTAGGTTTTGTCCCTGTGTCTTCGTATTCAGCGTAGGTTTAGCTCAGTGTCAAGTCTGTGCCTGTCGTGTGCTTCCTGTTTTACTTTGAAGGTCCTATCTCATGTCAGTGTTTCTAGTTTCGCTTCCCTTGGTCTCGTCAGATTTGATTGCTCCCAGCTGTGCTCTCCTCCTGTGTCTTATTCCCTCATTTTCCCTCAGTGTGTTTAAGCACTGTGTTTCTCTCTGTCAGTGTTGTGTCCTCTGCATTAGTTGTGTGTTCCTCATTTGTCAGGTTATGTCATGCCATGTCATGAACTCCCAGTTTAGATCATCCTTCTGTCATGAAACGCTGTGTGGCAGGCAGAAGTTGGACCCAAGATGCAGGCACTCAGACCATGGACCTTCAAAGTAAAACAGGAAGAAGCACAGACGCAAACTAGACTAGGGGAGACAGAGCAACTAAGAAACACAGAACAACAACAAAGAGACATAGAGGGCAGTTATTAAATACTCAGAGAACTAAATATATACAAGAAAGCCAAACTAAGACACTAGACTAAGGAATAAACTGGGGGAACAAAGGGAACTAAGATCATAATACAAAACTCAGAGACACAAGAAACTCAAAACACTGGGTCACCGACCCAGGACCGTGACAGTACAGGATTGTTTGGTTTGGTATTTGGATTCCCCCCTGTGTCCTTGCTTATATTGTGGTGTTTGTTCTGATACCGTGTTCCCATCCCTTGTGTTCTGTTCTCCTCATCCTCTCGTGTATTCATTCTTGTTCTCTGCCTCTCTCTGTGTTCATCTCTGTGTACTCTGTGTTGTGTTTGAGGTCCACATCTTAGTGTCAGTATTTTCAGTTTCGTGTCTTCCCCGCTCTGTCATAAGTAATTGTCCTCAGCTGTGTTCCCCGTGTGTTCCCACTTCCCTCATTACCTTCTGTGTATTTATGTCAGAGTATCCCTTTGTTCCGTGTTGCGTCGTCCCTCTAGGTTGTGTGCATTCCCTCGTGTCTTCCCAGTGCCTCAGCTCTAGTTTCTCCTAAGTATAGTTTTGTATGTCTATGTTCCTATTAATAAAGACCTGCCTTTTGAGTTATCCCCGCGTGTCCTGAGCCGTGCATTTGGGTCCTCTCTCGCCTTCACACAGCCGCCGCATGACAGAACGACGCAACCACGAAATGGACCCAGCAGGCTCCGCCCGCGAGGAAGACATTCTCCGTGTACAGGGTCTGGTGAGGCGAATAACCCACGCCTCGGACTCACGGACAATTTCTGTCGGACTTAAGGCCATAAGGGCAATAGTCGAGGGAAACCCTTTCCTTCGAAAGCTCTCCTGCTATGAGGGCTTTATTGATGAACTGAGCCGAGCCAAGGAGGCGTTACAAGCTCGTGAGCTGGCAGACCGCGTCTGTTCCCGGGATTCCACGCCTCAGCGACAGCAGACAAAGATCTCCGCCAGGCAGCCGCCGCAGCAGCAGCAAACAAAGCTCGCCGTGACGGTATCGCAGCAGCAGACGGGGCTCTCAGTAGCGCAACAGCGGCTGCTACAACGAGAGGGTTTTTCGACGACGACGCTGCGGAGCCCTTCTCCATCCCCGTCCGGCTCTGACTGTCACTCTCCCGCTGCTTTCCTAGCAGCGATGTGGTCGGAGGGTGAAGAGGAGACCGTCACCCTCCTCACGTCTGGTTCCGACCACCCCTCACCTGCCTCATGCCTGGCAGGAATGTGGTCGGAGGATGAGGGGCCAGTCACCGTTGCTCCGACACCTTCAGTTTTCTCTGCCACTCCTGTTTCTAAGAGAAAGCGGCGTTCTCGCCGTCGCCGTCCCTCACCGCAATCGGAATCCAGTTCCTGCTCTGAAAAGCTGGACATGGTGAGTGAACAGAACAATTTTCACCCGGCATCTTCCACACTGGGGATTTTAAGCTCTGAGCCAGTGAATTCAGAGTCAGTTAACCTTTTGACTGTTAACTCAGTCTGTAAAGACAGAAACTGATGATCCTGAGATGGCTGACTCTGAGGCTGCCTTTCGGGACTCTGAGCATTCTAATCATCCCTCTTTTGTTTCTTCTAAGTTTGAGAAAATTCAGGAATCAGATGACCTTATTTCAGAGTCAAAAGAAGTTTGGTGTTCTGTAACTGAGAGTGGTGTTTTTGGGTTTCATTCAGAAAAGTCTGGGGTTTCTGTTTTCACTTCTCAGTCAAGTTATGTTGATTCCGAGCCACCTGTTTTTGGATCAGTTAATAGTGAGCTTGCAGATGTAGATTACGTATGTGAATCTGTTGTGGAATTTTCTGACTTGGACAATCATAATCTCACTCAGGACATTAAAAATGCTGTTCAAAAGACAATTTCTCCTACTGCTAAACTAAACGGGGACAGTTCCATTTCCCAGCCAAATTCCATCTATGCTGTTCAGGCTACACCTCATGAGACTGTTGTTGGTGTTGCTTCACCTATGTGTTACGCAGCTCACCAGCCAGTTCATTCTGAGGCTGCCTGTGATAAACCTCATGTTTCCATAACCTCCCCTGAGTTAAATTTCACAAGCCCAGAGTATGCTCATTCAAGGACTGTTTGTGTTGCTCATTGTGAACTCTTCAAGACTATGCGTTCTGTGACTGTCCAGGTTAAGAGCGACAAGGTGTCATCTGCTGTTAACAAGCTGGCAAAAATACTTGGTTTGAACACTGCAGAGTTGGTTGCTCAAGTTAAAGTTTCGGTTCCACGATCATGTCTGTACAACTCTGTGCGCCATGCTTTTCAGCCAGTAGCCCTGGACACTGTGTGTGCAACTTCCCAGGCTGCGTTTTGTTAGACTGTGTTTAATGTTGCTTCACACCCAGTTTCTTCAGATACCACTTGTATGATTTCTCCAGCACCTGTGACTGCCCCTGAACTCATCTTTTCTAAGACTGCTAATGCCAACCTGGACAATTTAAGAATAGCAGTTTTACCAAGGTCAGCCTGCCATAAGTCTCGGTTTTCTGGAACCATGTCTGGTACCATAAACCTGGTTTTCCCTGTGACTGTTACAGCTCCTCTGCTCTGCTCTCCGCGTCCTGTTCCAGTTCCCAGGCAGACTATGGCTCCGTTCATCCCTGCACCCGTATCTGCTCCTCGGGTGGGGATGGGGGGCGCCCGGTCGTTGCCGGTGCCTGTTCTGGTTCCCTGGGTGGGGGCAACTGAGACCCTGCTGACTCCTGCACCCGTTTCAGCTCCTCGGGTGGGAGCAGCGGCGGTCCAGCTAGCTCCTGCACCCACACCGGCCCCCAGGGGTAAGGCAGCCAGAACACAGCTCTTCCCTGGACCTGTATCTGTTCTTCAGGTGGGGATGGCTGATGTTCGGCCAGGCCCAGTACCCGTCCCTGTTCCCCGGAGAAGAGTTGCTGAGAGTCGGTTACCCGCTCTGTTGCAAGTTCAACAACCATCACTACACCCAGCACGACCATCATCACGACCACCACTACAGCTTCTGTTTCAGTCAACCGCCCAGCCGGTAACTGAGCAATTAGTGCAAGCACTAATTCAGCTACCTATACGGCCAGGGGTCCCAATTGCCTCCGGCCCCGCACCTGCTCCGGCTGGAGGGCCCGAGAAGCCCATCCAGCCTCAAGTCACGTCGGGTGGGGGTTCAGGAGAACCCAGCCAGCTTCCTGCTACGTTGGCTGGAGAGCACGGCCAGCCCTTCCTTGTCTCCGCTGGGGGTTCTGGTGAGCAAGGCCAGCCTCCTGTCTCCGCTGGGGGGTCCGAGGGGCCCGTTCAGCCTCCTGTCTCCGCTGGGGGGTCCGAGGGGCCCGTTCAGCCTCCTGTCTCCGCTGGGGGGTCCGAGGGGCCCGTTCAGCCTCCTGTCTCCGCTGGAGGGTCCGAGAGGCCGCCGCCTCCGGCTACCACACCAGCTGCAGCCTCTGAGTCTTCGTCCACGCCTGGCCCGGCCTCCTCTTCAGCGTCATCAGCTTCGTTTGACCCAGCCTCTGTGTCGGCTTTGTCTTCGCCTGGTCCAGCTTCGGCCTCAGCCTCCGCCTCGTCTGGTCCAGCCTCCACCTCATCAGCTCCGGCTAGCCCAGCCTCCGCTTCGTCTTCGTCCTCGCCTGCAGCAGCCCCAGAGTCTTCATCCCCGCCTGGTCTGGCTTCAGCATCTGGTCCTGCCTCGTCTGGTCCTGCAGTAGCAACAGTGCCATCAGAGCCAGCTCGGCCTGTGCCTCCTCGCCTTTGTTGGCCGCTTTCCAGGCCTCTGGGTCAGCATCATGGCCGTCGAGGGCGGCCCCCTGAAAGAATTCGCTGCCACCGCTGGCTTCGCGGCCGACCTCCGGACCGGCTCCGTTGCCGCCACTGCCTTCCGCGTGGTCGGCCGCCTGAACTGTTTCCACGTCGCCGCCGTTGCCGTGTGCACGGTCGGCCGCCTGAACTGTTTCCACGTCGCCGCCGTTGCCGTGTGCACGGTCGGCCGCCTGAACTGTTTCCACGTCGCCGCCGCTGCCTTCCGCACGGTCGGCCCCCGGATCCCTTTCCCCTGAGTCGCCGCCGTTGCCGCCCGCACGGTCGGCCTCCTGAACTGAACTGTTTGGCGCGATGGTGTTGCCAGTTTCTCTATTTATTTTTTTTTAAAGATCTGTCAAATAAAATATTCACCTTCCCACAAGAAACCAACACAGCTCATGTGAGGGTGACTACATCAAGACAAGATCTGAAGGCTGTAACCGTGTGTTTCAGGTATTTTTAATTAAGCAAACTGAATTAAACAAACAAATAAGTAACTGCCGCATATCAGACTATAAAATCTATTTTTCACTGCTTTTAGGTCCTTTACTGACCTCAATAGAGACCATTCCTTGTTCTCTCTGGCTACACCCTCTGCTATCAATAACTTCCTGATATTCAAGAAAGCTGCAAATGGCTTATTTGACCTGTGGGCCAGGGGCAAGTCGAATACAGTTGAAGGGATTGCCTACAAGTTGAACACATGGCATTCTATTTGTTTCACGTGGGACTCTACCTCTGGACTCATGCAGCTGTGGGTCGATGGAGTCCCCTCAAGTAGAAAATTTACCAGCTCTGGATCCAACATCAATGGACCCATTATCATTGTCTTAGGACAGGTACCTTTACAAAGCACCACACATAGAAAACTGTTACTTTATCTTCAAACAAACAGACACTGACAAATACAATACAAATTCAAAATTTGATCCATTTGCTCATGTTCATGTGGTTTGTTGCGGCATAAATGGTAAATGCACTGGTTCTTATATAGCGCTTTTCTTCTCTTCTGAGCACTCAAAGCAACTTGTGCATTCACCCATTCACACCCATTTGCACAAGCACATTTTTCCTAACTAACATTCACACACATACTTCGATGGATGCATCGGAGAGCAATTTGGGGTTAGTATCTTGCCCAAGGATATTTGGCATGCAGACTAGGGGAAGCCAGGAATCCAACCACCAACCTTCCGATCAGTAGATGACCTGCTCTACCACCTGAGCTACAGCATAAGATTTAAATTCTATTCAATATGCATTAATTTCATATGTATGTCTTCTGTAATAGAATGATATTTCAACACTTTTACTGGACAATCACAAAAAAAGCAGGAGAACTGTGTGGTGTTATAAACACCATATTAGTGGACCGTGGCCGGAGGTCTCATTGTTGAAGAGACAGTGAATGCAATGAAAAACTGAACCATTTATACCAGCAGCCACAGTATAAAAAGTGCCACCCTGCACTGCAGTGCATAAGCTGCTGACACTGCATTCAAATTCAGATTTTTAAATGAACTGCAAATTAAATATGTGCACAAAATCCTTCAACTTTTTACTTGTATCGTACTGTGAAAGAATGAGAAGATTAAGTTCAAACTTGCCGGAGATTAGATGATTTGATTAGATGCTCTCCAATGGTCAAATGTTCAAATGATCAATGAGTGTAAGTAAACAAGTCCAAGGAGCACATGCATGAGCAAACAAGTGTTTTGATAATAAAATGGTGAAAAACGTGCACTCACGTGGACTTTTGATTGGCCGTGCAGGTCGTTCTTTAGCCAAATAAAACAAATACTAACTGTCAAAAGTCAATAAAACTACTTCTGCCTTTCATGCGTCCAAAATTAAAGTAAAGTACAGAGACTTGATCTGTAAATGACTCTGCACAATATCAGCTCTGGCAGAAAACAACTCACCAATCACCTCTATTTTGATATTTATTTTTGTCTTATATATTTTTGTTGGGAACTTAAAAGAACCTCTGGAAGGCCCGATTCTTAGTGTTAGTGATCTTCTGCATTTCCACTAAAAAATTAAAAAATTAAAAAAATTCAACAGTAAATTTGCATTGCTTACATGTAACTTAGCACTGGCTGGAATTAAATAGGACACAATAATGCTGTAAAGTGAGTAAGATATTTTAGTTTGGACCGAACTGTAATGCAACTGGTGACCGAAGTAGGACTTACAGCTTTATTTACAGTCTCCCACTTTCAGAGGCTCAAAAGAAATTTATCAAACATAGGATTGTTTTAATATGATAATAGGATGAAAATTCTTTAGTGTCTGGAATCCAGAACCCATGAACATCATCTGATGTTGTATTTCCTGGCTTTAGATGCTGTCCAAGGCCTTTATAACAGCCACATTCAGTTGCTGCTTGTTTGTGGATGTTCCAGCCATCAGTTTTGTCTTTGGAAATTGAAAAACTAATTAAGTCAAGTTAAATCTGGTTAAATCTGTCCAAAGATTTGTTTCCTGTGCATGCTCTTTTACATGTTTTCTGGTAAAGTCTACTCAGCCATTTTTGTTCCAAGTGTAACCAGCTGTTAGCATTTTGTAAACTCTGTTTTTACGCTCAGGAAGGTGCAGCTTGATTGAAGACTTTAAAAATAATATATCTGCTTCATTGAGATTGTTGTTTCTTAACAATGGTCTTCCAGGCCTTTTGGCGTTTAGTGTGCAGCAGGTTTATTTTATTTTTCACCCTGATGATGGTCATAAGATGCAAGAAAAAGCTAGTGCTAGGAGTTTTCCTGTAATGCAACTCAGATTGGAATAAATGACACTCAGACAGGTTTTACAAATTAACGTGCACATGGGTGAGAGCTCGAAGGAGACTCACACGGGTGAGAGCTGTGGTCAGCCTTTATTTATACTCAAGCATGTTTGCGTCTTAGAAACATGCAGGAAGAGATAACATACAACTGTGCAGGCTTCCTGCAGAGCTTGCACAGCGTGCAGGCTTCCTGCTGAGTTTGCACAACGTAACTTCCTGTTGAGCTTGCACAGCGTAACTTCTCTAGTAAAAAAGAGCAAACACATCAAGAAAACATTAAATGAAATGTACTTCTAAACATAAACATAATATAATCTTTCAACAGCTAGCAAATTACAAGTTTAACACTTTGAATTATCTCCAGATCTTTTATCTGTTAAATCTGACATGAAATATTGAATAAACAGATCTGATTTGGCCATGAAACTACTCATATAGATAATAAAGCTTTTCTACAATATATAATATTGTATTATACATTGTCGCAGGATGCCCTGAGCTACGGAAAACTTATTTCTAAGTCAAATATTAAAAATCTAAGCAATGTTTAATTTGCAATATGAGTAGTGTCTTTGTATTAGATGGCACTGTTGCTTCTATTGTTGATGCTGGCATCATTGCTGCCAGTCCTAAAAGTACAGAAAATAAATATTAAAATTCCTACAAAGTTAATTCAATACTTTGGAAA